>NW_020837970.1:15602234-15744475 GCF_003676395.1 Aethalodelphis obliquidens | reverse complement strand
AGAGAGAGAGAGAGAGAGAGAGAGAGAGAGAGAGAGAGAGAGAGAGAGGGGCCCAGCGGTCCCAACTGAGGCCAGCCTTCCAGCCACCCCTCTGTCGACTTAAAACATAGGCACAACCTAAAAGTTGAGAGTTATGTTTTACTTGGAGGAAATCCTTAGGCCTTCGAGCCACGTAGGCAGCATCTGCAGTAACCCTGAGAGAACTGAGGTGAGGGGGGAACAAAGTTATATAGGAGTTTTGCAACAAAAGGCAGGTAGTCTGAATATCAAAAGATTATTGTTAATTAAAGAAAACCAGATATCTCAAGTTAAGAAATTCAGCACTTTTCTATGCATGGGAAAATGCAAGAGTCTGGGCTCACTGAAATCATTCCTTTGATATGCACCTCAGCTCTCTGGGGCCAGTGTCCTGTGTTTTCATATCCTGAGTTTCCTCAAGGCTCCCCATGGGGAGTGACTGCAGTTTGATGGCTGCGAGAGGGCAGGTATCCTTTGTTTTCTTCCTGAGTTCCCTCAGGGCTCACAAGCTCACGCAATCTCTGATGACTGTGACATCCTTTTTTTACTGATGCGGCAGGCAATATTCCATTTCTGACCTCCAAGGCACCAGCCACGTGAGTGACCCATCTTGGATGCCCCAGCCCAGTCCAGCCCCGAGATGGCTGCAGTCCCAGCCGATATCATATGCAACAGAACTACCCTGCCATCCCAATCAGCCTACAAACTCATGAGACAATAAAATGGTTGTCTAAGCCATTAACTTCTGGAGCGGCGAATTACACAGCAATAGATAATTGAAGCAATCAGCGATATTTTTGAACTTTCACTATGTACTACGCCATGGTGTCTCACTATGAGAGATACAGAGAAATCACCCTCAGGAACTTCGTTTGGGCAAGAAGATGGTGCATAGGCGAGTATAAAGATTTGAAGCATTTACTAATCCACACTCAAATGTGTGCTTAGAAACATGATGCAGACTATTTGGTGATAGGGTTGGGAGGCCGAGGAAGGTAATATTTCTGAGAGAAAAATATTTGAGCTGGATTTTGCAAGAAAGGGCAGATGACATTAGATGACATTACAGAGAATGGGGGGAGAGCGGGGCATTGATAGCAACGTGGCAAGAAAATAAATTGGGAGCCCCAGGAGGAGAAGTAGAGAAGCTTAAAGTTTGATATTAGCTGTGAAACTGCATGACTCAGATTGCGACTTGAACCCACCGTCTTTTAATTGAGATCACACACCTGGTCTCAGGACTTAATGAAGCTCAGCTTCCTGATGTCTCATCTCAGAAAGAATTCAGTGAGAGACAAAGCAAAAGGTAAGAAGTGGATTTATTTAGAGAGAAACACACTCCACCGACAGAGTGTGGCAAGATGCCCTGAAATAAGGGGTGGTTAGTATTTATGGGCAGGGTAATTTCTTAGGCTAACGAGTGGGAGGATTATTCCAACTATTTTTTTGGGGGGGGTGGATTTCCAAGAATTGGGCCACTGCCCACCTTTTGACCTTTTATGGTTGGCCTCAGAACTGTCACGGCGCTGGTGGGTGTGTTGTTTAGCATATGCTGATGTATTACAATGAGGGTATAATGAGGCTCAAGGTCTACTGGAAGTCGAATATTCTGCCATCTTCGACCTAGTTGGCTCGAACCAGTTTTTGTTGTGTCCTATGCCTGTGTCAGTCCTTTAAAGGTTGTGCCCTGCCCCCTTCCCTCCTGTTTCAGCTGGGTATAAAAATAATGGGGCTATTACAAAGTCAGGTTTTAGGTCTGCAGTGAGGACCTCAGAAAAGCTGGTCATCTCATGATCTTTACTTTTTCCTACCCATTTGGTAGAAATACAACTCGCTTACCTGCTGACTTATAAATGCTCGTGATTGTGGAGTCTCCTGGGGGAAGTTCTCTTCAGCACCCATTGGAGTGGGTGCAGGAGGATGTTCAGAACCTGTCCGCCGAGGGCACTTTTAGGTGCCCCCCAAGGACAGCTTATGGGGGGTGGGAATTGAGGTTGTCAGGGCCCTTTGTGTACTGAGGAGGAGCAAGGCTTAAAAGACTGTGGAAGCAGCAACCTCACCAGAGCTAATTGGTTGGTAATTAGCAGGTTAATGGCTCACGTGGGGGATAATGCAAGGCTAGAGCCATGGGGCAGGAAATGACTTTAAAGTCTCCCCCCAGCCCCGGCTTTGCTCCCCTCCCCTCTAATGTTTGGTGGGGCTTTGGGGTCTCCTACCTGGGAAGGGCTGGGTCCTGTTTGCCTCCTCGGCTCTGGGGGTCAGGACAAGGCCAGAAGGTGATGTGTAGCACCAAAACACTGACCCACAAAAAAATGAGTGACTGCCCTTCCCTTGAAGAAAAGGAGGGGTGCAAGTGCAGGTTGGAGGGGGGAGAGGGGTAAGTGGTCCCCACTCTAGGCAGAGAAAGGTTGAGGGCCAGGGAGCCAGCTGGCTCATCACAGCATCTTTTTTCAAATTTTAGGGTGCCACCTGAGATTGTGGGTCCACCCAGCCTACTCCATTAATCTTAGCATACACAGATTTTTATAGATACTGAATCAGTTAGGAATATGTTTAGTTGTAAGTAACACAACCCCTAACAGTGGCCTTAAAAATAAAGGCATTCCCTCAATCCACAGAGAACTATTGAGAGGTGACCTCATGCCCAGCACTGTTCTAGGAGTTGGGGACACAGCAGAGAAAAGCAAACTTCCTGTCCTAGAGCAAGAAGGTACCGGGTGAGGGCAGAGGCTTGACACTGCCTGGAGTGCCCAGGGCTCTCTACCTTTGCCCTCCATTCACCCTGTGTATTGGTTTCTGCCTCCTGGTCATAGGATCCCTCGGATGTCCAGGAATCTCGGCCAAGACAGGAAGCAGGAGATAGAGGGGGCACCAGCCTCTCCTGTTCCTTTTGTCAGGAAAATGAAAACTCTCCCAAAACCCCCAGCAGATTCTCACCATCACTGGGGAGAACAGGCACATGGCTACATGAATTCTCAGGACTAATTAATCTGGTCATTATTTTCACCTGGGGTTGCCCAGAACACCATCAGGGGTCAGTTTGCAGAGACGAGGGAAGGATGTCGCGGTCAGGTTGTTCACTGGCCTCGCTGTTCACAGGGCGAGGCCCTGACAAAGGGACAAATATCCTATTGCAAATCTTAAGTAAATAGTAAAAGAATTAAAAATGACATTGGATGCAATCCAAGATCAGGCAAAAAGTCTTTACTTACTGCTGTTTACTAAGCTCTTTTCCAAGTGCTCTGTAGGAAATGTGAGCGGTGGGAGAGAAAGGATCCAGCCTCAGGGAGCTTTCAGGCTAGCTGAAGATGACAGCCACACAGACGAAACAACCTGGGACCGAGAGAGAGTGAAAAGGCTTTGGTTGGGTCTGAATGCACAGTATCGAATAGAGGCACAAGTAAATGCCGTCATGGTAGGAAGCAGGATCACTGCCTGCCCTGCCCACACCCCTTCTGGGGAACCTGTCACAGCTCCTAACCGTGAAGTCCTATGACGTCCAGGCCCCTCCCCAATCCCAGCCATGGCTGATGGGACCAGACGTGGACCCTGAGCCCAAGGCAGCCAATCCACTGCCTGGAAGCAGGGACACGTGAGCTGAGTCACTCAGATGTTCCCTCTTGAGAATCTGAAGTAAGAGATGCAGAGACTACTGCCCAGGGTGAGAAGTCCTGACACCCTGCAGGACATGTCAAGAGAACACAAAGGACCTCAAGAAGGGAAGGGCAGGGACTTCCCTGGCGGTCCAGTGGTTAAGACTTCACCTTCCAATGCAGTGGGTGTGGGTTTGATCCCTGGTCGGGGGGCTAAGATCCCACATGCCTCGTGACCAAAACATAAAACAGAAGCAATATTGTAACAAATTCAATAAAGACTTTTAAAAAATGCTTCACGTCAAAAAAAGTTAAAAAAAAAACAGGAAAGGGCAGCCTCACTCCTGACTTGGGTCCATCCTGAACTGGAGTTGGTGTTGCCCATTCCATCCTGACCATCAACATTCCTTTTACCAGGGCTGCTTTGAACAGGTTTTGTGTCTCGGCTTGAATGGTACGGTGTGGGAAGGCTTTGTCCTCACCCCTCATCCCTGCATCCCCCTCCTACCCATTCCCCAATCCATCCCCCGCCTCTGCCTTAATCCAGGTGCTCTTCCACCAGCTGCTCCCCCTGCATTTGCTCTCCCCTTCATTTCATTGTCCACACTGTGGACAGTGGTCTTTCCAACATGACCCTGCCACGCCCTTGCTTTACGTCTGTGGCTCCTCATAGCTCAGCCTCCAGGCCTGTCTCCACCGTGCACTCCCTCCCTGGCTGGGTTCCTGACCTGCCCTCCAGCCACCCTGAGAGTAGACAGTCACACCTCTGTGCCTTTGCACATGTCCAGACTTGTGCGTACAAATACACCCTCCACCCCTGCTCCCCAAGTCTCCTCCAAGATCAAGGTCAGGGGACATCTCACCCCCACCCTGACCTTGGTTCCCCTCTCCTTTGGCCATGACAGCAGTTCATGAGGCCCTGTGCTGGCATCTACTTCATTGTGTTAGCACCACGCTTTGTGTCCTTGTCACCTGGCACTGTGCTTGTGGGGTGGATGAATGAATGAATGAATGAGTGATTCTCTAATAATAAACCTCAGCTGACTTGATAGGATTTTGTTGGGAGATTTGGGTGTGAGGAGGGGGCTTTCCTTCCTGGGAGATTAGCCTCGGTCTAGCTTGGACGGGGGAGTCAGGTTGTTTTTTGAGGCCCTCCTGCCTCCTGCCCTTAAAGACCATCCCACCTGCCTGCTCCCCTGGTGACGTGGGGACAGCCTCACTGAAACTGGCCTTCTTGTCCTCAACACTGAACAGAAATTCCCCAGGAGCACTTCTCTGTTTTCCTCTTCTGGACAAGAGGCACACAGACAGAGCCAGAGCGGAGGGCAACGAAGCACTCAGATTTGAGAAACAGGCAGGAGATTCCAGAAGCAATCAGGGGAGAAAAGAACCTACATTATCCCCCGAATTCACAATGCAGCCCTCACAAGCTGGAGCGCCTGTGATTGGATCTTCCCATCTTCCCGTGTCTCCTGCAGCCCAGGATTAGCCAGTTTGGGAAAGGACTCAGTGATGCCCACACAGCTAGCCAGGGCTTCCCCGGGGACGTGTGAGGGCGATGTCTGGGGACTCCTGGGAGCCAGGTGGTCCTTCCTGGGAGGGGAGGGCATTTATCAGGCCCCCAAATATGTCTGGTCACAAAGGACCTGAAGACAGAAGGCTGCAGACCCCTTCTGATGGCAGAGGGGCAACTTGGAAGAGATTCCTCACCAGAACCCGACCACACTGGCCCCCTGATCTCAGACTGCAGCCTCCTGAACTGTGAGAAATGAATCCTGTTGATTATGAGCCCCCCGTTCTATGGTATCATGCTATAGTAGTCCCAACGGACCAAGACAGAAATAACCAGCACCTGTTAAAACTTACTACCTGCCGAGCACTGTCTTAAGCACCTCATGCACATTTATTTATTTAATCATTTTACCATTTCTCTAATAGGTACCATTATTCTTGTTGTCCCCATTTTACAGATGAGGAAACTGAGAGCAGGGACTTTGACTCTTTTGTCCACTGTTCAACTCCAGCACCCAAAATGGCAGGAATTCAACAAACTCATCCACTGAACAGCACCAAAATTGCTCTAATGTGGAGCCTGGGGGCCAACAATCTCCCAGATGATGATGTAGTGGGACCTTGGAGATGCACAGAGGCTCTGATGCCATTCAAGAGGCTCTGCCCCTCCCTCCTGCCCTCTTTCCTTCCATACTTATTTTTCAAGGGCTTCCTATATGTAGAACTTGTGCACAGAGAGGAATCAGATTTCCCTTCTGCCCCCGAGTGGGTTATAATTACAGTGTAATAAGCAGCAGTAACCTATGCAGAAAAATTCCAGTAAAGTAATAAAAAACACAAAGAGAAGCAAACCATGTGCTGTAACAAGTTCGCCATCCATCCATCCATTCACTCATCCAAGGAGCATGCATTGAGCTAAGCCCTGGGATGCAGGGATGAATGGGATGTAGGTCCCCCTTCTGGTGGGTGAGGCCGTGGCTGCCTCCCTCAGGGAAGCAAAGGCTTGGGGAGAGCAGGCTCCAGGCTTGAGGTCTGCCCCCTCCATCTACCTCTGCTCTGCTCCAAGGGGCGCTTTCCCCAGAGCTGGCCCAGCCCAGAGTGCAGGCTCCAGGGCTATGGCCTGTTGAGAAAAGCAGGTCAGTAAGGCTTGTCCCCAGGCTTTGGGCTGACTGTCCTCTTTCAGTGTCCCTCTGGCCTCCCTCCCTCCCTCCCTCCCTGTGGTGCCTGGCAGAGGGCCTCGGGCTCCCGGCTGAGCCGCTCACCCACGCACTGAGCCATCCGCACAGAGAGCGGCCATCTCCCCCCGCCGGCCCCCAGAGCTCTGCGGGGTGATTGATGGGGCTACTCTGTTCCTGGTCCCAGAGAGCTCCTTTGAACAATAACTTGGCAAAATTACTCTCTCTTTTTTTTTTCTTTCCCTATTTTCTGATTCATTGGCTCTAAGTCATTCATCTCTTTTGAGTTAGAGGAAGAAAGAAGAATGAGGAAGAGGAGAAGGACGTGTCCCAGAGGTACAAGGGACCCTGAGCCCCACCTCCTTATTCTACAGGTGGAGCTGGAGGTGGAGCCCACCTCTGCCGTTAGGATTTCTATATTAATCCTGACCTCCGCTTGTAGAAGAGAAGCAAGTGTGGGAGGGATGGGAGGTGGGGGAGGCAGGGATCTTTCTAGGGCCCCTGAAGTTGCACCTTGAAGGCAGCTGCCCACTCAATCCACATGTAAGGCTGGTCCAGTCTGCCTGCAGGGATATTGCAGTTTGCTCATCCTTGAGGGGTCACAGGCAGAGCAGGTAGGGAAAGGAAGGAGACACGGGGGTTCGTTCAAGTGAGTTATGTCAGCTCATCAACACCAACACTTGATCACCTACTATGTGCTAGGCACGGGGGAGACAAAGATGCATAAACCCTGTTTCTGCTCTCAAGGAGTTCACAGACATGCATAGGTAAAGCCAGTGCCTGTGACAGATGCTCTCGTGGAAGTAGGTCCCACGCAATCACACCGAGGAGGCTGTTCTTCTGCGCTGAGAGGGACCAGCAAGGAAGTCTTCATAAATGAGCTGATAAGGTGTTCTGAGATCTCAATCTGAAGGCGGGGAAGCGTGCTGCAAATGTTAGGCACCGCAGAAGCAAAGGCTGGAAGGTGTGAAATTTC
The DNA here is from genome assembly GCF_003676395.1 of Aethalodelphis obliquidens. NCBI lineage: Eukaryota > Metazoa > Chordata > Mammalia > Artiodactyla > Delphinidae > Aethalodelphis > Aethalodelphis obliquidens. The sequence goes on along the minus strand of NW_020837970.1, from coordinate 15,737,201 downwards.
ATGGTGGTCGGGGAAACTCTGAGTTATATGGTGTTTTTAGAGTATGAAGGTGAGATTGATGTTGGCAAGACACAGGAGGAAGGGCCAGTAATGATACCGGCTGCAGATCTTAATCGAGTGCTCATGTGGGGAGGCCTGTGTGCCGGTCTCAGGAGTTCGATGACTGCGATAGGACAGTTATCCAACAGGAAGGGGTGTAATCAGATCTACAACAGTGTGGAGGATGGATCAGACCCGGAGAGACTAGAGAAAGGAAGACAGCCAGGAGGTGGATGTAATTAGTCCAGGCAAGAGGCGATTGAAGGACTGAACCAAGGCCGGGCCGATGCAGGAGGGAACGGATTTGACAAACGTGTTGACATGCTTGGTGGTTGGCTGAAGGCTGAGGATGGGGAGATAGAAGAGTCAAGGGTACCTCATGGGCCACCAGCTGAAACAGGGATCATAGCACAGAAACATTCACGAACAACTGCCAGGCACCTATTAGATGGTAGCGCTATTCCCAGCACAGAGACAAATAATTCATGTCCCTTGGACGTACTTCACGGTTTCTTTAAGACAAGCTTAATCTGTATACACAGACATCCAACCAAGTTTGGGGGAATCTCAGAACTTTTTCCTTTTACCAGAAAAATAATGCACCCTTTCCCCTCCACCACACTGAAACTCCCTTCCTATTTTATTTTGTTTCCTCCAGGAGGTGACACTCACACAGCTGGGACGATTCCAGGTGGCCCCACTTGTCCCGGGGTAGGATCAGGGCAGCTCATTGGGGGCCACTGCCACGTGGCTGAGGTTGGGAGCGGGAAGCTTCCTTGAGAGTCGAGTCTTTCTCTAGCCATCTCTGCCTTTCAGCTGGAGTCTCCTTCCCCCTGGGATGGATTTCCCCATAAAATAAATGTCTTGTCTGAATTAATCTGATTTTTAAAAGGAGAAAGTCATCATATTGTAAAGACAGATCATAAAAAGACGCGTCAGTCTGTCAGGAAGACTGGTTAATATGAATATTTCTTTAGCAGAGACAGTGCACCCGAGGCAGCCTTTCTGGACCAGCCCTGGGCCTGGAAGGGGCCTTTCATTTGCATACTTAGAGCATCTAGGGCTGGCAGCTTTGCATTCTGAATACGGGCACTGTAGCAGCGACACTCTGCAGAAGAGGCCGGGAGAGGCCCCCCAGCTGGAGGGATGGCTCCCTCAGTCCCAGCCATGCCCCAAACCCTTCCATTCGAGAACTAATCAATATGAGGGATCTTTAGAAGACACCTCAGACAACCTCTCCATTTTGTTTCATTCTTTAAAAAATGACATAGGCCATCACATAAGTATGTAGATAAAAAACGAGTAGTATATGAAGTACATGGTATAAAAATTCTATGCTGTGAAACATTACACGGGTAACACATAAACACACGAAACAGAACAGAGAAAACCACAAAAGTGCGTTTGCCTTTTGCACAGTTGACCACTGTGGACTGTTTGGTGTGCATCTTTCTCAACGTCTTCCGATACATTTCTATCTGTCTCCTGCATGATACACATACACTGTTTGGTTTTTGTTAGATGGAATAGAAACATCAAAACTTGGTACTGGAATTTTTTTTTAATTAACATTCTACTTTGGGTTTCTTTTTAAAAATAAAGCTATAAAACAAATACATGTTTATCACAGAAACTTCAAAATCGATAGAGGGGTAGAAAATGCAAAGTAAGAAAGAACGCTAAAACCCCAAAAAGAAAATCTTTTCCTTCCTTTCTCTTCATTCCCACTCCCCAGAGCAGATAAAATATATTTTTGTGTATCTTTTTGGAAACGACTATGCACGTACAGGCATTTAAACACTCACATCCTCCATCTGTTCATTGAGGAAGTGAGAGCTCGGAGAGGTCACAGGGCAGATCCAAGGTCACACAGCTGACTGGGGCAGAAGCAAATGCAGAGCCGGGCGCCCCAACTTCAGAGGGCAAAGGCCTTTCCGCGGCACATTTCCAGGGAGTTTGCCCAGAGCCAGTCTCAGCTGGTGTGGCTAATCCTAACCTCCACCTCGTCTGCCAGGCGGTGACACTTCTCCATACCGCCCACGTCCCCCCGCCCCGTTCCCCCAACACTGCTGCCTCGCAGTGTGTTAACGGAATGCACTTGTGCGGCTTGCTCGGGGCGGGGGCCTGACGGTTTGTTTCACTAACACTGCTGTCTCTGCCAGAGCTGTCGTCACGGCAGAACAGCGTCGTGGAGCCTCCTGGCAAAGCAATTCGTTCAGTGAGCTTGTGCCTGCGCTTTTGTTCCCCAGATTACAAGTGACAGTTACAGGCAGAAGACCCTTCCCGAGGATGATTCCATTTAAGTAATCCCTTGCCCTGGTGGGAGCTGGTATCCAGTTAGGGCTCTTGCCCCTCCCTCTACAGGAGGCTATGGGGCCACAGGCCTGCCCCCCAGGAGCTCACAGCTTGATGGAGGAGGGCAGCACACACCCTGATACACCCACTGCTGATCTGCAGGTCGCCTGTGTTCCCTCTCTGTTCTGTGTGTGTGTGTGTCGACCTTGGCCATCTTGGCCCCAGATGTGCCTACAGCATTGCCAACATCTGGGTGGAAGGAGAAAAGTCAGCCAGCCATCGGGATGTATTTGTTTCTGGTTGACGGCAGGATGGCCCCCATCTGGGCATCTAGGAAACATCTAGACGGACAGCCCGAGTAATCTGTATACCCACATATTTGATCCTGCCACCTATGACAATGTGAGGTGGCAGAGCCTGGACCAACGAACCCCATCCCTCCAGCCAAGCCAGGCCTGTTCTGACCTTGCAGACAGAAAAGAGGGAAGCCCAGAACCCGCACACTGGTACAGGGATGGGAGGGGTGTGTGTGTGTGTGTGTGTGTGTGTGTGTGTGTGTGTGTGTGTGTGTGTGTGTGTGTGTGTGGGCGGGGGGTTGGGAGGGGAGGGTTGTGCATGCATTTATGTGTTGCGGTAAGGGGCTGGCAGCTAGAGAAACTCTGATCTAGAAAATGAAGTCTCTGGACTTCACGGTTCTGCTCGAGTCTGGGGCTGCAGGTGTGGGCCAGGGCCGGGAGCTTTGGGGTGGGGCACGGTCTTCCCTGGCTCTTCCTGATTCACTACCATTCAGCAACCAGTGTCCCTCCCAGCAAAACAAAACCTCCCGAGATCGCTGGTTCCGCAGTGCCCTCCAGTGGGCAAGCAGAATATGTCTGGAGAGAACGCCTTCGCCACACGTGGTCACAAGTCACACGTGTGGACCCTTCAGGCATTTTAGAATCGAGGTTCAAGTTCCTCCACCTGCTTCCATGCCCTTTGGAAGATAAGGTTCTAAATGAACAGTTGGCTGTTTGTATAGAGGAGTGGGAGACCGGTAGAAGTCTGTAAAGAGAGAGCAAGGGACTGAGGACTGGGGCACCAGTGTTTTAGGGCATTGTGGACAGAGACTGGATGAAATGTAAAACAATGGTGACGTGTATGTGTGTGTGTGTGTGTGTGTGTGTGTGAAGTCCTGTGCTAAACAGACTCTGCCCTGCCAACTCCCCCCGTGACTTTGCTATATCCTCTTTAGATACCCCAGCGCATCAGGACCTCCTAGCTTACCTCTCTCTACCCTCCGTAGAGTGACAGTTGTTTCTTGTTTTTGTTTTTTTTTGCGGTACGCGGGCCTCTCACTGCTGTGGCCTCTCCCGTTGCGGAGCACAGGCTCCGGACGCGCAGGCTCAGCGGCCATGGCTCACGGGCCCAGCCGCTCCGCGGCATGTGGAATCTTCCCGGACTGGGGCACGAACCCGTGTCCGCTGCATCGGCAGGCGGACTCTCAACCACTGCGCCACCAGGGAAGCCCGACAGTTGTTTTTTGTTCTTGTTCTTGTTCTTGTTTTTGTTTTTGCTTTTCCAAGCCTTCCCAAGTCTGATTACGAGGGGAAAACACAGACTCAGCAGGAGGAAATGGGTTCCAAGAGTGTTGCCAGTTAAGCTGGTAACAACTTCTCTTGGTCTGAGTTTCTCCACGTGAGTTGGGCGCCTATCCCAGGCTTGTTGGAAATTAAAGACGATCATGCACAAGTGCCCCAACACGAGGCCTCCCAGATATGCTGGCTCCCAGCCCCAGGAGAGGCTCCTTGAGCCCAGTCCCCCGTCTTCCTGCCCTCCATACGGCACGTGGTTGCCTCCTTCACCACAGAGCTGACGGCTGGGTCCCGCTCTTCCTCTTGTATTCTTCCTCCAGCTCCTCCCACATCTTGAATATGATGTCCTGTGTCCCGTCTTTCCTCTGTCTCAGTCCTCACTCTGCGTTGCACCCTCTGCCCCAAGATGCACATCAACGTCCTCATCCACCATCCCCTTTTCTTGCTGCTTCTTTTTGAAAAGAAATTCCCACCGACTTTGTTTTCATTGTCATCCGCAAGATGACTCCAAGGGTCCTCTCTGCTCGTCCTCTGCACTCCCCTCACTGGCTGCATCCAGCCACCCTCCCCCTTTGATGCCCAGCCCTTTATAACGGGTGTCACCATCATGGTTGTCACCAGCTTCTTTACCTGTTCTACGCCAAGTACTTCCTACCCACAGAAAAGAAAGGTACAATCGACAATCCCATTGAAAAGTGCCTGATTCCAACCCGCTGAAGGCAGCTTTGGGGAGGAGAGTTTAGGCTGCAAGGCCTAAACCAGCTGCAAGGCAGAGGATGCCCGGGAACAGTGGCGTCACCAGGGGCTTGCAGTGTGGGGCAGAGAGAAGATGCCCAGCTCGGATCCGACAGGTGAGGCTAGCCCTCCTGCGCCTGCCTGCCACCTAGGACCCCTCCTCCCCCAAGAGTCTCCTAGGGGGGCTTTTGTATTTTCTGTCCTTGCCATCCACTCCTACCCGGACAGTGACAGATGCAGACAGAGGCTGGAACACAGACCAGAGGGAGCTAGGGTGCAGAGAGAAGATGCAGAGACTCAGATGCCTGGAGCAATAAAGAGCCACCCAGGGACGGAGGATGAACGTCCTGGGCACGAATGGTGGTATATCATCTCACCCTCAGCAACTGTGATCAGGGAGGACGGGGCACCGGGCCCATACTCCAGATGAAGAAACAGGCTCAGAGGGGTTGCCAGGGCCACGTCACTGGGGCATGGCTGAACTGAGCGTCAAGTCACAACCTGCTAGATTCCTGGGCACAAGGCCTTTCTGTGACCACCATGGAGAGACACACACAGAGACGCTGTCTCCATTACTGCTTCTCTAATGACTCAGTGTGTGCAGAGAAGGGAAAACCGTCATGCAGAGCAAGGGAGGGACACACACAGTGGGGAGACACAGGGAGAAAGGCAGACAGAGATAAATAGGGAGAAAAGGGACACAGATGAATAGGGAGACGGGAAGACAACGACATAAGGAGAAGGGAAAAGTAGCTGCTTCTCTCTCCCTATGGGAATGGATTTGGGATAAAATACACATTCTGCGTCTCACCCCCTGATCTTCAGAATCGGAATTTCTGGGAGTGGGACCCAGGAATCTACATTTAAAGAAAGCTCCTCGGAGTAGCAAAGTGTGCTTTGAAATGCATCAGATAAATGGGATAGATTTGTGGATGGCTAGAGGGAGGGATAGATGGAAAATTCCCAGTAAAGCAAATACAGCAAAATGTTAACCGAGGAATCTAGAAAGTGGGTAACACTGTCCACTGCACAATTGTTTTAACTTTCTGTATGTTTGAAAACTTTCATAATAACATGCTGAGTGTGTGGAAGTTCCTGAATGATCCTGATGATTAGGCAGGTCTGGGACCACTGTAGTAGGAGGGAAGGCATCCTCAGAGGACTTCTAGAGAAGCTGTTGCCCTGAGAAGGCCCCCTGCACTCCCCAGCCATGTCATCTCCATCCCCCGTCCCCAGTCTGACCAGTCCCACAGCAATCCCAGAACTCACAGCAGCACCGCACAAGGCCCTGCCCTTCTCCCTGGGCTCTGAAGGAAGTCCATCGGTCCCCTAGGGCCTCCTGTTCTGCACGGTGAGCAGGATTTTCTGGGTCGTCTGAGGCTGGTCTCTGCAGGGCCCTGGTAGCAATCCGATCCGGCTGGCGGGCAGTGCGGGTTTGGGCAGAGCTTGGAGAGGCAGGGCTAGAAGTTCCCTTGGAAAAACTTGAAGCCGAACTGCTTACAATGGTCCTTGAGCACCTTGGCCAGAGCTGGGAAGCCACAGAAGAAGACCTGCACCTTGCCCTTCTTCTCAGTGGCTAACTTCTGGAACACCTGGACTGCACAGGGCTTGGGGAGAGCAGAGGGAGAAGAGGGGGGACCGTGGACCCGCCCAGTGACACACCCAGTGGAGCCGAAGACGTAAGGGGCCAGGATGGCTGTCCTCCCCATGAGGAGCCCCAGGGCACAGCTGCTTGGCTTCAGCCATTAGTTTAGGAGCCGTTTGCTCAGTGAGTAACCTGACTCCGACCCCAGGGAGGGGCTGGACCAGAAAGAAATAAGATCCAGGCCCTCGGTTCAAGGAGCTGCATCCATGGGGGAGATGTGCACTAAACCAGCTGCAGTGCTGTAGCCGATGGCAGAGCCCAGAGGGTACACTGACCTCCAAAGCCCCAACCTAGCCCACGGGCCTCCATCAAAATGCCGCTTTCCTGAAGTCAGGCTTTCTCCCCCGGCGAGGACCCTTTTCCACCCCAAGTTCTGCTTAAGAAGTGCCTTTGCCTAAAGTTCTCTTGGTGCTGAAGCCCCGCCGGCATCCCGTTCCCCCCAGGCTCTCACTATCTAAACATGGATCATCTATAGCAGTTTGAAAAGCAATACCTTCTAGTCACTTCAGGCAAACTCTGCACCCCAACTGGTAAGTGCTCAGGGAGGAAAAATAATAATAAAACCAATCTGAGGAACAAAGTAGAAAGACTGCAAACTATTCTGTGGCTCTGGGCCTCAGTTTCTCTGTTTGTACCAGGAAGGGATAAGCCGATGCCTCCCCGGGACTCTGTCCACTGGGGTCTTCAGACTCTGGTTTGCAGGGGGTCAGGGCTGGGAGAGGCCTTGGAGGTTATATGGTTATAACCTCCTCTGTGATCAGATGGGGAAACGGAGGCTAGGGGTAGAACAAACGGTGCTAGTGATGGAGCCAGGATGTAGGTCCCCTGCCTCCCGTTCCAGCCCTGAGATCCTGGCTGGACTCGGATGCTGGCCTCAACCTTTGCCCCTGCTTGCTTGGCCCTAATCTCCCCAGTCACTGCCTCAGACTCTCAGACCCACTAGTCCCTGCAGGCTTCAGGGCTCCAGGTGGCCTTTACCTCGTTCCAATCTGGCCGCCCAGGCTGGCTGCGAGTCTGGAGGCCCGTGATGGAATCCTTCTTCTCCTTCTTGGCCTGGAGATCGAGGGCCATCTGCAAACCAATGGCCTTCATGTCATTCTTGCCCAGCACGGAGGTCATATACATGCGCAGCTCCAGGAAACGGCCTACGTGGGGGAGGAGAGGGCAGGATTGAGGGGCCAGCACCCATGATGGGGACAGGGCAGGATGCCAGCCACCTTGTCCTGGGGCTTGAAGGAGGACTCACACTGTCGGCCAACCATATTCACCCAGTACCTCCATTTGACCAGTGCTGTAGAGAGGAAAGATGGCTCTCTTGAGCTGCTCGAGCACAGATGAGTTATCATATAGCCATTGTCTAATGTAAGTCTCACAACCACCCCAGGAGCTGGACCTTATATTTACAGAAGGTAAATGAATCCCAGGGCAGCGTGGCTGTCCTTGGTCTCTGAACTCATGCCCTTCTGTGCCTCATGGTGTCTGCTCAGCCTAGCTGGGGACACAAGCTATGCACACATGGAAAGACCGCTGAGACCAGAGAGTCAAGGGTTGAGTGAGTGGATCAGATGGCAAATGCTACTGATATACAGGGCAGGCTGAAGCACACGCAGCCGCTTCCTGGGACGGTGGGGACTGGGCGAGGTCTTGGAAGAGGGCTGAGACTCAAAGGGGAGGTGAAGGAAGCACCCTAAGAAGGGAGTAGCATGAGACAAAGGTGGGAGGCTGGAGTTTGTGGGGCATGATGTGACTGCCCGGCTGGAGCAGAGCATCCTTGAATGGGTGCAACAGCGGGTAGGACTGGATACACAGTGAGGCCAGAATGTGAAGAATCTGGAATGCCCAGCTAGGGAATGGGGGCAGGGAGAGGGTACTGGAGCAGGGCATGATGAGATGAAAAGAGCATTTCAGGGAGGGGAGTCAGAGGACTGAAGGGACAGGGCAGAGACTGGCATCTAGGAGACCCATTAGGCCTGAGCGTCCACAGCTCTGTGTCTGCAATGGGACAGGTTTGTGAGATACTGATCCCACCAGCTCTAGGGCAATCGGTACATCCAGGTGGGCACCTCTGTGCTCAGGCAGTTTCCTCCATTCTCCCAGAGGTGGCAAACAAATGTTGTCATTTTCCCAGTGTGCCATGATGGGGAGAAGACTGGCCAGGGCTGCCCCACACCCCCGCCACAATGCAGGCCAGAAACGGCGGGGCCTGATCTACCACGTTGGATTCATGAGCTGACAATCCTTTATCCTTAAAGGATTCTCTCTCCCTAAAGGATTCAGGCCAGCCCAGCTTGTTCTCTATTGTTTCATACTCCACGATTAGCCCACTTTTCCTTTGGCTCAAGATCTCAGCCATTGTTAAAATGCAAATGGCCCTAGGAGGGACACCACATTTCATTTCACACATCACTGAACTTGAGTAGTGTGGTGGTGCAGGAGGGAAGAAGACGTACCGTAAGGGATGCCCACCTGAGACAGCCCTGGCCCTTCTTCCTCAGAGTCACTGCCCCCCCATTCCCCCACACAGGGGTAAGAAAGGAGAGAATGAGACATCAGAGCGGGAGGGAGAAGGAGGCGCTGTGGAGGTTTTCGCTCTCTCCAAGACAGCGTGTTCCAGACAGTCCTCCCATTTCTGGGACACTCTCTTAAGGAAATCATCCAAAGGAAGGGGAAAACAAAACTATGTGCTCATGCATATTAATTGCAGCTTTATTTATGATAGCGGAGAATTAGGAATAAACAAAATGTCCAGTAGTAGGGGCATGGTTAAATAATTTACGGCAAACCACCGTATCCTTCATTACATAGCCATTAAATACTACTAGTACTGGTACTACTCTTACTACTAAATTTATGGAGCAATTCCTACTACTACTATTACTACTTCTGCTACTACTATTAAATTTATTGAGCAGTTACTACTACTACCATTACTACCACCTCTACTACTATTAGTACGACTTCTACTACTGGTGAATTGACTGAGCAGTTATTAAACTCCAGCCCTTATTCTAAGTGCTGTACAGATGATCTCTCACCCAATCCTCACAACAATCCCATGAGGTAGGTACTTAGTAGTATCCATATTTTTCAGATGAGGAGATAGAGGCAAAGCAATGTGCCCAAGGTTCTATAGCTATTATGGGATAGAGTAAAAGACTCAACTCAAACAGCACAATTGAAGCTTAAGCTATAGAAATTAAAAATTATAAACCACAAATTCTTTGACTCAGCCCTCGGTATATGATTAAAGTTGAAATCAGAGGCCGTGTGCTTCAGCTGCAATGAGAAACCTTGGAAGAAATTTGAGGTAACAAAGTTGTTGACTCAAGTGGCTTTGAGAATGCAAAGCAGTGGGTTAGCTGTTACCCTTTGCTTACACAGATTAGGAAGAAGCAAACAGCAAATATTTATATACCAGTAACTAGAAAACTTTAATTAAATCTAAACTTCTCCCTTAGGCTGTCATCATAAAAGCAAGTTTCTTATGAATTAATATACTTAAAAGCATTTAGAACAAAGTCAATGCTATATAAATATTTGCTTTAATTGTTATTTACAAGAAAGGGCAAGAAGCTTTACTACAATATTCTAGGGTTTATTTGTTCTCTTCCAAAGACTGTTGACTGGTGCCTTAAGGCTTTGGATGTTTCTTACAGTAAACTATATGTGTTTGAATGTTTTTTGTAGAAAACTGTGTCTGATTACTTGAACTTATAAACTATGTTTAGCATAGGAATTTGAATTTATTCATGGCAACCTTGTGATAATTAACCAGCCAAATAAGATCTAGTTCCAGTGGACTCAACACTGTAAAAAAACTCACCAATTCTCTTGAAGTTAGAAACATATCTAGAGATATTCCTCCTTATCTAAGATCTTCTGTAAGTAAAACATAACAAAACAAAATAATGACTAACAGATTAACTTTAAACATAGTACAAAACCTCAGTATTCCACAAAGATGTCCCATGAGGACTATTAAATAACCCAGAGAAACATGTTATCATGCAATGCTTAGTAAAAAATGTAGGATACAACACTTGCTGGGCGGGGAGGGGAGACTGCAGGGACTGGGGAGAGGACATTTAAACATTCCAATTTAATGAACGCATAAAAGAAGGGACCAAAAGAATTCGTACAAATTCGTACAAATCAGCAAAAGAATTCGTACATGCCAAGCTGTATAATTTTTATCTTAGACCATTTTCTAAACTTTTTGATTGCTACCTCATCAGGAAACATATTGAGCACACACCCCCATAACACCCCCAAACATAAATATATGTTTGTTCACATGTTCATTTCTACTTACAGTTTACGTCTATTAAAAATTTTATGCTTGAGTAAAAGGAATCATATTACTCTCTCACCTTGAACAACTAGAAAAATAAGCAAGATATATAAAACAATGGTTTCCAGACATTGGTCAACAGGTCATGTAGGACTGTCATTACTGAGGGAGGAAACACTGAAGTGAGCCTTACAATTACCTGGTGTTGGCCTCACTGAATTGAGGAGACAGAAATTGGAGATCAGGGAGCCAGGACAGCTAGAATGTGCCAGGCACAAAACTAGAATAAGGGCAACTGCAGAGAGGAAGAGAGACCGAAGGAAGAAGAGAAAGAGGAAGGGAGGATGAGGGCTCACTAGCTCTGGAAATCTGCATAAAGTTCCCCCTCAGTCTTTGGCTCAGTGTTAATCTGTACACTTGTGAAAGAAAATTACCAGAAAACATGAGGCTTCACAGTACCTGGAGCTCAAACAGAGCTGGCAATAGTTTGTCTTCCACCATCAAGAGTGCAGAGACCTTCTAATATATAAGGCAGTAGGATGAGTCCTCAGAGGTGCAGCACCTTAGCCCTGAGGCTGAATTAGCCCCACAATAAAGCCTGCTCTGGACTCTCCCTAACAAAAGTTAAAAGCAAGTCTTGAAAGTATCCAAACCATCCTAAACAATGTCACTGTGCACCAGAGCAAAGTACAGTGCTATTTAAAGAAGTACCACAAAATCCAGAACACAACATGCAATTCACAGTACCTGCCATCCAGTAAACAATTACCAAGCATGTAAAGAAACAGGAACATATGATTCATAACTAGGAGAAAATTCGTCATTAGAAACAGACCCAGAAATGACAGAGATGATGGACTTAGACAAAGATGTTAGAGCAAATATTATAAATGTCCTTGAGAATGTAAAAACAAAACAAAGCAGCTACGATGAGAAGAGGAATGGAAGACATAAAAGATACCAAAATGGAACTTCTAGAGAAGAACAACACAATAAGAGAAATGAAAAATACAATGGATAGGATTAATAGCTATTCTAGGTGCTTTGGTTTTTCCCTATAAATTTTAGAATAAGCTCCTTGATATCTATTTTTCAAAACCTGCTGGGACATTTATTAGGATGGGAAGGATAGATAAGTTGCTGCAGAAGAAAAGATGAGTGAACTTGAAGACATAGCAATAGAAACTATCTGATATGAGGCACAGATTGAGAGGAAAAAACAACAACAACCATACTCACAATAACCTGTGAGATATCAAACAGTCTAAGATCTGTGTAATTGAAGTGACAGGAAGGAGAAGGGGAGACAGGAAAAAAACATGTAAAGAAAGAATGGCTGAAATTTATCCAAATTTGATGGAAAATATAAGCCCAGATGCCCAAGAAGTTCAATGAACTTCAAGTACAAGAAATATAAAAAAACTGTTTCTCAGAAATGTTTTGTAGTTTTTAGTATACAGATCTTGCCCATATTTTGCTAAATTTATCCTTAAGTATTTCATGGTTCTTAAAATTCTATTTAAAGATTTTCAAATACTAATTATTTGTTGTTTGTAAATAGAAATAGAATTGACTTTTGCATATTCACCTTATAACCTGGACCTTGTTGAACTCACTATGAGACTGATCTAAATAAAGAGCTAAAACTATAAAACTTCTGGGAGAAAACCTAAGAGTAAATACTCATGACTTTGAGTGAGGTAAAGGTTTTAGTTAGGACACAAAAAGCATGAAGAATAAGGGAAAGAAATCTGATAAATGGGACATCATTAAAATTTCAAAATTTTGTTCTTCAGAAGACAGTTTAAGTAAATGAAAAGACAAACCACAGACTGGGAGAATATATTTATAAAATGTACACCTGGTAATGGACCTGTTTCCATAATATATGAAGAACTCTTACAATTTAATAAAAAGAAGACAAATATCTGGATTTAAAGAGCAGACAAAATATTTGAACAGACACTTTACAAAGAAGGCATACAAACAGCAAATAAGACCATAAAAATATCTTCAGCATCATAATTAATTAGGGAACTGCAATTTAAGAGCATATTGAGATATCCCTATACACCACTAGAATGGTTAAAATTAAAAAGACTGCCAACATCAAGTGTTGATGACTTGGTGCTTTGTGACCACCTAGAGGGGTGGGATAGGGAGGATGGGAGGGAGGCTCAAGAGGGAGGGAATATGGGGATATATGTATATGTATAGCTGATTCACTTTGTTGTATAGCAGAAACTAATACAACATTGTAAAGCAATTATACTCCAATAAAGATGTAAAGAAAAAAATGTTGATGAGGTTGTGGAGCAACTGGAACTCCACTGCTGATGGAAATACAAAGTGGTACAGTCATTCGGGAAAAATAATTTGACAGTTTATAAAACTTAGCACATACCATACTACCCAGCAATCCCAATTCTAAGTATTTACCCAAGAGAAGAGGAAACATATGCCCACACAGAGACTTTCATAGTCAAAAATGGCTAAAAAGTGGAAATAACTCTAACATCCATCAGCAACTGAGTGGAAAAATATTGTGGTATATCCAGAAAATGGAACACTTCTCAGCTACAAAAAGGAATTAACTACTTACTTTAATTTAACCTGCAACAGCATGGATAAATCTCAAAGGTATTATGTTTAGTGAAAGATGTTAGAAAAGACTACATACATATTATATGATTCCATTTTTATGAAATTCTAGAAAAGGAAAAACTATAGTGATCGAAAGCAGATCAGAGGTTGCCAGGAGCTGCAAGTGGAGAGAGGGTACTGATGCAAAGTGAGATGAGGGAGCTTTCGGGGTAATAGAAATGTCCCATGTTTTGATTATGGTGATGGTTATACAACTGGACACACTTGTCAAAATGCCGTTGTCTTTACTGGACACTTAAAGTGATGAATTTTATTGTATGCAAATTATCCCTCAAGGAAACTTTAAAAAAAAAAGTGTGAATACAAATCGTCGGAGAATCGTGTTAAAATGTACCTTCCCGGGCCCTATTCCCAGACAATCCGACTTGGAAGGTCTGGAATGAGGCCTGGTTATCTAACTTTTTAATAAGTGCTCATTTTGAATAAAAAGAAATGCCATAAAAAAGAGAAATGGGGTGGGGGAGGCTATACATTTTTATAAAATGTGAATAAGAAAAAATATCAGAAGGAAATCCTTTAAAATGCCTGGATACCTAGATGGGATTATGAATTTTTTTTCTCTTCTCTCTTTTAAGTTTCACAAAATATTACATTTTATTGGGGGGAAAAAGCAGGCCCCTCTCCCACACATTTTTTTTTTTTTTTTGCGGTACGTGGGTCTCTCACTGTTGTGGTCTCTCTCGTTGTGGAGCACAGGCTCCAGACGCGCAGGCTCAGCGGCCAATGGCTCACGGGCCTAGCCGCTCTGCGGCATGTGGGATCTTCCCAGACCGGGGCACGAACCCGTGTCCCCTGCATTGGCAGGCGGACTCTCAACCACTGCGCCACCAGGGAATCCCCTCCCCCACATTTTTGATAGAATAATCTAAACACTTTCTTAAAAAGACCCCGAAACCCACTGCCCCACCTCCATCATCCTCAGGTCCCGCCCCTCTCCTACCCTCCTGAGTCTCCTCGGCCTGGTCCATCTCCACTCTGGTCAGACTCACAAACCACTCGAAAGACCGCTAGTCTCGGTTGATCCAGATGGAGTCCACCTACGGAGAAGGGTCCAGTTCAGAGGGGGCCTACCTCATTCACTCATATCTGTGATCCCCAGGGCCCTGGTGTAACCACCCTGCTGTGAGCAGGGCATACATTATCGCCCCCATTTAAGGGAGGGGGAGACCGAGGCTCGCAGAGGTGAGGAACACTGCCCAGGCCACAGAGCAGCATGGGATCAGAACTCGGGGTCCTGACAACCAGGTCAGGATTTTCTCTAATAATCTATTGTTTACAGCAAGCAGTATTCTGAGATCTTAAGTTTAGAACAGCCAGAAAAACATTACTTCATTGTTTTTTTTTTAGAAACTCTTTGAAGTGGCCTACACAGAATAATAAATTTTCAAACGGCAAACGTTTTCATTTTTAAAACCACCGTCAGGTCACGGCTAGCAAGCATCATGGCTGTAACTGAATCCCGGCTGCCTGACTTTCAGGCTCCGTGTTCTTTAACAAGATGCCCGCCTTTAGGGCCCAGAATGTCTCTCTGGGGGAGCCCTGAACACAGAGACCAATGGATCCAAGCCGGGGAGAGGTCATCTCTCCCTCCCTTGCCTCTGCACAGGGGGCACGTAGCTCTGGTGTCTGGGGAGCTCCCCAGTCCTTCCTGCAGGAGGCGGTGCTCGCTCACCTTGTGGAGCTTCACGTCAGCATCCTGCACACACACCCTCCCTCCCGGAGTGCTGGCAGTGGGGGCAGATGTGCGTTCTGTTCCGGTGCCTGAGGGGAGAAGAGAGGAGGGGCTCTTGAGTTTGGGGTGAGTATGAGATTTCTCAGGACCCCAATGAACAGTGCAGGGCACAGGGAGGGAGGTGGGGTGGCAGGGCCCACCCCATGAGGAGGGGGAGGGGTGAGACCCGAAAAAGAGCAGGAGAGGAAAGAGAGAAAAGGGGAGAGGGAGCCAGGTGAAAGGAGGGAGAAGGCAGGGCGGGGAGGGGAGGCCGTCTCTCAGGACTCTGCCCTGGGATGCAGGCAGGGCCACAGCCTGTCCACCCACCTGTACAAGATGCTCTGCAGGATGGAAGCAAAGGGGGTGATGCCGACGCCTGCCCCGATGAGCATAGCATGCTCGGAGGCGAAGATCCTGCGGTTGGGGGTCCTGTAAGGGCCATCGATGTAGCACTGCATGCAGGAGGGGTTAGAGGAAAGACAGGATGGGTGGGTGAGGCAGAAGCGGACCCCGACGCTTCAGGACCTCCCTTTATATACAGGCAGTCATCTCCTGGGCTGGAACCCAGGAGTAAATGGCTCCCACTCAGAGCACATTCTACACGCTGTGGTCTGAGCCAGAGTCTGGGAGAGCCCTAGAATGTTCACGTGCAGAGCTGGTGAGAGCAGGGCCCAGCCAGCACGCCCCGTGTGCCCTGGGAGGGCAGGGGTTTGGTTCCGTTATCTGGAGACCTGGGAGTCAGACCATGGGGACTGTGGACCCCGGGTACCAAGAGCCACAGCAAGCCCTCCCCGTGGACAGAGGCTTCGATTCCTCTGCTTGGGGCCACCCCCTTGAGCCTCTCACCTTGATGTTACAGAACTGGTGGTTCTCAGAGGACACCTCGGAGACCTGCAGGGAGTAGAGCAGAGAAGGTGGGTCTCTGGGAGTGGGCGGGCCAGGCATTTCTCAGAGGCTTCCTCACCCTTGCCAGTCTGAGCAACCTTACAGAAAGGGAATTGCCTTTTCTGCCCCAACCATTCCAGGGAGCATGGGGCACTTTTGAGGGAGAACATCAGTGGTGTGCTGGTACACGGACTCCTCAGAAAAAGAAAGCACCACCACCAGCAACAACAAACTCCTGATTTTTAGTGTCTAGATTTCCGGTGTAAACACTGCCATCATGGCTCCCACCAATGACTGTGCTTAATAACTGGCTCTCAAAATTCCTGAAAATGTAACAATCGCTCTAGAGGTCCAACACAAGTCAGCTTCAGGGTGTGATGGGAGAAGACTCACCCCAGCCACCTCTTGGGCTCAGCCACTCCCCGATAGCTTTCATGTTTCTAGACACAGCCCCGGCCTTGAACGTTCTTTCCCTGTGCCTAGAGCACGCTCTCCTCTTGCCCAGCTGGCAAATTCCTGTGCATCCTTCAGTGTGCAGCTCCCTTGGAGTGGCTGCTCCTCCTGGAAGCTTTGCCCAGCTGCTCCAGGCAGAAAAGCCATGAATGGGCCTGGTTCAGAGTTCGCCCCTGCCCTTGGGACCCTGCTCTGGGCTTGCTGACAGGGAGCTGCCTGAGGGCAGGGAAAAGGCCTCCTCTGCTCTGCCTAACTCCTCCAGCCCCGAGGACAGGCAGACCAGATTCCCTGAGGTCAAAGTGCTTCCTTCCTGAAGATGAAGGAAACAGAACCTCCCCCCACTCAAAGGGCTGCAGGGGCCTGTGACAGTTTCTCTCTGGTGAGGAGTGACCTTCACAATCATCCAAGCAAATCCCTTATTTCACAGAGAGAAGCCGAACCCGAGAGTGTGGAAATGACTCGCCCAAGTTCCCATAGAGCTCGGGGTGGAGCCTGGGTCTCCAGCTGCCCATCCTGCACTCACCACGTCACACCACGTTGCTTCTTTGGCGGCAACTGAATTCTGTGTCCTCCACAGTGCTGGATGTGAACTACTTGTGAGGATTATTTTAGGAAGTACACTGTGAGAGGGATACTTCTCTTACAATTTTTTAAAATTCTTCTGATTGCAAGGAGAAAGCCTTACACCATGGTTATTATATCTTTAACATCTCTCTAACACTTACTAATCCCTCCTCCTTTTTTTTTCTTTTAACAATCTGAGAAAGAAAGAGATGGAGAGCATGACAGAGAGAGAGAGAGAGGGAACAAGCAGTGGATGCAGCTCAGGCTCAGAGCCGCACTTAGCAGGCAGCAACATCTGGCAAGAATTTAATTACATCGTTTTTGCTTTCAGAGTTATCTTCTGTTTACGGCACGTGATAACTGGTTCTTCATTAAACATGGCAATCTAAAGAGTCCTTTTAAAATACGATTAGGTTGAAAGTAATGTTGGGATGTAAGGAGAAAGATTCAGTAGGAAATATCACCTGTGGGAAGTAAATATGGCAAAAGTTATGAAGGTGCCATGCAGGTGACTGGCTACAGAAACACCACATGGTGTGTGGTCCTTCCTGAATGTGGCCTGCCCTTGAGGCCTTCTCTTCCAAGTTCCAAGGACCCACCCACCGTTCCTGGGAAGAAACATCATTGGCTCTCCAGGCTCCAGCCCCAGCTTCCTCAGCCTTACCTGGCCCAGGTCTTCGGTTGCAGCTTCCCACTGTGCCTGAACCCCGTCCTTTGTCCCCACGTACACCAGGCCTTCATCCCCCTGCTGTGGAGTTCCCTTGGGCCTGTAGGGCATCATCTCCACAGAGACATCCTTTTTGGAGGTCATTGCACCTTGTGCCGAGGCTCCAGAGTGGATGGGCTGGAGCTGTAAACCCTGTTTGGTTTCAAAAAAACCAGTGCTTTATGATTTAAACCTCAAGATCAGTACGTGTTAGTTTTTTTTTAAAGATTCAGAAACTACAGAACTTTAAAGAATAATGTAAAAAAGTACCCTGAATTGGAAGACACAACTTCTCTAAACATTTTCTCTGTCCTTCCAGATCTTTTTCACACACACACACACACACACACACACACAGTTTCACATAAATGGAACGTACTGCTTTGTAATTTGCCTTTTCCACTTACTACATCTTGACCAGCTTACGTGCTAATGCATATACATTCACATAGTCTTTTTTAGGCAACTTACTGTTCTATTAGACGGGTGATCAGTAATTTATTTAACTGCTTCCCTACCGTTGGGCATTTTGGTTAATCTCATTTTCTCATTCTTGTTAGCAACCACTGTATATTATATAAACTAGCTCTTTCCCTTTACCCTGATTTTCTTCATAGCATTTATTACCACGTGACACATTTTGTATCTATTTGTGCATTTACTGTCTATCTCCCCCTCCGGAAGGGAAGCAGTGCCAATGGCTATTTTGCTTATTGACATATCTCCAGCATCTAGAACAGTACCTGGAAAACAGTAGATCCTGTGCTCAATAAATATTTGCTAAATGAATGAATGAACAAGGTGGTTAATGTACTTCTTGTGTACGTGTCCAATCAGCTTTTTAGGCTAAATCCCTAAAAATGGCATTGCTGGGCTATTGGGTATAGATATTAAAACGCTGACACATATAGCCAGACTGCCCACCAGAAAGATTGTGCCAGTTTATTCTTTGGCAGTGGTGCTTAAGACCCCAAGGAAACACTGCTTTTAGTGTATCTAGCCACCAATCTCAGTGTGCCAAGACTCGCCCGGGTTTGAAAATCAGCTTTCTCCTTCGGGAGGTTTCCCCTGATTAACAGGAGAGAACATTCTGCTTGTTTCTACCTACCTCTCCCTTTCCCGGAGCTTTGCTCTTGGCACTGTCCTAGAAGGTCCCTCTGGTCTGACCAGGCAGGATTCCACATGGTTTTCTCCCCTGGATTTTAAATTCTACAGGGGCAAGGCAGGGCTGGGCCAGGCCTGCAGGCTTTCTTCCTTTGACCTTCAACAGGGTTTCCACATATTAACCTGTCTCCCGGCTCAGTGGTACAGCCTACTAATTGTTCAGGCACCCTCAGCCTCCTACATCTATCCCTGCTTCCTCAGGTGCTGCTCTGATCTCTGTATTCCTCGCAAACCTCCCAGAACCTGTGTTCACTCCAGGCACTGGCAGACTGTCAATCTTGTGCAGTTCATCAGGGCTCAAAAGATAACAATGCTGATGGTGATGGTGATAATGAATGATCCCTCTGGACCATGTTGCTCAGTTCACTCAATACTTGACATGCATTCATTCCATTGGTCCTTAAAAGAATCATGTTTAAAAGGAAAGCCAACGGTGGGAAGCACCTCCAGTTTGTAGATGAACAACTTGAGGCTCAGCAAGGCTAAAAGATGTGCCCAAGGCCATACAGTTAGAAAGCATTAGAGCAGAGAGGTGGGGGTGGGTTTTTCTCAACTCAATTTTCCCCTCTCTGCATTGTCCCCTTCCTTCTAATGGAGCACACTGGAGCGGGGAGGATCTGGCGTGGTCAGGCTTCGAGGAGGCTCTTGGACCACACAGTCTGTAGTTGCCTTGCCCTGTGTGCCACCGTCCAGCCGGGGTACACGACAGCTGCTCAGTGGTGCCAACTAAGTGCCAACTAAGAAGGCAACTTGGTCCCCATGGGTTTGTCACCATGGTGGAGGCTTACTTCCCTGCAGTCACTTCCCTGCGGCTTCCTCTGACTCCTTCTCATCTTCAAACTCCTTCAAACTCCTTGAGAGCCTCTCGGAACCATAGCCCACTGGGTCTGATTTCTTGAAGGACTCATACAGCCTGTTTATCCACTGGCCCTGGGACCGGGTGTGTAGCCAGATGGTGTCTGAGCAAGAGACAGGGAGGGAGGAAAGGGTTCAGCACTGTTCTCCAGCAGGGACAGGCCCGTCTCACTTGGAGAGATTGGGACTGGGTGTCGGCCCCTTAAGTCCTCCTTTGAATGTCCTTCCTCAGGCCCAAACTAGCAGCCACAGTCATGGGACTTGGAGAGCCGAGCTCTCTGTGCAGACCTGGCAATCTTGCTCGGTGAGGTCAACCTAAGGGTTCAGTCTCCTTTGCCAAGGCAGGGGTCAGAGTGCCCCTGAGCACACTGGGAGCTCCCTAGGGGTGGGGGCCAGGCCTCCTCCATCAAGCCAGGGTCTCACCAAGGTGGGGACCCTCTCCCTCCCACATTCAACCGGGTGCCTGACAACGGCTCTGCACACAGTAGGTGCTCAGTCAATGGTGGGAACCACAGCTTGCACTGCCCCCAGTGTCTGGGATGCAGGGGTTACTTACTAAGGTTCCCTGTTGAGTGGATGACTGATGGAAAAGCCTGGGGGGGCTATCCCTCTGTTGAGGGGTACCAGAAAGAACCCACATGAGAGTAAGGAGACCCCTAAGAGATCTGGTCTGGGGTTCTCATCCTTTTTCTTTTATTTTAAATCACGGACTCTTTTTGGCAGTCGTATGAAGGAAATGGATAGACTCCTTCTCAGAATAAGGTTTTTAAATACATTGAATAACATATGTAGAAATTACAAATGAAACCAATTATAATGAGACAGTTATCAAAATATATTTTTTAAAATTTTGATTTAAGAATACATGTGCGTTTTTGTTAATACATGAAATACTGAGATGCAGCAGGAGTCACATGGCCACTGGAAACGTGAATTAGCAATAAGCATGAATGATATCCGAAAGTATGGATAGCAACCGTAATGTGATATGAAGAAGAATCCATGGTTTTCATTTCGAAAAAGGCACACGGGTTGGTAATGCTACTATGCATTGTTACCTGCATTCATACCTGAAGAAAATGCTAAATTTTAGTTAGCTGTTAGTGAAACCAAGATGTCACTTTTTTTTGTCCACCTAAGTTCCTGAATGGACTGGTTGGACCCTGTGTTTACAGAGAGGTGAGGCATGCTCTCACAGCTTTGTGAGGAGGGGACTGAAAAGTCACGTGCTTGGATCCCTACTCCCACGCGCCTTCCTGGCGCTTCCTCACCCTGCAGGGTGCAAAGAGGCAGGAGGGCTGGGCTATGCCCTGTCGCACAGATGCACCCCGAACTGCCTCACACAGTGACTCATACGGAGAAGGTCTCTTAAATGTCAGCTGAATTCAATCAGCCGCACCTGCCAGCCTGAGTTCCACTCCTGATTCTGTAAGCCAGCTCTGCAAACAAAGTTGGAGGATTTACCAGCCCCCATATAGACTCACTCAGCTCACTGCAGGGGACTCGGGCCAAGATATGGGCAGATTCCAAGTTGAGACCCTGAAGAAACCCCTTCAAGAATTGGTCAAATAAATAATACATCCATAAAATAAACATGGTCATTATAATCATATTAGTATTGATACACTGGAATAGTATGCAGCCATAAAAAGGAAAAGTTCTTCTTTTAAGAGAACTGACATGCAAAGATTTTCATGACATACTATTCATGGAGAAAAAGTGGGCTTCGAGACAGTGTGAACAGTGATCCCTTGCATGCAGAATTATCTCTGCTTCTGATTATCCATGGAGATGTATCGAGATCTGGAAGGCAATGGTTTTATTTTTTTTTTCTTTTTAAAATTTTATTGAAGTATAGTTGCTTTACAATGCTGTGTTAGCTTCTACCATATAGCAAAGTGAATCACTATACGTATACATATATCCCCTCTTTTTTGGATTTCCTTCCCATTTAGGTCACCACAGAGCATTGAGTTCCCTGTGCTATACAGTAGGTTCTCATTATGGAATCTATTTTATACATAGTATCAAGAGTGTATATATGTCAATCCCAATATCCCAATTCATCCCATCGGCCCTTTCCCGCTTCGGACAATGGATTTCTTTGGGTGGAATTACTTGAGGGATTTTAATTTTCTTCAGGACATGTTTCTATACTGTCTGAATTTTCCAGAAGCATATCTGTTCTTTACAAAACAGCAAAGGAAAGAAAAATAGGAAGAAGGTAACCCACCCTCTCTAACCCACACCCTCACCCCATTGTACCTCCAGGCCACCACTCACATGATTCCAGGGTGGGTGTTGTGCAGCTCCGGGTGGGGAACCCTGGACTTGGGTCTGCGCCCTGAGCTGAGGGAGCTGGGCCAGGGGGTGGGAGGCATCCTGAGTGAAGCTACAGCTTTTGATGGGGGTGGGTCAGAGAACCCTGGCAACCAGAAGCCTTTACCCCTCATGAAGCCGAGCAAGGGTCTCGCTGTAACAGGCCATGCAAGGCCTCCTCTGTCAGAAGCACCGCTTGAGGTGGGAGGGCCAACGCCTGGCCAGGAGGTCAGAGGTCCAGCTTGTGGCCCGACCAACAGCTCAGGACCAGAAGGCAGGGCCACGCATGGTTGTGAGTCAGAGGACAGCTGGGCAAAGGGAGGGTCCGCTGAGCGGTTCTACGGGCGCTGGGTATCCAGAGGGAATAGGGGTGGTCCAGGGATGGGGGAGAAGGGTGCGAGGGTTTCTGCTGCCTTGACGCCCCATAGGGCTCATGCCCACATGGAGTGCGGAAGCCTGGCTTCCTGTCACAGCCCCTTTGGAAACGACATGGTCCCCTCTCCTCTGAGCCGCTGTTCCTCCGCTTAAGACCCCTGCGGGCTCCCAACCGCCTGCGCCATCCTGCGTTCCACTCTGCGTTCGAAGTCTTTCACAGTCCCACCCTGGTTCTCATCGACTTTGCCAGCCACTCTTGTCTGCCTTTGGTCCCTTCTCTGACCCTCTCTCCCGCCCCCACTGCCCCTACTTCCTTCCTCCCTACTCCACCCAACTCTCAGCCCAAACTACAACAGACCCTCCTACGTTTCCATGTTTTCATGCTTCTCCCTCCGCCTCCACCCCCTCGTCCTTCCCTACCTAGGAAACTCCTACGAACCTTTCAAAGTTCAGCTGAAATGCCACCCTGCCCACTTCCCCCACCAGGCCAGGCCCTCGCCTGTGACAGTACAGCCCCAAACACCCCATTCGGTCAGCATCTGCACGGCTGCCTCTGTGTTCCAGAGGGAGCTTTGGGAGGTCGACTTTGTGTGTCTGGTCTTGTGCACCTCTGTGTTCCTGGTTCCCAGCCTTGCTTGGCACACGGCAAGGACTCAGTAATACCTGCTGAGTGACCAGTGGGGCTGGCGCAGGCCTACCTTTCTGCTCGGGAGCGCTGCTGATGGTGAAGGGGTGCCACTTGTGGTGCGCGACGGTGGGGATGTTCAGTTACAAGTAGTCGCCAGGCCTGTAGTGGAAAGGAGGGGGCTTCTTGATGACGAGATGAGTGACCTGGGGAGAGAAGAAAGAGACCAGGGTCATCTGTGCAGGCCCAGATCTACCAGGGGCCCCAAGGCCAGAGGATGGAGGCTGGGCCGTCTTTCTCCACCATAAGCCAGGCCGGCCCCAGACATGAGACTCTTCTGTGCCTGTGAGCACAGAAGACTCTTCTGTGCCTGTGCCAGATGTGCCCCTGCAGCACATCTGCCAACCAGGGGGTGGGCAGTGATCAGAGAAGGGAAGTCAGGCTGTGTCTGAAGTGGGGCTCATGGTGTGATCCCACTTCTTGTGGTGTAAATACTGCTTCTCAGTGGCCCTCCCACTCTGTGAAGCCCCTGACTGCTCCAGCCCCTTTCTTGGAACTTCTGTGGCACCTGGGTGGTATTCCAACCGTGAACGGGCATCTCCCCAGGATACAACTGCCTCCGGGCTAGTAGCTTCGGTTTATTGAGCACTTACTGGGTGCCAGAGCTGTGTGGAGCTCTTCTAGTGCTATCTCTAGTCCTCAGAGCGACTCTCTGAGATGAATGTCATTCTTTCTCCACTTTACGCAGGAGAGGCTGAGGCTCAGAGAGGTTAAATGACTTGCTCAAGGCCACCAGCTAAGAAACCACGGGATTTGAATCCAACCACTCTGTCTGATGCCAGGGTCTAGACAGAAACCTCAGCCTCTTAGTCAACTTCTGTGTCCTCACTCTCAAGCTGTCCAGAGTCAAACCCACCCAGAACTGCCTTCCCTTTCTCCAAAAATGGCCCCAGTTACTCAGGCACCTGCAAGACAGCCTAGACGCCTTCCCCAACTCAACCGCAAATGCAGCCAGTTACCTCTTGAGTCTTTCTGTGACATGCCCCCTCCCCACCCAGTTCAAGGTCAAGGCTCCCGTGAGCTCTCATCTACATGTATGCAACAGCCTCCCCAGTGGTCCCCTCCAAGCCATCTTCTACAGAGCGAGTAAAGAAATGCAGCTGGAGTATAAAGCACCTCAATACCACTGCCCACCCATCCCTCACCCTGCTCAAGGGTTTCCCATGGTCTGCAGGGTGAGGCCACTCACCCTTAGGTCCTGCCCACCCCTCCAGCTTCTCCCTGGCACCTTGGCTCCAGCTGTGCCAAACTACCTGTAGTCCCCCAAGCACAGTATGCCCTTTCATAACTCTGTGCCTTTGCCCATGCTGTTCCTTATCCAAGCAAACCCTTCCCTGTCTTGTCTATCCAACAAACTCCTATTCATCTTTCAAAACCCTGAAAAGGCAGCTCCCCTCTCATTCTGAAGCTTCTCTGATCTCTCAAAGACAGAGTTTTAACACCTCCTGGGATTCTTCTCTTACCAACACAGCCCTGCACTGTAACGGAAGGGCTGCTCTCCTACTAGCCTGGATGCCCATGGAGAGCGGGACAGTGGCTGAGCCTTCTCTGCATCTCTGTCACCTAGTGCAGGGCCTGCCACCTTGCAGACACTAATATATACTTACTGAAGGTATTCTGTGCACACTGGCCTTTAGTGGTACCCTGCTTACCTGTTATTCCCCTTCCAGAAGTGTCACTCCCGGAGGGCTAGATCGAGTCTTGCACTTTGCTTATCTTCTCCACTGTGATGGGGTGCCCCATTTCCTTGGGAGCGGGGGTCTAACAGAGTACTCAGCTTCTGCACCCCACCACCTGTGACTCCCCTTGGCTCGTCAGGCCCCCTTTGCACCTTGGAAGGGAGGAGATGACTTCCACGATGCACAGGGCCTCCATGAGGGATGCGGCCAGGCCAACGGCCTTCTCCAGGAAGAACAAGATGCCAGGGACCAGCAGCTACTTCCAGAAGTTGGGCCCGTGCAGACATGGGAGGTAGGACAGGTGGGTCCAATAGAACACCTGTTGGGGTGGGGAGTAAGTTGCCAGAGTCAGGCCCTGGGGGTGGAACAGAGCCAAGGTTCACGGCCATCCTTAAAGCCAGGACTGTGCCCAGAGCCTTGGCCACACACACCCTCTCCTGGGAACAGGCTTGGGTAGGAGGTTGGGGGTGGGAAGCTTCGTTGCCTCTCTGTTCTGGGGGCTTGGTCCAGAAAGTCTGTAAGGGAAGATTCTTGGTGCTAGTGGCAAACATCTGGAACATCTGCCTGGGGGTGCTCTGGGCAGAGTGAACTGCCCCCTCTGATGGGCTCATGAGCATCAGTGTCTCACTGATGCTTTCTCAGCAGGAAGGAAGGAAAGACAGCAATGGTGTTCTGGGAGTGGAGGAGAAAGAGCAAAGCCCTGAGGGTTTTTTTTGGTTGTTTTTTTTTTTGCAGTACGCGAGCCTCTCACAGTTGTGGCCTCTCCCGTTGCGGAGCACAGGCTCCGGACTCACAGGCTCAGCGGCCATGGCTCACAGGCCCAGCTGCTCTGCGGCATGTGGGATCTTCCCAGACCGGGGCACGAACCCGCGTCCCCTGCATCGGCAGGTGGACTCTCAACCACTGCGCCACCAGGGAAGCCAGCCCTGAGTTTTAATACCTGCTCTGCTACTAGCTGTGGGACCTTGGCCTGGTAAGTTACTTTTCTGAGAGTCAGATTCCTCATGGGTCAAATGAGGATGCTGATTCTGACTTCAAAGGATCATTGCTGGCCCCAAGTAGGTGCTGTGTATATGTATACATATATATGTCTACTTCTGATGTGACCAGATCAGTCCAAGGGACAGTTCCTGTCTCCCAACCAAATCCTCTGCGACCTCTTGTATCTCGAGGAGGCTAGAGAGAGGAAAGCAAAACTAGACCTAATACTTTTGGACTGACCATGTGCCAGGTGTGTGTAGTTATTGGCTTCACATGTATTATCTCATTTAATTCCTAAAATATTAATAACTCCTAAGGTAGAGAATTATAGCTCCGTTTTACAGATGACGACAATGAGTGACCCGTAAGTAGTGGGGTGGGGATTAGAATCCCGAAAGCCTGTGTTCCTTCCCCTCCCTGTGCTCAGTTTAATCCAATTAGAGCAAGGGGATAAGCCAGCAAAAAAGCCAGAAGAATCTTCTAGAGCAGAACATTTAACTCAGCAGACATAAAACTACTGCCCAATGGCAGAACCCCAAATCACACATCCATAGTACACAGACCGCCTGGAGCTTCCTGGGCTCTGGAGTAATTTAGAGGGAACGCAGCATGAAATGAAGTTGGGAGCCCAGGATGGGACAGGCAAAGGGGCAAGGGCTGGGGCGCCTCAAAGTGGCCGCTCCTGCGGACACAGGAGCTGGAGCAGGCGGACATGAGAAGCAGCAGTAGGGCTTCCCTGGTGGCGCAGTGGTTGGGAGTCCGCCTGCTGATGCAGGGGACACGGGTTCGTGCCCCGGTCCGGGAAGATCCCACATGCCGTGGAGTGGCTGGGCCCGTGAGCCATGGCCGCTGAGCCTGCGCATCTGGATGACTGTGCTCTGCAACTGGAGAGACCACAACAGTGAAAGGCCTGCATACCGCAAAAAAAATAAATAAATAAAAAATAAAGAATGTTACAAGAGACAAGGAAGGACACTACATAATGATCAAGGGATCAATCCGAGAAGAAGATATAACAATTATAAATATATATGCCCCCAACATAGGAGCACCTCAATATATAAGGCAACTGCTAACAGCTCTAAAAGAGGAAATTGACAGTAACACAGTAATAGTGGGGGACTTTAACACCTCACTTACACCAATGTATAGATCATCCAGACAGAAAATTAATAAGGAAACACAAGCTTTAAATGACACAATAGACCAGATAGATTTAATTGATATTTATAGGACATTCCATCCAAAAACAGCAGATTACACTTTCTTCTCAAGTGTGCACGGAACATTCTACAGGATAGATCACATCTTGGGTCACAAATCAAGCCTCAGTAAATTTAAGAAAATTGAAATCATACCAAGCATCTTTTCTGACCACAACGCTATGAAATTAGAAATCAATTACAGGGGAAAAAAGGAAAAAACAAACACATGGAGGCTAAACAATACGTTATTAAATAACCAAGAGATCACTAAAGAAATCAAAGAGGAAATAAAAAATACCTAGAGATAAATGACAATGAAAAACACGATGATCCAAAACCTATGGGATGCATCAAAAGCAGTTCTAAGAGGGAAGTTTATAGCTATACAAGCCTACCTCAAGAAAGAAGAAAAATCTCAAATAAACAATCTAACGTTACACCTAAAGGAGAAGAACAAACAAACCCCAAAGTTAGCAGAAGGAAAGAAATCTAAAGATCAGAGCAGAAATAAATGAAATAGAAACAAAGAAAACAATAGCAAAGATCAATAAAACTAAAAGATGCTTCTTTGAGAAGATAAACAAAATTGATAAACCATTAGCCAGACTCATCAAGAAAAAGAGGGAGAGGACTCAAATCAATAAAATTCGAAATGAAAAAGAAGTTACAACAGACACCGCAGAAATACAAAGCATCCTAAGAGACTACTACAAGCAACTCTATGCCAATAAAATGGACGACCTGGAAGAAATGGACAAATTCTAAGAAAGGTATACCTTCCAAGACTGAACCAGGAAGAAATAGAAAATATGAACAGACCAATCACAAGTAATGAAATTGAAACTGTGATTAAAAATCTTCCAACAAACAAAAGTCCAGGACTAGATGGCTTCACAGGTGAATTCTATCAAACATTTAGAGAAGAGCTAACATCCATCCTTCTCAAACTCTTCCAAAAATTGCAGAGGAAGGAACACTCCCAAACTCATACTATGAGGCCACCATCACCCTGATACAAAAACCAGATAAAGATACCACAAAAAAAGGAAATTACAGACCAATATCACTGGCGAATATAGATGCAAAAATCCTCAACAAAATACTAGCAAACAGAATCCAACAACATATTAAAAGGATCATACACCATGATCAAGTGGGATTTATCCCAGAGATGCAAGGATTCATCAATATACACAAATCAATCAATGTGATACACCATATTAACAAATTGAAGAATAAAAACCATATGATCATCTCAATAGATGCAGAAAAAGCTTTTGACAAAATTCAACACCCATTTATGATAAAAGCTCTCCAGAAAGTGGGCATAGAGGGAACCTACTTCAACATAATAAAGGCCATATGACAAACCCACAGCAAACATCATTCTCCATGGTGAAAAACTGACAGCATTTTCTCTAAGATCAGGAACAAGACAAGGATGTCCACTCTCGTCACTATTATTCAACATAGTTTTGGAAGTCCTAGCCATTGCAATCAGAGAAGGAAAAGAAATACAAATTGGAAAAGAAGAAGTAAAACTCTTACTGTTCACAGATGACATGATACTATACATAGAAAATCCTAAAGATGCCACCAGAAAACTACTAGAGCTAATCAATGAATTTGGTAAAGTTGCAGGATACAAAATTAATGCACAGAAATCTCTTGCATTCCTACACACTAATGATGAAAAATCTGAAAGAGAAATTAAGGAAACACTCCCATTTATCATTGCAACAAAAAGAAAAAAAATACCTAGGAATAAACCTACCTAGGGAGACAAAAGACCTGTATGCATTAAACTATAAGACACTGATGACAGAAATTAAAGATGATACCAACAGATGGAGACATATACCATGTTCTTGGATGGGAAGAATCAATATTGTGAAAGTGACTATACTACCCAAAGCAATCTACAGATTCAATGCAATCCCTATCAAATTACCAATGGCATTTTTTACAGAACTAGAACAAAAAATCTTAAAATTTGTATGGAGACATAAAAGACCCCGAATAGCCAAAGCAGTCTTGAGGGAAAAAAACTGAGCTGGAGGAATCAGATTCCCTGACTTCAGACTATACTACAAAGCTACAGTCATCAAGACAATATGGTACTGGCACAAAAACAGAAATATAGATCAATTGAACAGGATAGAAGGCCCAGAGATAAACCCACGCACTTATGGTCAACTAATCTATGACAAAGGAGGCAAGGATATACAATGGAGAAAAGACAGTCTCTTCAATAAGTGGTGCTGGAAAAACTGGACAGCTACATGTAAAAGAATGAAATTAGAACACTTGCTAACACCATACACAAAAATTAACTCAAAGTGGATTAGAGACCTAAATGTAAGACTGGACACTATAAAACTCTTAGAGGAAAACATAGGATGAACACTCTTTGACATAACTCACAGCAAGATCTTTTTTGATCCACCTCCTAGAGTAATGGAAATAAAAATAAACAAATGGGACCTAATGAAACTTCAAAGCTTTTGCACAGCAAAGGAAACCCTAAACGAGAGGAAAAGACAACCCTCAGAATGGGAGAATATATTTGCAAATGAATAATCGGACAAAGGATTAATCTCCAAAATATATAAACAGCTCATGCAGCTCAATATTTAAAAAACAAACCACCCAATCCAAAAATGGGCAGAAGACCTAAATAGACATTTCTCCATAGAAGACATACAGATGGCCAAGAAGCACATGAAAAGCTGCGCAACATCACTAATTATTAGAGAAGTGCAAATCAAAACTACAATGAGATATCACCTCACACAGGTCAGAGTGGCCATCATCAAAAAATCTACAAACAATACTTGCTGGAGAGGGTGTGGAGAAGAGGGAACCCTCCTGCACTGTTGGTGGGAATGTAAATTGATACAGCCACTATGGAGAACAATATGGAGATTCCTTAAAAATCTAAAAATAGAACTACCATATGACCCAGCAATCCCACTATCGGGCATATACCCTGAGAAAACCATAATTCAAAAAGATACACATACCACAATATTCATTGCAGCACTATTTACAATCGCCAGGACATGGAAGAAACCGAAATGTCCCCAATAATATTGTTGCATGATTACAAAATTATAAACATTAACTGTAGAGAATTAGAAAAATACCTAAAAGCACACACACACTTTAAAAAAGATTTTTTTAAAAATCACTATAATCTACCTACCCAAATAAAATCACTGCTAATGTTGAGCATCTATTTCTAGTCACATGCAGAAGGTAGCCCAGCCTGGGATTCAGAGGGGGGTTGTGTGTGATGGACTCATTCACATGAACTGGTTTTGAGGTAGGAGATAAATGGGCCCCTGGGCTGGACAGCTGGTACGTGTCAAGTGGAGGAAAACTGAAGCTTTGCTCTCACCCAGATGCTCCAAGGACAAAGCTAGTGGCAGAAGATGAGCTCTGCTGAAGTAAAGAGATAAGATGACCGCTCCGGAGGTCAAGGAAAACTTCCCTGTCTGCACATGGGCGGGAAGGCTCCTTGGGGGTCAAAAAGGGAGAGGGCGCCATCCCATAATAGGTGTGGGACATACCGCCACAGGCCTCTGCAGTGGGAACCATCTTAGCAAAAAGTTGGCAGGCATGTTGGGGAGGGTCCTAGGGCAGGTCAGGTGTGGAAAAAGAAACCAGATATTTGGCCAAAGGTAAACAAAGACCAGGAAGAAGTGTCATATGTAAGTGATTTAAATCACCTCTTTCCTGCACTCCTCCTCATTAGGAAGGATGGCTATACCCTTTCTCCCTGGGTGTGTATTTCTGCCTTGCTTCTGACTTAAATAAATACACTCTTTCTCTGTGTGCTCTCCCATACATTGGGCTGTGTCTCTAGTAATAAACTTTGTACCTATTTTGCAGTTTTTGCCTCCTTGAAACATTCTTGCTTTCAATGGGGGAAAGAGCTAGAGGCACTTTGCTTCTAGCCTCTAGCCCCTGGTGGACTAACGGCTTGGATTCCTGGTTTTCATCCAGGCTACCCAGGTTCAATTCCTATACAGGGGAACTAAGATCTGTCTCAGGACTGCTCACTGCTGTCTCCTAGAAATCAGTGTCACCTGTGTGAAAGGGGCCACTGAGGAGAACACTGTAAGTGGAGGGCTTGGGGGTGAAACCTGGGAAGAAGGAGAGGGAAGCACGGGTCTGTTCTTCAGCTCTGCCCTTGAACTCTGGTCTGAGTTCTCTGAAGAGACAGGGAAGGCAGGGAGTTCTTTGCAGGGACTGCAGGAGACTCCGGTACTGTTTGGACTCGGGGGTCTTGAATGTTTGGAAGTCCAGGAGATCACCCCTCTACTGGGAGGTGCTAGGACAGTACAGCCAGTAGGAGGGCTGCCAGGTAGTAGACAGCTCCAGGAGCACGAGATTGGTGGGATTTGAGCAGGCTGGCTCGTGAGCACATGTGAGACACCCAAGTACCTGGGGAAAATTGGGAGTGGAGTAAGCAAAGCAGTTAGCAAAAGGTGGGCATAAATGCTAATGACACTTCTTCATAGCCACAAGCCAGAGTCAGAAAAGTAAGAAGCTGAGACTTGGGACTTCTGGTTAAGATGGTATTACATTCACTCTTTGAGGCCCCCTCATCTGTACCACATACAAAGCAATGATAGATAAAAAAATTTTTTTTTAGTTTAAAAGACCAACTGATCTCAAATAAGATAAACATCTCTGTTGACCAGAGATGAAGCAGAAACATGCCATGCCCCTGCTTATGGGAGAGGGCTGGAAAAAGCTGTGTCTGACCATTGCCTGGGACTGTGATTTATATTTTGTACTTAGCCTCCTAGCCAAGAGCTGGACCACAACAACTGCTGCTTGGTGACTGGACCCATGGTATCCTCAGCTCTCCCTGGATGGGAGCCCGAGGCCACCAAGGTAAGGCTAATGTTGAACTGAGGGGACCAGGAAGCTGGGTGGAAGCAATGCAGAACTTCTAGAGAAGGGCTGAACACAAACACCACACACACACACACACACACACACACACACACACACACACACACACACCATTCAAGATGAGTCAAAAAGCTGGTATTCCAAAAGACCTCAAAAGAATGACTGCAAAGAAGACAGCCAATCAAACCAATAATAGGGGGAATTCATTTTGTAAGAAGTGAAAATAATAGACATTAAGCATATTTAGAATTCTCAAAGAAGGAAAGGAAAGAAAAACATTCATAAAAAAAAGAATAAGAACTTAAATAAAAATGGGCAGAAATGAAACCAGCCCAGCTGGTATGAAGAAAATGCAACTAGAAATATGGAGACACATATGGTTATTAAAATTTTAAATAATTCAATACATAATTTTTAGTCTAGACCTAATTGAAGAGTGGATGTACAATCCCTAAGATGGAATTGAATAATTCACTTGGAATAATTTTGTAACTTTTTTTCACTTACCAACATATGTTAAACATTTCTCCATATTATTAAACATGAATGTGTCAAAAATGTTGTAAACTAGTCTTCTATGTTTGGACAGTTAACTTTCTTATATTTATTCCATTACCATAAACAAGTTTTTGAGAAATCTTGTTATTAAATCTTTGTCCAAGTTTCCAATGGTTTCTCTAGGCTGGATTCCCAAAAGAGGAATTACTGCGCCCAAGAAGTATGAAATTTCCTAAGTCTTTTGGTTACAGCCAATAGCCAAACTGCTTCTCAAAGATCTTGAACCAATTTTTCACTCCCACCCATGTTTTAAGAAATGCCTGTTTAACAGAACATTTTTGAATACTAAGAATTATCCCTTAAAATATTTGTCCACTTGCATTTCCCTCCCTCCCACCCTCCCTATCCCACCCCTCTAGGTGGTCACAAAGCACCGAGATGCAAGAGGGAAGAGATATGGGAACATATGTATATGTATAACTGATTCACTTTGTTATAAAGCAGAAACTAACATAGCATTGTAAAGCAATTATACTCCAATAAAGATGTTAAAAAAAATGAGATAACAAGACAAAAAAAATATTTGTCCATTTGGCAAAAAATGATATTTTGCGATTTTTTTTTTTTGTGGTACACGGGCGTCTCATTGTTGTGGCCTCTCACTGTTGTGGTCTCTCCCGTTGCAGAGCACAGGCTCCGGACGCGCAGGCTCAGTGACCATGGCTCACGGGCCCAGCCACTCCGCTCCACATGGGATCTTCCCGGACCGGGGCATGAACCCGTGTCCCCTGCATCGGCAGGCGGACTCTCAACCACTGTGCCACCAGGGAAGCCCAGTATTTTCAATTTTTATTTGCCTTAGTCTGATTAGTAACAAAGTGAAACATCATCATGGAAGGAAAAATAGTGAAAACCTCTTTTCCTCATTTCTTGGGTAAAGTAGGACATATTTTACTGTAGAGGGGACACAGAGCTTCGTTACATGACATACTCCCAACTGGTTTTTTTTTGGCTTAGAACACTTTTCTTCTACATTTTTTTTTGTCAAAAGCATGGTATCTTCACTCCAGCCCTACAACATATTATTTGTTGATTCTTTGGGCTGATTTTAAGACCTGAGTCTGTAGCCCATGGATTTGCTCTGCTTGCTGTAGGGTGGGAACACTGCTACGGCCGCTTTCCTCTGCCAGGATGAGTCCAGAAAGGCAGCTGAGATGTGGACAAGCCATAGGGAAAATGATGGCTCACCTGCATGTGCTCCTCTCTGCAGCTGCCTCGCCCCCTGTGCCCTGAAGTCCTCATCCTCTCACCCACTTGAGGATTGTGACCTGCAATTATCTCCTTGCTTTCTGCATCATTTTCCTCTAGCTATTGCCCAGTTTCTCCTTAATAGCAAAACCTCCTGAAAGAGTTGCTTATATTCAGTCTCCACTTCGTCATTTCCCTTTTATTTTTGGAACCCACTCCAATCAGATTTCTATTGCCCAAGGAAACCTTTCTTAATAAGATGAACAACAATGTCCTCATGGCCAAGCCAAGGGGTCATTCTCAGCCCTTAGCAGTTTGACAAAGGTGAATTCTTTTTCCTTCTTGAACCTCTGTCTTCTCTTGACTTCGAGAATCCCACCCTTTCCTGGTTTCCTTCTAACTCACTGTCTCCTTCTCAGTGTCCTGACTTATGGATAGATCCTGTTCTTTTATCTGGCCTTTATAAGTTGGGCTCAGCCTATCTTTTCTATCTAAACTAAATTCCTTGTCAACTAGCTCATCAACAAGTGCATGTCTCCATTCCCAACCTTGGCCCTGAACTGTGGTCCAGTAATTCCAATGGCCAGTTAACATCTCCACTTGGATGTCAATATGCATCTCAAACTTAACACGTCCAAAACTGGACTCACGGTATCCCTAACTCTGAGCCACCCACTGTTCCCATCTCAGTAAACGACCCCTTCCCCATTCACCTCAGAACTATGGAGTACTCATCTATTCCTTTCTTTCCCACATGTCTGACATCCAACCCACAAGCAAATCTTGCTGCTTCTACTTCTACATTACAAATAGATATAGAATCTGACTGCCCCTCCTTAGGTCCCACCCTAGCCAGAGGGACCATCGCTGCTCACCTGGACAGCCTCCTAACTCACCCTCTGTTCCACCCTCATCCCTTTATAGTCTGTTCTCTATTCAGGGCCCTGGAGATCCTTTTCAAATGTAAATTAATGAGCCACTCCCCAGCTTAAAACCTTTAGATGGTTTCTCATCCCACTTAGAATAACCACAAAGCCCTCCGTATTCCCCCCATGACATGGCCCCATGACCTCTGTGCCCTCATCTTGGGCTCTCCCCTTGCTCACTCAGCTCCAGCCACACTGGCCTCCTCAGTACTTCTTGAACATACCAGGCACACTTCTGCCCCAGGGCCTTTGCACTGACCATTCCCTCTGCCTGGAACATTCTTCTTCCAGAGATCTACCTGGCTAACTCCCTCCCCTCCTTCAAGCTTTTGCTCATCTCACACCTTCTTAATGAAGTCTACCCTGAGCACCCTGTCTTAAAGGTGGTTCTCACCCACCCCAAACTACTGATCCCCATTATCCTGCTCTACTCCCTTCTTTCCACAGCACGTTCCATCTTCTAATGTGCTATATAATGTGCTTCCTTATTGTTTTTTGTCTGCCTCCTCCCCCACTAGAAAGTAAGCTCCATAAGGGCGGGGACTTGAGTCTGTTTTATTCTCAAATGAATCTCAACACTAGAGCAGTGCCTGGATTATAATAGTTACTCAATTGATATTTAGTGAATGACTGTAGTAGACCAGCCACATCAGCATCCCGCAGAGGAATCTCCCCACTCCAGTCAACCGTTCCCGATGCCCAACTCCAGTTCTAAGCAGGGTCAGCAGGAACCGAAACAGCTCCAGGCATTAATCAGGAGAGGGGGCTTCTATGCCCAGGCTAACTCACTGTCTGGCCTGGGAAAGTCACCTCCCCTGTTCAGGATCCAGTCCCTCCTCTGCTCAATGGAGATTTTCTCCTGTTCTCCCTGCCTTGGCACACAGTGTAAGAGCAGACACAGGGGTATACATTTTTAGAACCATCAAAGTTGACCTCACCCACATTATGCACCTTGTGTCTGGGAGAGAGGCTCACAAGAAGCTGTTCCCTGGGGCCAAGAACAGTAAGCAGAGGCTCTATTTTCCTGCTGATGTCACTAGGGTTCATGCTAATGAGATGGAATATGGCCTATCACCCCACCCCAGTCTCACACCTTTGGGGTTGAAATGACCTTCTCATGGAAAACAGGGCAGTTAAGTTGACCTAATATCATTCCAGCAAGTTCTATTATCATTTTCAGCTGATATACAAAATCTCAGGGGATATTAAGTTTTCACCCGCTTTTCTTATCTCCTTTTTAAGCCCTGGATGGCTGGGACCCGTCTTACTCCTCTTGTATCCCCTGTGGGGCTCCACCCACAGTAGCAGCTCCATAAACGGTTACTGATTTGGTCAGTGTTTGTTTCCTGGGCCTTGAGTCGCCATCCCTCAGCTTGAGGAAAACACAGAGAGAACAAACACTGTGCCTGCCTTGAGCAACAGGTTTCATCTTGGGATTACAGTGAATATTTGCAAAACATTTCGCAGACCGCAAAATGCTTGTGCAAACACATCCCAGGAAATCCCAACAAGATCCCAGTGGGGTAGACATTCTGACCTCCATCTGTCAGGCAGACAAACTGAGGGGCAGAGCCTGGGCCAGAACACTCTGAGCCCCGCCAGTCATGTCCAGTCTCCCTTCTCTCCAGAGCAGAGACACATCCTCTGTTGGAGAGCTTGAGCGTGTTTTGCTTGTTTCCAACACGGAAACTTTGCAGGAACTGCCTCTTCAGAGCAAGCATCTGGGGGCTCCACACCCCTCAAACCGGACTCACCCCTCAAGGTCCAGCCCAAAGTCCAACTTCTTCTAGAGGCTCTTCCTGCTCTCCTCAGCCCAGAATTAGTTGCACTGTGTTCCTGCACCACAAATGCTGTCTTGCAACATGTCATACCGTTGCTTTGCACGGTAACTTGGTCCTTGGATCATTATTTAACTTTTTGTGTATATATCTCTTCCCTCCGCAATGAGCCTATCAGCTCTAGGTAGGAATCACCTCTGCTCATTCCCTATTTCATTCAAACATTCCTTCAAGAAATATTCTATGCCATCCAAGAGATAAATAGATGACCAACGGTTCCTGCCCTCACAGAACTTATATGCCTTATTTCTTCCTTATAGCAAGTCCCCACAGGAC
The DNA here is from genome assembly GCF_003676395.1 of Aethalodelphis obliquidens. Taxonomy (NCBI): domain Eukaryota; kingdom Metazoa; phylum Chordata; class Mammalia; order Artiodactyla; family Delphinidae; genus Aethalodelphis; species Aethalodelphis obliquidens. The sequence goes on along the minus strand of NW_020837970.1, from coordinate 15,700,667 downwards.
TTGCTATAATCCACCTGTAACCAGCGGGCAAGAGTTAACAGTGACAGCCTCTGGCCAGCAAGTTCCAGCAGTGTGTCCCTTTGATCTAGTCAAAGCTGAGTGAGGACTATTTTTAAGTAGAAAAGCAGCAAGGACCACAGAGATGGGGTCTCTGTGTGGCTGCCTCTGGATGGCAAACCTAGAAAGGGATTCCTTTTGGGCCCTGCTCCTGGGAGAGATTGGAAGCTCCACCCATAAAGGGTCAGGGGCCATGGGCCCTGACGAGGGCTTAAGGCTCACCAAAGGCACCCTCATGGCATAGATGGGGAAACTGAAGCTTGCAGTGGGCTTGTGCTTGCTCCAGTACTAGACTCCCAGCACAGCGCTCCTTTCCTAGGAGCCCACTGAGGTATAGTTTTCTGCTAAAGGGAAAGACTTGTTTTCCCTTTAGCTGTTGGAAGGCTTTCTGGCACACAGGAGCACACAGGTGGAAAGAGGGGTGGGGGAGAGCAGTTCACAACAGTGGCTTCAAATACTTTAAAATAGGCTGGAAGACACTCATGCTCTGGTTCTGAGCATCTCCTCCGTACCCAGCACTGGGTCAGGGACAGGAGGGAGGGGCTGACTGTACTCATGGAACTCACGTGGGACAATCAGCTGTTTGGCAAGTGTGGCCAGCGGGCCCCCTGATGGGAACAAGACCTGTGAGTGAGAGGGGCTGGCCTTGGCTGGAGCTCTGCCCTCCCTGGCAGCCCCCTCTCCCTCTCTGAGTTCTCTGTGGGGGGTGAGGGGGGTCTTCCCCGAATACCAAAGCACATGGTTGTGAGGATTCAATGAAACACCACAAGGAAGCACCTGACCCAGAAGAGACACTCAGTTCATTTTCACTCATTCAGAAGGCCGTTTTGATTATTCTCAACCACCTGCTTTGTTTCCCAAGTCCCAGAAAAAGAATCCTGACTAGTCTTCTTGAAGCAGAAATAGGTGAGTTCATGTGGCCCCAACTGCCTACCCAGGGGTCATGGTCCCGATACTCCCGCTCACCCCACCGCCCCCAGAATCAGCACTTGGGCTCACCACTTGTTGCCTGAGGCCAGTGTGCTTCCTCTCCCTGTTCCCCACCTTTCTTACCTGTAGAAAGGGACTGCTCCTGAAACAGGGAAGAACAAATCTGACTCCATGTTGGGATGGTGCTTCACTTTAACTTTTGTATTGTATTCCTTCTGCTACAAGTTAATCACTCAAGGGATATTGCCTAGAGCTTAAAGTATACATAATGGCCCATTCTCCAGGAACCCTGCCTCCCATGCCTGACTGTTAAGTTAAAATACCTTTGTTTAGCTCACAGGAACCCCCCAACACACACACACCAGGCCCACCTGTGAATGGCTGCAGGAAGGAAGAAATTATCACATCCCCTCTGGAGTCTGGCCGGAATCAGGAAATATTTCCAACAACCGATCGCCTTCTTTTTACTTTACCTCCTCACCTCCCCCTCTTTGTTCTATAAAAGGAACTAGCGTCCAAACCTGGGCAGATGGTTCTTTGGGACACGAGTCCACCATCTTCTCGTCTGCTGGCTTTCTGAATAAAATCGCTGTTCCTTGCCCCAACACCTCGCCTCTCAATTGACTGGCCTGTCGTGCAGCGAGCAGTATGAGCTCGGACTCAGTAACACTCAGACTTAGCCCCATGAGGCTGTGTGACTCCACTGAGACACCGCAAGTACACACTCCAGTGGGTCGCACTGGATACGTGATCTTGTGCCCCTTGCCTTCTCCTTCCTGGAGTGGTCTGTTCTCCAGAAAGTGTGGGGCAGGGCTTGGAGCCTGGGCAAGAACCTCTCCTCCTCAGCCACCCCACTTCCCTCCCACCCGCTTCTGCATCCTTAGCACAGGAGACCCCCTCACTGCTCCAGCCATCAGAAACATGTGCAGCAAGAGCCAGCTGCCAGTGCCACCACCATTCAGCCCAGGAGACAGGTGACATGTGTGAGACACACTCCTTTATTAAAAGAGGGCAACGGTGGGAGGGTTGCTGCGGGCACCTGGCTGAAGCCAAACCACCTCCCTCCTCCCCACTCTGCCTCCACTTTTGAGCATGGAGAAGTCTAGAGACTTACAGAAATTAGGTCTGGGTACAGCCTTGAAGATGATTTATTCCAGTGGCTTCCAAACACTTTAAATTAATTTTCAGTTATGTGGGTAAAATTTTAACTGACTCCCCTCCCTAAAAAATGGGTATGTTTCTATGAAACATCTAGTGCAACCTTCCTTTCTAGATGGGGAAACTGAGGCCCATGGAGTGGATGTGATCTCCTGGTGGTATCTCAGGAGTTGGTGGTGTTGGGACTAGAGCCCTGGTCCCCTAATGCGGCTCTTTCCACCAGCCTCCATCCTGAGGTGGTGACTGCAAAACCCGAGGCTGGGCTCTGCATCTCAGACGCAAAGAAGAAGGCAGGGTGGAGCACATGTGGCGTAAGTGGAAAAAGAATCCTGGGCCGATCCAGGAACTCTGTAAATTTATGTCCTAATCCAATTTCCTAAGAATTGGTTCTTGGAATAAGGCTAGTAGCTATAACGCAGACTTTCTGTTGGAGAAAATTAAAATATTATTTTTGCCTTTAGCTTTTGAGAAGTGCCAAGAACCATCAGGCTTTGGGAATCCCAGAGGAAGGAAACGTGAGCCTCGAATAATCAGGCCTCGGAAGATGTCTGTGAATCATGTTCCCACTGTGAGTCGTGGCCTGAGACCTTCCCCAAAGCAAACTTGCCTGGCCTTTCCTGCTTTCTCCACCGTGCCTTGCCTTTCTTTTCTCCCCAGTCTTTTAACCCTGTCTAGTTTGCACCCACAGAAATCACAGCATGAATGGTAAGGCCTTACTTTAGGGCAGCAGTCCCGGCCTGTTCCCAGGACACTGGTTCCACAAGAGAAGTGGAGTATCTGGCAATTCGGTCCACATCGGTGTATTACAGGCTCCATCTGGACTGAACATGTCCTGGCCAGCTGACAAGACAGCATCGCCTCTCTCCAGGCTCTAAGTTCACCTGAACATATGCCTTCAGTCCTGGAGACAGAGAGGGGTCGGGGCCATGGCAGCATGTAATAGTTCGGAAAATCTCTGGTCAGAGTCAGGTCCCTGGTTTTAGCACCAAGCATAGGATAGCTCGCCTTCTCATTTCTTCACCTGGTGAACTCCTACCCAACCTTCAAGGACCACCACAAAAATTCCCTTCCCCAGCCCACTCCTCCCCAAGAGAGCTAATTTAGTTCTCTCCTCTAGTTCTCACTGCATTTTACTTTTATTCTATCAACACACACTTGAGTTGAAGCAGAAGAACCTATTGGGAATTTAATGTATCACAATAGTTTATTAAGAAATTAATTTATATCATTTATTGCCCTTGTTGACTCACCAGAAAAGAACAAAAGCTGTCTTGACATGAGCCCCACACACTGGACGGTAGCTCCATTTTCCTCTTGTGGTCAATAAGGGTTCTCCAGCCCCTTAAGAAGCACTAAACAATTCTCCCTGTTTCTGGGTCTGAGAGAGGAAGATGAATGGGCTGGGAGGGGACCCTGGTGTGAGAATGGGCTGCCCCCAAGACAACCGCTAAACCAGACTCTGTGTTTAGAAACCAGTAGAGGCAGTTAAACCAGATTATCCCAGCGGGGAGGAGAATGGGGCTTGGTGCTCCGAGGTAGAGGTTAAGATGTTTTTAGGTAAAGAACATTTGTCTTTAGAAAGCGTACACCATGCAGTGCAGACCACTGAACGCAGTGTCTTCCTGAAATCACACAGCTGACTCATCCCATGCTAGCACTGATAGAGACGTCTTTTTTAACATCTGGTACCCAGGGTGGTGTGCGGGTTCCAAGCCCCCTGCTCACAGGGCTGGGAGGGCCAGGCCTGCATCTTGTGTCACCAGGAGCAACAGCTTCCATGGCAACTAGAGGCTGCACAACCCCCTTTTTAGACTGCTAAGTCCCTAGAGGGCCTTTTGCAAACCCAAGGGAGAGGAGAAAGCAAGGATATGGCGATATGAGGATACAAATATACAGGATACGTTCCTTCTTGCTTAAGGAGCGTCCAAAATGATTCCATTTCCTTTTAATAAAAGCAAGTCACGCACGCAGTGAAAACTGAAATAGCACAAGAGAGTAGACAAGGAGACGAGTATCCCTCCCTCCTCAGCTGCTGGTCTCACTTTCCACAGGTGATACCATTAGTGGTGTTTGTTTGTGTATGTACACATGACATCTGATTACAGAGCTGCCACACACACACACACACACACACACACACATACACACACACAAGCCAGAATGTACCGTTCCGTCCTTTGCCTTCCGTCATCTGCTTTGAAGGTTGTTCTACGTCAGCTACCTCAGTGCGACCTCATTCTTTTTAATGGCTGAAACCACCCCATTTCTGGTCCCCTTTCAATGGATTCAATCTGACTTAGACACCCTCAGGAGTGTGACGTTAACTGCACCCAAATGTCATGGTATTATTTCATTCCTATACTTACATAGGTATTTACTATTCCTCATATTGCCAAGATTTGTATCTGCATCTCTCTCCCTCCGAAGAGGTGAGCCCCCTGAAAGCAAGGTCTGAGATGGAAAGTAGTTTAGCAGTGGCTGAGGAATGGGGGGGTGGGGTGTGGACAACTATGAAGGGGACACAGAGGGAGGTCCTTTGCAGTGACAGAAAAGCTCCATGTCTCGATTGTATGATGGGCACACAAATCTATACTTGTGATAGCAGTACATAGAACTACACACACACACACACACACACACACACACACATATACACATACCCCTGTACACACATTAATTAGTACATGTAAACACTGTGTGCTTGTACCAGTGTCAGTTTCCTGGTTTTACTATTACACTGTAATTTTATTCCAGATGTTGCCACTGGGGAAAACTGTGTGAAGGGCACTTGGGACCTTTCTGTACCATATTTACAACTTCTTGTGAATCTATAATTATTTCAAGGTGAAAAGCTAAGAGGTCGGAGTCTGTGGCATCCTGGTATTCTGTTCCCAGGCTCTGGTGCAAGCCCTGGCACAGAGAGGTGCTGGGTAAATATAAGCTAAAGGAGTGGAGAGTCTCTCCTTTCTGGGCCTCAGTCTCCCCATCTGTACAATGAGGCCTGTGGACTAAACAGTCTTCACATTTCCAGTCCCCACGTTCTGTTCTGTGCAGCGGCATGTGGTCCTGCCTGTGAAACCAGTCAGCTGACTCTCTGAGCACTGACCCCTCACACTCTCCCTGCTCTCCCTCCCAACCCACAGGCCCCATAGGCGGATACCCCACGTCTCCAGCAGAATATAATAGCAGTGTGACAAAATGAGTAGTCAAACTAAAATCGAAGGTGCAGCACTTTTTGAAAACTGATCTTTCTGCATACCTCTGACGTGAGCAGTGGAAGAATGTGTCAGATGTGTGTAACTAAGCCTGGTTTGTCCTACAGGCTGAAAGCACACAGCCAAGTAAAAGAATCATGTGATAATTAAGTCTGGGGTCTCTGGACGCCAAGGCTCACCTTCCTCCAAACAAGGCTGCCTTTCCATTACCTCTGTCGGCCAAGCCCTGGACTTGCTGGGACTTGAAGGAGACACTGGCTTGTCATGGACAGTGTTGGTGCTGCATCCAGAGCACCTTTCATCATTTCTGGGCCCCTGTCCACCTCCCACAGCAGCACTCCCACCTCTTCTGGGGGAGCTGCCCTCGGCTGCTGGAGTGAAGAATGCAGGGCGTGCCTGGAAGTAGGCATCCTTCTCCTCTCCCAGCGGGTGGTGGGCCACAGCATGCAAGCCCAGCTCAGCTTGGGACATCTGAGGTGTTCTTCCCACTCCAGACTTCCCTGCGGGATGGGCAGAAGCTGCCCTCATAGGCCTTTGTCTGAGGGGCCCCAGGCTTTGTCCTGCTTCCCCATCCCCTTACCTATGTCCCCTAAGAGCTTAATAAATGGCTTGCTACAAATTCATGCCTCACTATCTGCTTCAGGGCAACCCATTTGAGCAATGCTATCCCTCAACAGTTCTAGCCATTGAGACTTTTCTCAATGCCACTCCTAAAGGAAGGGAGTTTGCCCCTCCCAGACTGAGGCTCAGTGAGCAAGATGGTTAGAGGAGCAGAGAGCTAGGCCTAAAGAGGAAGAAGAAGTAGTTTCTCCATCAAAGCTAACATCAGCTACAAGTTTAACTTGCTATTGACAAGCCACGACCCAGCAAGAGGTCTAGGACCCTCCAGAAGAGCTGGGGAGAGGAGCCTCGGTTCGCCTCTCATGGCCAGTCTGGCCTCTACATGAAGCTGGCCTGTTGACCTTTGCCCCCCACTCTCTGTTTCATCTTCCACTCCCCTCCCTGCCGCCCCCCAGCTTTAGGCACAGGGATCTCTCCAGACTATATTATTTAAATAGTGCTATTAAGGTAAGAATACATATAATGAACTACAAATATTTCAAATGTACAATTTGATATGCTTTGACATATGTAGAGATCCATGAAACTGTCACCACAATGAAGACAGTGAACATATCCATCACCCCCAAAAGTCCCCACTGGCTTTGACACTGAGTCAGTGTCAGAAAGACACAGCAACGTGAGAGTATCAACAGTGAGAGTCCAGGGACGGGGTGCCAGGTTGCATCCTGATCACACTGTTCCTGAAGGTGAATTTGCTGTGTTCCTAGCCACTAGTTTCCTCTTGGTGTGTAATGATTCTTACGCTGGCTTTCTAAATTCTCTATCAGTTCTGTTAATGTACCAGTAGTCTTCTAATCAGTGTTGCTTAAGTTACCCAGAGCTGGTATCTGTTGCTCATAACCTAAAACCTTGACTGACAGATGGTGGGGGTAGAGGGTGATTGTAAACAGATCACTGGACAGAGAGTTCTAAACAGGGGTTGCCCCAGGGCCCTTCAAATCCATCAAGACAGGTTGCTCCAGAAGGTTGCCTCCCACCTAGGATCCAGCTCTTCCGTGAGCCCTTTATAGCTCTCAAGTGGGGCTGCTTAGGACCAGGACCAGAGACACGGCTCAGCTCTCCCACCTGACCTCTGCCCTCACATGGGAGCTTATGGGGACACCAGACTGCCCTGCCCCTGCCTGCTAATGTAATAAAAATAATAAGGCAACTACTCAATAATAATTGAGGCAGATCAGAGTGGAGGTTGGGAGTGCAGCCTTTCAGATTGGCATGCCTGAATTCTTAATCCTGCCTCTGTTATTTTAATTGCGTGTACTCAGGTCTCCGTTTCCTCATCTGCAAAATATAATAGCACCCGCCTCACAGACTGTGCTGAGATTTAATGAGATGATCCATGTACAGTGAGTGCTTAGGTGTGTGCCTGACCATGATAAAGCTACCTGATATTTGTTTTGTCAGGTAAGGTAAGACATGCAGACATAGAGACAACTGTCACAAAGGAAGAAGAGTGTTATACTCACAGATCCCTAGAAACAGGAGGCACCCCACACCTCGCAGGGCCACACTGGGTAACACCAGGGCCAGTCAGGACAGAGAGAGCAGAGGAAACTGGGCAAGAGCCTTTATTGCAGTTTCCATGGGAAGGATGGGTGAGGCAGGGTAAGCAGGCTTAGGACTGGCCTGTTTGAATAATTCTAGCAGGCTCTGGGGCACAGGGGCTGTCCCTAGCTATCTGGTACTTGCTCCTGGAATGATTAGGGCAGGGGGACAGATACAGCAATCCCTCAGCCACCAAAGGGCTACATGAGGACATCTGTGAGGCCAGCGATGCTGTTAGGGCTGAAAGTCACCGCCCAAGAGACTCAGCTCCCTTTGTGGATCTGGAAGCCCAGCGGGGGCCATGGTCTGGACACAGGAGCAGCAAGGGTCAAGGACCTGCGGGGATGTGTAGGAGTGGGGGAGAGGCTGGCTGCGTGTGCGTGTATAAGCGTGTACGCATTGAGTGGTGGCAGGGGAGCAAGGGGCCTCGGAAGCAGATGCATTAAATCGAGGACTCATTTCCAAATCCTTCCCCCACCGTGTTCACCTGAAGAAAAGGTCTGATTTGTACATTCTGCAGGACCCCATAGATGGGCATCGTTGGTCAACAGCTAACTTACCCGATAATGGGCTGTATCATTATTTCCTGGGGTTTCTCTTGTCTTGATGGAGCCTTGCCACCTTAGCTTAAACAGACATGCTCTTTCTCTGTTCTCCCCGTGTATGAGTCTCACTTCCCCACATCATCAGGCAGGTTGCTGAGGGCCAGCAAGGGCTTGCCTGGGCCTGCCTCTTGTCATCATTCACCTGGACAGGGACAGAGCTTTCAGGCTCAGGCAAAACCACTGTTCATACTCTCATCAGCTGAGAAAAATCAAGGGAGCCTTGAAAAATCAAGGGGCCTCAAATCCAAATCGAAGTGAAAGGACCCCCTTTTGTCCTCTTGAGGCTGAACTGTCCCAGACACAGGAAGACCAGGACTTTCTCTGTTTAGCACTGAACGGCCTGTGCCCCGCAAAACTCCTGGATCCCGGCTAGCTGGGACAGTTGGTCCCCCTACTTGGACACTAGTGATCCTTGCCCTTCAAGCCTTTGCCCAGGACTTCTGAGGGCAACTGGCAGGGAACAGATCCTCCTGTGGGACCTGCTGTGTCTATACCGAGGTGTCCCAGGCACAAGTCCCACTCACAGCTCCCTGCCTGTTAGCTCTTGGCACCAGCAGCAGGTTCAGTTCCTCAGAAGTCTGGGTTATATCCCATCAGCTGGAGTGACTCAGAGGGCCACCAAGGGACCAGAAGATCATGCTGATGGAATGACATGAGGTCAGTAAGGAAACAGACTGAATGAGGTTCTGTTGAAAGGCGAGATCTTGGCTTGGGACAAGCAATGTGACAGGATGCTCCGGGAGACAGGAGGCTTGCATGTGTGTGATGAAGACAGGAACAGACGACCTCCCCCACATGGCTAAGAGCTTATCAGACAGCTGCATGCTCAGGCAGTGGTCCATGAGCCAGGACTGCCAAATAAGACTTACCAGCAGACACAGTGCACTGCTAAAGTAAGATGGAAATGCTGTAAAGACTCTGGTTTCTGTAGAAAAATTAAAATGTCAGCTAAGAATTTGAAAGCAAGGGGGCAAAGATAAGGAAGGTGGGTCTGAAAGAATTCAGAAGCAAGTCAGGAAAGCCCAGCCTGGCTTGAGCTGAATGAACAGAGGCGTAGGAGAAGAGAACAATGAGAAGGTAAGGCCCTGGGTCCTGGGAGAGGGACGTCTCCACCAAGGGGAGGGGCAACTCACTGAGAACCAAACGCCCACCTGACCAAGGCCTAGCCCCAGTACAGAGCTTTACAGTTAGCAAAAGCCTCCACAAGCATGTGGTCATTTGATTTGATCTTCACAGTGACCCTGTGATGTAGGAAGGCAGTGGTCACCCCACTTTATGGGTGACATCAAGAGAAACACTCCCACAGCCGCAGTGATGAGCCTCATGAGACTTCAGACGCAGACGGAAAAGTTTGGAGAGATCACCTCCCACCTTGGCCACCAGTGTGTCAGCTCACATCTTCCGTTACACTGTGACAGTGGCTGGTCCAAGCTGCCTGGGTTTTCCATCCTCGTCTGCAAAATCTTCAAAAATCCACCCTATGCTGTCCCTGATCCCTAAAGCAAAAACACAATCACTGAAGCATGTATAGCTCAGGTTCATGGAAGAACTGGGAACAGTTGGAACAAAATGAAAAGCAAGAGGCTCATTTCAGCCAAAAAATCATTAAGGGCTTGGAAGCAAGCAGAGGACATGCTCTCGGCCTTTGTGTCAACAGATTTCTACAGATTGACTGGACACCGGCTACGAGCCAGACCCTGGTCAGACACAGAAATGAGTAAGACACACATCATAACTGTGAGAATCTTCCTATCCAGAAGGGGCAGACACAAAATGGACGGAGAGCTATCATCGTGGCTAAGATTATAGCTATTATCTGCTGAGCCTGAGTCCATGCCGGGCCAACACTTGGTGTTATCTCATTTAACTGCCACCACAGCCTGGTGGGACAGCACTGCGATCAGTTGAAACTGCATGTGAGGCACTGGGCCTGGGCAACAGCGAGCAGGTGATAAATACTAGCTATGGTTTAAAATAACTAATATTCCTTTTTAGAGAAGAGAGAAATGAAGCTTAAAGGGGTTAAAGTGATAGGCCCAGGATTCCACGCTCTGTACTGTTTGATTCCAAAGTCCCTTAATCTTGATACCATTGATACCAGTGGTTCTTTTTTTTTTTTAACTTTTTATTTTATATTGGAGTATAGTTGATTAACACTGTTGTGATAGTTTCACGTATACAGCAAAGTGATTCAGTTACACATATACATGTATCTATTCTTTTTCAAATTCTTTTCCCATTTAGGTTATTACAGAATAGTGAGCAGAGTTCCCGGTGCTATACAGTAGGTCCTTGTTGGTTATCCATATTAAATACAGCAGTGTGTACATGTCAATCCCAAACTCCTGACACCAGTTGTTCTTAAATTTGTTTGTTAAAAATACTGCTTCTTGGCCTTCCTGTTGGAGGCTTAGATTTTGTCAGTTTGATGGGGGCAGGGTGGTCATGATGACAAGAAGAGGTATAACTGGTGTTTAAGAGCCACGGCTTTGGCCTGAGAACCAGCTCTGCTCCTTACTAGCCTTGTGCCCTTGCTTAATCTCACCAAGACAGTTTCTTGGTCTGTAAAATGGGGTAGTAATTGTTACCCATTATGCTAATATCCCCTAAAGGCAGTTTAATCAAATGGTTGAGAGCATGAACTCCAGAGTCAAACTGCCCAAATTCAAATCTGGCTCCACCACTTACCAGCTCTATGACCTTGTGCTTTTCTGTGCCGCAGTTTCTTCATCTGTAAGATGACAGTGATACTAGTATCTCCCTCAAAGGGCTGTTAGATTTTAAAGTGTTCATACTCGTAAAGTTTAGAACAGGGTCTGGTGAGCAGTAAGGGCTCAATCAGTGTCAGCTGCTGCTATCATTAATATTATTATTACCATCATCACCATCCTGGCAAGAGGACAAGAGGCCTTAACTAAGGCAGTGGTAGTGGGACTAGATAAGAAGGAACAAGGGCACAGAATTCAAAAGATGAGCTCTGGGCTTCCCTGGTGGCGCAGTGGTTGAGAGTCCGCCTGCCGATGCAAGGGACGCGGGTTCGTGCCCCGGTTCGGGAAGATCTCACATGCCGCGGAGCGACTGGGCCCGTGAGCCGTGGCCACTGAGCCTGCGCATCCGGAGCCTGTGCTCCGCAACGGGAGAGGCCACAGCAGTGAGAGGCCCGCGTCCCGCAAAAAAAAACAAAAAAACAAAAAACAAAAAAACAAAAGATGAGCTCTGAGGAGAAGCAAGAATAAGAAAAGGAGAATGTGCGGACCTTCGTCCCCAAACTGGTGGTGAGGGCAGTGGGTGGACTTGGGGCAGTCCTGGTTGTGCCACTGGCTTTCAGGGTGACCCTGAGCAAGGCCTCCCCTCTTGTGACCTCTGTCTCATCATCTGTAAAGTGAGGGGCTGGGTTCAGCCTAGCTCGTAGATCTCCTCCAATTTTAACACACTGAGAGTCTAAGAAATTTCGCAGTTGAAAACATTTTAATGTTTTTTAAAAATGCTCTTGTGTGCTGGTGGGTTAGGGCATCCTCCTGTGTTCACAAGTTGTAATATTTTAGGCTTTCTGAAGGTCACGTTGATTTTCACCACCACACGGGAACAGATCTATGAAACCTGGGCAGGGGAGGCTGTTTTGTGACTGAAAGTGAAGCCCAAAGGCTACTGGTTGACACATCCTCCAGACCCCGTCTTGGTGACCCAGACCAGAAAACTCATCTGACAACCCCTGCCTCCTTCAAGAAATGTCAGTGACCGCTGGGAAGTTTGTAAGAAGTTTGGCCCTATCCCCATCTCCTGCCACCTACATAGGGACAAAGTACCCAGGACTGAGGAAGCCCAGTCAATGGAACTGGCCACCGGGGTTAGTTGCCTGCTCAGCTCACTCCTGCAGAGCTGAATAAGGATGTAAGGAACCCCAACCCACTCTAGTAGAGACAAATCCAGAAGCCTGCCTCCAGACTCCTAGTCATTCCTTCAAAGCAAGAACACAGAGATGTCCAGAGCAGCCGAGGTATTTGGCAGTAAACCCTGCCTTTGCTCCTGAGTGGGCTAATTTAGTATTAGTTTTCTAGCCGATGTTGAAATGGTAAAGTTGCTCACCCCTGCTACAGTTAGAGATGCAAATGGGAGACCAGGCCCTTCCCATGACTCATGGAACACGCTCCACAGAGAAGGAAAATTCTCTTTCCATAGTGGGAGAGGTACTCTGCCTAAAATAATTATATTAAAAACCAAAAACCCCCCAAAATCTACAGAGCCAAAGCTACTGCCAGTTCTTTGTGCTGCTAAACACAGACCCTGAGGAGACTGACAAATATTTATCAGGGTCTCTTGATGCATTTTGACCTGTGAAGGACTCAGAGCTTGATGTAGAATTGGGTTGGAGAGCTGGAAGGTGCTGGAATTTTGGGTTGAAGTAGGCAGCTAAAAACAAAAGAGTTGTGGAGTAGATGTGGAGGATCCAAGATGATGGTGGCAAGCTGGCCAAAGAAGGGAAGTTTCTAAGTATGTTGGGGAATTTAGAAAATCACACACATACTTAGAAAAGACCTGAGAAGATCCTAAACCTTCACTTCTGGCTAATTTCTAGAATTGGTACAAGCAAGAAGCGAAGGCTAAGGCTAAACAGCTTGCCCCAGCACAGAGCTAATCTGTGAAGACTAGGAGAGGTGGTTTGCTTGTTTGTTTGTTTGTTTGTTTTTAGCTCCTAATATTCAAGGAAATCTCTGTCAAAACACTAGCTAACCATAAGCTAAAGGAATGTAGACTTCAACAACAAAACATGGCAAGGAATATAATCTTTGAAAAAATAATTTGGAAAAGTCACTAAACCATAGGTGACTGAAGCTTCAAAGAGACAATCCAAAATGGCAAATCCTGGGGAAGAGGAGATTTAATTTCCAAAGTTTCCACATTGTAATATTCAAATGTTCAGTTTTCAACAAAAGTCACAAGACATACAAAGAAGCAGTAAATCCAGGCATTGGACAAAAAGACATAGACTTTATATCAATTATCTTTAATATGATCAGAGAGCTAAAGGAAACCATGGTCAAAGAACTAAAAGAAAGTAGGAAAATAAAGAACAAAATGAGAATACCAATAAAGAGATACAAATTATGAAAAGGAACCAAACAGAAATTCTGGAGCTGAAAGGTACGATACTTAAATGAGAAATTCACTAGAGAGGTTCAACAGCTCTGAACAGGCAGAAGAATTAATGAACCTGAAGAAAAGATTATCGAAATTATAAAAGTCTGAAGAACAGAAATAAAAAGTATAAAGGAAAGTGAACAAAGCCTAATGGACCCATGGGACACCATCAAATGTACCAATACACACATTTTGGGAGTCCTAGTAGGATGTGAGAAAAAGAAAGAAGTAGAAAGAATATTTGAAGAAATAATGGCTGAATACTCGCCAAATTTTATTAAAGACATGGATCTTCATATCCAAGAAGCTCAATGACCTCCAGGTATGATAAACTCAAAGAGATCCATACTAAGTGCTATAGAATGAATGTTTGTGTCCCCACCTTCTCCAAATTCATGTTGAAATCCTAACCCCCAATGTGATGGTATTAGGAGGTGGGGCCTATGGTAGGTGATTAGGTCATGAGAGCTTTTCCCTCATGAATGGGATTAATGCCTTTATAAAAGAGAACTCTGAGAACTCTCTTGCCTCTTCTGCCATGTGAGGACACAGTGAGAAGATGGCTGTCTATGAACCAGAAGCAGACTCTCACCAGAGAGTGAATCTGCCAGCACCGTGATCTTGGACTTCCCAGCCTCCAGAACTGTGAGAAATAAATTTCTGTTGTTTCTAAGCCATGTAATCTATGGCATTCTGTTATAGCAGCCCAACAGATTAAGACACTGAGACATAATCAAACTGTTGAAAGACAAAGAGAGAATCTTAAAAGCAGCAAGAGAGAAGTGACTTATTATGTACAATAGATCCTGAATAAGATTAGCAGCCTATTTCTTAGAAGAAACCATGGAGCCAAAGGCAGTGGGATGACATAATTAAGTACTGAAAGAAAAAGAGCTGTTAATCGAGAATTCTACGTGTGGCAAAATTATCCTTCAAAAATGAGGGAGAAATTAAGGTATTCACAGATAAAAGCTGAGGGAATTCCTTATCAGTACATGTGACCAACAAGAAATGCTAAAGGGAGTCTTTCAAGTTGAAATAAAAGGACAGTTGTTAGTAACACAAAGCTGTATGAAGAAATATAGGGGGCTTCCCTGGTGGCACAGTGGTTGAGAGTCCGCCTGCTGATGCAGGGGACGTGGGTTCGTGTCCCGGTCTGGGATGATCCCACATGCCGTGGAGCGGCTGGGTCCGTGAGCCATGACTGCTGAGCCTGCGCCTCCAGAGCCTGTGCTCCACAATGGGAGAGGCCACAACAGTGAGAGGCCTGCGTACCAAAAAAAAAAAAAAAAGAAACATAGGTCTCCAGTATAAGTAACTACATGGGTAATCATGAAAGCCAGCATTACTGTAGTTTTAGTTTCTAACTCCACTTTTTATTTCCTACATGATTAAAAGAAAATGCATTTTAAAAACTATAAATCTATTATTGAGCACACAGTGTATAAAGATGTGATTTGTAACAACATTAACATAAAGGGATGAAGACAGAGCTCTATAAGAGCAGAGTTTTTGTATGCTGTTGAAGTTGGTATCAATTTAAACTAGATCATTATAAATTTAATATGTTATATGTAATCCCTTTTATAACTACTAAGAAAATATCTAAAAATTATACACAAAGGGAAATTAGAAGTGAATCAAAAAAGTTCACTACAAAAATCAACTAAACACAAAAGAAAAGAGTAGTAGAGGGAATAAGAGACAAAAAGATATTAGACATACAGAAAATAGCAAAATAGCAGAAGTAAGTCCTTCCTTATCAGTAATTGCTTTAAATGTAAGTGGATTATATTCTCCAACCAAAATGCAGAGATTGGTAGAATGAGTGAAAACAAACAAACAGGATCCAATTATATGCTGTCAAAAAAGATTCACTTTAGATCTAAAGGCATACATATGTTGAAAGTAAAAGAATATAAAAAGATATTCCATGCAAACAGTAACCAAAAGAAATGTGGGCCGCTATCTGCTATCAGATAAAATAGACTTTAATTGAAAAACTGTTACAAGAGAAAAAGCAGAACATATATTCACAAAAGGGTCAATTCATCAAGAAGATATAACAATTATAAATATATACACACAAAATACCAGAGCTCCCAAATATATGGTGAAAATGTTGAAGGAATAGAATGAATAATAATAGAGACTGCAATATCCCACTTTCAATAATGTATTAAGCATCTAAATAGAAGATTAATAAGGAAATAGAACAGAAAGAAACTTGAACAACACTATAATCAAACTAGACCTAACAGACATATATAGGATATTCCACCCAACAACAGCAAAATACCTGTTCTTCTCAAGTGCACATAGAACACTCACCAAAGTAGACAATATATCAGTCCACAAAAAAAAAGTCTCAGTAAGTTTTAAAAGATTGAAATCATTCAAAATATTATCTCCAAACACAATAGAAAAGAACAAGAAATCAATAACAGAAGTAAAACTGGAAAATTCACCAATATGGGGAAATTATACTATGCACTTTCAAACAACCAATGGATCAAAGAAGAAATTACAAGGGAAAGTAAAAAATACTTAGAGACGAATGAAAATGAACATACAATATACCAAAATGTCTTGGATGCCATGAAAGCAGTGCTGAGAGGGAAATTTATAGCAGTAAATGCCTGCATTAAAAAGAAGAGGACTTCCCTGGTGGCGCAGTGGTTGAGGGTCCACCTGCCAGTGCAGGGAACGTGGGTTTGAGCCCTGGTCTGGACGGATCCCACATGCTGTGGAGCAACTGAGCCCATGCACCACGGCTACTGAGCTTGCGCTCTAAAGCCTGCGAGCTACAACTACTGAGTCTGTGTGCCACAACTACTGAAGCCCGCACACCTAGAGCCCATGCTCCGCAACAAAGAGAAGCCACCGCAATGAGAAGCCTGCACACCACAACAAAGAGTAGCCCCTGCTCGCCACAACTAGACAAAGCCCGTGCGCAGCAACAAAGACCCAACGCAGCCAAAAATAAAAATTAATTAATTAATAAAAAAAGAAAAAGAAACATCTGGAATAAATAATTTAGGGGCTTCCCTGGTGCCCGTGCTTCCAATGCAGGGAACACGGGTTCCACCCCTGATCGGGGAACTAGGATCCCACATGCCGCGTGATGCAGCCAAAAAATAAAAAATAATAATAATTATTTAACATTACACCTTAGCCCTTTCCTCAGCTGCCGCTAAGGTGCTCGGTCCTTCCAAGGAAGCTAAGGCTGCATTGGGGTGAGGCCCTCACTTCATCCGGCGACTAGCACTGCGCCTGGCAGCCCCTGCCTAGCACTGGCCCGCACCATGGCCTCCGTCTCGGAGCTCGCCTGCATCTACTCAGCCCTCATCCTGCACGACGATGAGGTGACGGTCACAGAGGATAAGATCAATGTCCTCATTAAAGCAGCTGGTGTAAATGTTGAACCTTTCTGGCCAGGCTTGTTTTCAAAGGCTTTGGCCAATGTCAACATCGGGAGCCTCATCTGCAATGTGGGGGCAGGTGGACCTGCCCCAGCAGCTGGTGCTGCACTAGCAGGAGGTCCTTCCCCCTCCACCACTGCTGCCCCAGCTGAGTAGAGTAAGTGGAATAAAAGAAAGAAGAATCTGAAGAGTCTGATGATGACATGGGCTTTGGTCTTTTTGACTAAACCTCTTCAGTAACATGTTCAATAAAAAGCTGAACTCTTAAAAATAAAATTACACCTTAAAGAACTAGAAAAAGGAGAACACGGTCAACACAAAGCTAAAAGGAGGAAGGAAATAATAAATATTAGAGTGAAGATAACAGACTTAGAGAATAGGAAAATAGAATCGATGAAAATAAAGTTAGTCCTCTGAAAAAATCAACAAAATTGACAAACCTTTAGCTAGAATGACACAGAAGGAGAATGAGAAGATTCAAATAACTAAAATCAGAAATGAAAATAAGGACATTACTACCTACTTTACAGAAATAAAAATAATTATAAGAGAATACTATGAACCATTGTATGCCAACAAATTAGACCTAGATGAAATGGACAAGTTCTTAGAAACACAGATACCAAAAACAGACTCAAGAAGAAATAGAAAATCTTGACAGACCTATAACCAATACAGATTTAATCAGTAATCAAAAACCTCCCAAGAAAGAAAAGTTCAGGACCAGATGGCTTCACGAGTGAATCTACGAAAGATTTAAAGAAAAATTAACGACAATCTTTCACAACTCTTCCAAAAAAAAAGAAAAGGAGGGAATACCTCCTAATTCATTCTATGAGGTCAGATAAACACATTACAAGAAAAGAAATCATGGCTCAATATCCTTTATGAATGTAGGTGCAAAAATCCTTAACAAAATACTAGCAAACAGAATCCAGCAGCATATTAAAAAGATCAGACACCATGTCCAAGCAGGATATATCCCAAGAATGCAAGTGTGGATCAACATAAGAAAATCAATCAGTGTTATACACCACATTAATAAAATAAATGAAAGAACCATGTTATCATCTCAACTGATGCAGAAAAAGCATTTGACAAAACTCAAACACCCTTTCATGATAAAAACACTCAAAAACTAGAACTGATTGGAACTTTCTCAACATGATAAAGGGCATTTATAAAAACCCCACAACTAGCATCATACTCAATGGTGAAACACTGAAAGCTTTCTCCTTAAGATCAGGGAGTAGATAAAGATGATCACTTCATCATCATCATCATCACCATTGCTATTCAACATTTACTGGAAGTTCTAGTCAGAGTAATTAAGCAAGAAAAAGAAATTAAATGCACCCAGAAGGAAAAGAAGTCAACCTATCTGTATTTGCAGACGACACGATCCTATATATAGAAATCTCAAATAATCCACAAAAGAGCTACTATAACTAACAAATAAATTCAGAAAAGTTGCACAGTAGAAGGTCAACACCAACAAAATCAGTCGTGTTTCTATACATCAGCAATGAACAAGTTGAAAACAAATCCATTTACAATAGCATTCAAAAGAATGAAGTACCTGGGAAAAAATTTATCCGAAGAGGTGAAAGGCTTTTACACTAAAATATACAAAACATTGTTAAAAGGCATTAAAGAAAACCTAAATAAAAAAAATCATCCTTTGTTGATGGAATATTGCTATTTTAAGACAGAAATACTACCCAAAGATATCTACAGATTCAATGCAATCCCTTTTAAAATTCAAACAGCCGTTTTTTTTCAGGAATGAAAAAGCCAGTTCTCAAATTCATATGGAATTACAAGGTGCCCTGAATAGCAAAAACAATCTTAAAAAAGAAAAACAAAGTTGGGGGACTCACATTTCCCATTTCAAAACTTACTACAAATCTACAGTAACCAAAATAGTGTCATAATAGCATAGGAATAAACATATAGATCAATGGAATAGAATTGAGAGTCCAGAAATAAACTCATTTATCTATTCCAGTTGATTTTCAACATTGGTGCAAGACCATTCATTGGGGAAAAATAGTCTCTTCAACAAATGGTGCTGGGACAACTGGATATCCACATGCAAAAGAATAAAGTTCAACTTCTACCCCACACCACATACAAAAATTAACTCAAAATGGATCAGTGACCTAAATATAAGAGCTCATACTACAAAACTCTTAATAAAATTTACACTATCATATGCACCTTGGAAAGCAAGGACTAAAGAAAGAATTTTTAAATGAACAAACAAAAAGAGCTAACACTGGGACTTCCCTGGTGGTCCATTGGTTAAGACTCCAAGCTCCAAGCTTCCACTGCAGGGGGCACAGGTTCGCTCCCTGGTCAGGGAACTAAGATCCCACATGTCATGTGGTGTGACCAAAAAAAAAAATATATATATATATATATATATTTCACCAAAATATGAACACATAAAACAGTATCTTAAAATACCTTAATCCAATGTAAACATTTTCTCAAAATAGAGTTTCAAGCACTTTGCCAGAATATAAAGGAGATATTTTGAATGTTCTCAAATCACGCTATACGGCACTGGCCCTATATAACCATAGAAAACCTCTTTAAAGCTGCAAGTAACACAAAGTTATCATTTATTAAGCACTTAGTATGTACTAGTCCCTTCACATATGCTATTGCTTTTAAACCTTCTAACTCACTCAATATCAACAGGTATTCTACATCACTAAAAAAGACAATAGAAGCTACACTAAAAAAAAATAGAAGCTACAATCTGGAATTCCCTCAGTTTTTTGCTACCGAACCTATAAGCCCACCTTTATCTCAACCCATTCTTTCTCCTTCCCTCCTATTGCAATAAAGGAGATGTTAAATCTTTTCATCTAAAGTAAAAATCCTCTACCAGTGCTCTGGATCTCATTTGTTCCATTAACTATCTTCAACCTCTCCTCTTCTACTGGCTCCTTCTCATCAGCTCCTAAACATGACTTAGTCTCACCTATCTGAAAATAACAAACAAATAGTTTCCCTGGGTTTTACTTTCCCCTCCAGATATCATCTTTTTTTCTCATTCTAGTCAGTTAAATACTTCATGAATTGTCTACATTTTCTATTTCCATTTTCTTATCTCAACTTACTCTTCCAATATGCCTTCCTCATCAACACCTCTACCACAACCATTTTTGCCCTAATTGGGTAGATGATTTTCAGACTTTATCTTGCTCAATTTCTCAGTTACAACAGTGTTAACTCCTCCTTCTTTCTTTAAATATTTTGCCTTTGGCTTCTATATAACTATACTTTTCCTAGTATACCTTCTACTTCTCTATTCTTACCCCCAGTTGCTTTAGGAGCTCCTTTTCCTTATTTGTCTCTTTAAATTAGAGTTCCTTAAGCCTTAGCTCTAGGTCTTCTTCTCTTCCCTATATACTATATAGAGAATCCCCCCACATCAATGGCTTAAATTTCCATTTATATGCAGATAGCTCCCAAATACTTATTTACAGCTATTTCTTAAGCTCTAGACCAATATATCTAACTGGAACACGTCTCATAGGCATCTTAAATTTAATGTATTCAAAAATAACATTTCCAAAATCATCTCACCCATAAACATGCTTCCTCTTAAATATAGTGTAATACGTTAATACTTACTGAACATATAATTATGGGCCAGGCATTGTGCTAAGTGCTAGGATTACAGCAATGAACAAAACTCTCATGGCCCCTGCTCTCCTAGACTTAGTCTGGTGAGGGGAGACAAACATTAAACAAATAATTATACAAATAACTATAAAATTATAATTATGATAAATGCTATTAAAAAAACAAAGTACACTACCATGTACCCAATGGCTCAAGTCAGAAACATAGAAATCATTCCTGACTCCTTGCTTTGTCTTGTACATCAATCACCAAATTCTATTGATTCCTAATTCCTAAATATCTCTCAAATTCAACTACTTATTTCTACTTCCTCTGTTACCATCCAAATCCAGAACATCATCATCTTTCACCAGATTCCTATAAGTCTCCTAACTGGCCTCTACTTCCAGTCTTGTTCCTTCCTATCCTTTATCTACACTGCAGCCAAATAGAATAATTTGTTAAAAATGCTTAAAATCTTTAAAAATATTCTTATTGTCTTTAGGATAAAGTACAAACTCTTAAACACAACTAAAATCCCTGGACATCATATATAAAACAGACATAAGTAGACTCTAAAAGGTGGACCAAAAAAAAGGTATACTGGCTAAAGACCTCTGAACCCAAGAAATGACATGGTACTGCATTCTCCAGATTTCTTTCTTTGCCTCATATATCCCAGACTTGGAGCTAAAGAAGCTGACAACCCAGAAACAGGAGAAGGCACATACATAAAAATCTCATAAAAGCCACTCTCTTTAGCCAAAGGATCTGGAAGGGGCAGGCTAGCAATTTAGAAAACTTTTAGCCAGTAACCACTCTATTCCAGCCAAATAGTACAGAAAAACTGTGACCTCCAATCCAACCACCTCCACTAGCAAAAGCCAAGTAGGGATGCTGCCCTCACCAGCGTGGTGTCAGAGAAGGCTGAGTAAGAAGCCAGAACTTTCATCCCTGTTGGGTGTACTGAATCCCCCACTACATGTTAGTGGAGACCATATGGAGAGCCTGGACTTCCATCTCCGTTCAGCAATAATAAGTCATCCTTCTTGCTCACCACTACCGTGGTATCAGAGGAGGCCTAGTGGACAGTCAGAACTTTCACCACTACCCAGCAGGAATGATAATCAACTGATGTCAACACCAAGATAACAGAGATGTTAGAATTATATGATAAAGATGTTAAAGCAGTCATCATAAAAATGCTTCAATGAACATTATAAACATGATTGATATCAATGAAAAAGTATAAAATCTCCCCAAAGAAATAGAGTCTTAGCAAAGAATTAGAAGATATAAAGGAGTACCAAATGAAAATTTTAGAATTAGAAAATAACTGAAACAAAAAGCTCTGTGAATGGTCTCAACAGAAGAATGTGGGGCAGGGGGTGGGGAACAGAGGAAAGAAAAAGTAAACTTGAAGGCAGAATAATAGAAATTATCCAAATCTGAATGAGAAAGTAAACAAAAAATAAATGGAGAGAGCCCCAGGACCCATGATACTATAATAGAAGATCTAGCATGCCTGTCATTGGAGTCCTAGAAAAAGAGAAGAAGGTAGAGTTGAAAAAGTACTCAAAGAAATAATGAATGAAAAGTTCTCAAATCTGGCAAAACCCATAAACCTATAGATTCAAGAATCTGAACAAATTCCAAACAGGATAAATCCAAAATAATCCACACAAAGACATATTATAGGCAAACTTCTCAAAATTAAAGTGAAAGAAAAACCCTTGAAAGCAGTGAGAAAGAAGTGACATCTTACCCTAAGAAAAAACAAAACAAATGACAGTGGATTTCTCATCAAAAACCATGGAGGCAGGAAAAAAGCAGTACATTTTTCAAGTGATGAGAGAAAAGAAACTATCAATCCAGAAGCCTATGTCCAGCAAAAATATCCTTTAGAAATGAAGGGGAGGCTTCCCTGGTGGCACAGTGGTTAGGAATCTGCCTGCCAATGCAGGGGGGACGGGTTTGATCCCAGGCTCGGGAAGATCCCACATGCCGTGGAGCCCACAACTACTGAGCCCGTGAGCCACAACTACTGAAGCCTGTGTGCCTAGAGCCTGTGCTCCACAACAGGGGAAGCCACAACAATGAGAAGCCCGCACACTGCAGGGAAGAGTAGCCCCCACTCGCTGCAATGAGAGAGAGCCTGCACGCAGCAACGAAGACCCAACACAGCCAAAAATAAAAAATCAATAAATTTAGAAAAAAAAGAAAGGAAGGGGAAATGAAGGTATTTTCAGACAATGGAAAACTAAGGGTACACTAGAGAATTCTACCAAATGTTGAAAGAATTAACACCAATTTACGCAATCTTTTCCAGAAAATAGAAGAAAGAGAAACACTCCCAACTCATTTGATGAAGCCAATATTACCCTGATACCAAAACTTGTAGACAAGGACAGTACACACACACACACACACACACACACACACACACAAAGAAGAAAACTACAGGCCAATAGTTTTCATTAATACAGATGCAGAAATCCTTAATGAATATTATTAGCATATAGAATTAAGCAATATGTTAAAAAAAAGATTAGGGGGCTTCCCTGGTGGTGCAGTGGTTAAGAATCCGCCTGCCAATGCAGGGGACACAGGTTCAAGCTCTGGTCTGGGAAGATCCCACATGCCACGGAGCAACTAAGCCCATGTGCCACAACTACTGAGCCTGCGCTCTAGAGCCTGCGGGTCACAACTACTGAGCCTGTGTGCCACAACTACTGAAGCCCACGCTCCTAGAGCCCATGCTCTGCAACAAGATAAGCCACCACAATGAGAAGCCCACGCACTGCAATGAAAAGCAGCCCCCGCTCACCGCAACTAGAGAAAGCCTGTGTGCAGAAACGAAGACCCAGCGTGGCCAAAAATAAATAAATAAATTTATTTTTTAAAAAAATTAGGGACTTCCCTGGTTGTCCAGTGGTTAAGACTCCATACTTCCACTGCAGGGGGTGCAGGTTCAATCCCTGGTTTGGGGACCTAAGATCCCACATGCCCTGCAGCACAGCCAAAAAAAAAAAAAATTAAACACCTTGGCTATTTTAGTTTCCTAGGGCTGCCGTATTAAAGTATCACAAACTGGATGGTTTTAAACAACAGAAATTTATTCTCTCATGGTTTTGGAGGTTACAATTCCAAAATCAAGGTGTTAGCAGGGCTATTCTCCCTCTGACACTCTGGGTAGACTCTTTCCTTTCTTCTTCCTTGCCTCCAGTGGTGCCTGTTGATCCTTGGCATTCTAATCTCTGCCTCTGTCCTCACATGGTGTTCTCTCTGTGTCTCTGTTTTCACATGGCATTCTTATCTCTTTGTAACAGGACACCAGTCATACTGAATGGGGGACCTTGCATTTGGCAGTTGTTCCTTAGATATAACACCAAAGCACAAGTAGCAAAAGGAAATATAAATTTGACTATCAAAATTTAAAACTTTTGTGCTGCAAACAATACCATTTAAAAAGTGAAAATACAACAGATAAAATGGAAGAAAATATTTTCAAATTATGTATCTAATATGGAACCAGTATCCAAAATATATAAAGAATTCTTATAACTCAATAATAAAAAGGCAAATAACCTAACTTTAAAATTGTAAAGGATCTAAACAGACTTTCCTTCAAAGATGATATACAAATGGCAAATAGACACATGAAAAGTTACTTGACATCATTAGACATTAGAGAAATTCAAGTGAAAACCACAATGATATACCCATTTTACTCTCACAAGGATGGCTATAATAAAAAAAAGCAGACTTTGACAACTGTTAGGAAAGATGTGGAAAAACTGAAACCTCATACATTGCTAGTGGGAAAGTAAAATGGTTCACTCCTTTGGAGAACAGTTTGGAAGTCCCTCAAAAAGTTATACATAAAGTTACCATATGACCCAGCAATTCTGCTCCTAGGTATACACCCAAGAGAATTTAAAACATATGTCCACATGTACATATATAACAGCATTATTTCTAATAGCCAAAAAGTGAAAACAACCCAAATGTCCATAAACTGATGAATGTATAAACAAAATGTGGTATATCCACATAATGGAATATTATTCAGCCATAAGCAGTAATAACGTACTAGTACATGCTACAATATGGATGAACTTTGAAAACATTATGTTAAATGAAAGGATACTGTATGATTATATCAAGTATCCAGAATAGAAAAATCCATAGAGACATGACACAGATTAGTGCTTGCTAGGGGTTAGGGGAGAGACATAGGGTTTCCTTCTGGGGCAATGAAATTCTGGAACTAGATAGTGTGATGGTTGTCAGACTTTATGAATATACTAAAACCACTGATTTGTACACTTTAAAATAAACATTAAATAATAGTGATAACACAAAATGCCTACAAGTTTTCAGAGAAACTCATATATTTCTGGTGGCTATATGAAATGATACAGCCACTCTGGAAAACAGTGGGGAGTTTCTTATAAAACTGAATACAACACAGCAGTTTCATTCCTGGGCATTTATGCCAGAGAAATGAAAACTTATGTTCAAACAAAAACCTACTAATGAATGTTTATAGGAGCTTTGTTTGTAATAGCCAAAAACTGAAGAGATGCTTGACCTGTTTAAGAACAAGAGGTTCTTAAACAGGTGAATGGTTAAACAAACTGTGGAGTGCTACTCAGCAATAAAAAGGAATTAATGGGGCTTCCCTGGTGGCGCAGTGGTTGAGAGTCCGCCTGCCGATGCAGGAGACGTGGGTTCGTGCCCCGGTCCGGGAAGATCCCACATGCCGCGGAGCGGCTAGGCCCGTGAGCCGTGTCCGGTGAGCCTGAGCGTCCGGAGCCTGTGCTCCGCAACGGGAGAGACCACAACAGTGACAGGCCCGCGTACCGCA
This sequence comes from Aethalodelphis obliquidens, assembly GCF_003676395.1. NCBI lineage: Eukaryota > Metazoa > Chordata > Mammalia > Artiodactyla > Delphinidae > Aethalodelphis > Aethalodelphis obliquidens. The sequence continues at coordinate 15,675,466 of NW_020837970.1, read as the reverse complement.
AAAAAAAAAAAAAAAAAGGAATTAATAATACATGCAACAACCTTGATAAATCTCTGGAGACCTGAGTGAAAAAAGTCAATCCCAAAAGATTATGTACAGTTTGATTCTATTTATATAACGTTCTTAAAATGACAAAATTATCAAAATGGAGAACAGAACAGTGGTTATCAGTGGTTAGGGAGAGGTGAAGGCAGGACGAAAGTGGGTGTGGCTATAAAGTGACTGTATGGGCAATATGAGGGACCATTGTGTTGATGGAAATATTCTGTATCTTGTATCAATATTTGTATATTAGTTGTGATACTGTACTATAGTTTTTAAAGGTATTACTATAAGTGATATGAGTAAGGAATACATTAACTAGATTTCTTTGTATTATTTCTTACAACTGCATATTTACTTATATTTATCAAAAAATAAGTTTAATTAAAAAATAATAGGTCACAATAATGAGACTACTACACACACCTATTAGAATGGTAAAAATTCAGAACACTGACACCACCAAATGCTGGTGAGGATGTGGAGAAACAAACTCTCATTCACTGCTGGTGGGAACACAAAGTGGTACAGCCACTTTGGAAGACAGTTAGTTAGTTTCCATAGAACTAAACATACTCTTACCATATGATCCAGCAGTTGTGCTCCCTGGTATTTACTCAAAGGAACTGAAAACTTGTGTCCACACAAACGCTTGCATGTGGATGTTTACATAAACTTTATTCATAATTGCCAAAACTTGGAGGCAACCAAAATGTTCAATAGGCAAATGAATAAACTGAGATACATTCAGACAATGGAATATTATACAGAGCTAAATGAGCTATCAAGCCATGAAAAGACATGGAAGAACCTTAAATGCATATTACTAAGTGACAGAAGCCAATCTGAAAAGCCTACAAACTATATGATTCCAATATGACATCCTGGAAAAGGCAAAACTATGGAGAAAGTAAAAAAGATCAATGGTTGCCAGGGATTAGGGGGAGGGATGAATAGGCAGAACACAGAGGATATTTAGGGCACTGAAACTACTCTTTATGATACTATACACTTACCCAAACACAGAGAATGCACAATACCAAGAGTGAACTCAAAGGTCAACTATGGATTTCGGGTTATAATGATGTATCAAAGTAGGCTCATCAATTGTAACAAATATCTCACTCTGGTGGGGGACGCTGATATGGAGGAGGCTACACATGTATGGGGATAGGTGATATAAGGGAAATCTCTATCTTCTGTTTAATTTTGCCTAAAACTGCTCTGAAAAATAGTCTGATTTTCAAAAGGTAAAACCATTAAAACACTATAATAGAACAGAGGAATTTCGTAAAATCTCAGAGTGGGAAAGGCAAGACACAAAACATAAAGACACCCAAAGAAAAAATGTGTAAATCTGATTTATAAATGTTTTAAATTTCTACATGGAAACACCAAAATACAAATAATAAACTAGACAAAATATCTGTAAAACTATGACACAAAATTCCGATTTTCTTATATTAACAGGTTGTATGCATCACTAAGAGCAAACCAGTAGAGAAGTAGAAATGAATAGATCATTTCTACAGATAAAAATATAAATATGAAAAGAAGTCCAACTCATAATTAATAAATATACACTAAAACAACAACTAGCTAGCATTTTTCATCAATCACATTGGCCAAATGTAAAAGTTTGTTAAAGTTATCGCCAAATGTAAAAGTTTGTTAAAGTATCTCACTTTCAAAGTGTGAAAAAACTGGCACAACTGAAAATGTATGTCCACACAAAAACATGCACACAGATGTTTATAGCAGCTTTATTCATAACTGTCAAATCTTGGAAGCAACCACGATGTCCTTCAATAGGTGAATTGATAAACTATGGTACATCCGTACAATGGAATGCTATCTAGTACTAAAAGACATGAGCTCTCAAGCAACAAAAAGACACGGAGGGATCTTAAATGCATATTGCTAAGTGAAAGAAGCCAATCTGAAATGGTTATATACCATATGATTCTAACTATCTGACATTCTGGAAAAGGCAAAAGTATAGAGACAGTAAAAATATCTGTGTTGCCGTGGGCTGGAGGGGTGGGAGAGACAGAGATGAATAAGTGGAGCACAAGGCCTTTTAAGGACAGTGAAACCATTGTGTATGATATTGTGATGGTGGATACATGTCATTTTACATTTGTCAAAACTGATAGAATGGGGCTTCCCTGGTGGCGCAGTGGTTAAGAATCCGCCTGCCAATGCAGGGGACACGGGTTCAAGCCCTGGTCTGGGAAGATCCCACATGCCGTGGAGCAACTAAACCCGTGCACCACAACTACTGAGCCTGTGCTCTAGAGCCCGCGAGCCACAACTACTGAGCCCACGTGCCACAACTGCTGAAGCCCGCATGCCTAGAGCCCGAGCTCTGCAACAACAGAAGCCACCGCGATGAGAAGCCCATGCACCGCAAAGAAGAGTAGCCCCTGCCCGCCGCAACTAGAGAAAGCCCGTGCACAGCAACAAAGACCCAGTGCAGCCAAAAATAAGTAAATAAAATAAATAAATTAAAAAAAAAACAACAACAAAACTGATAGAATGTACAACACAAAGAGTAAAACTTAATGTAAACTATGGACTTCAGTAATGATAATGTATCAACATTGGTTCACCAATTGTAACAAATGTACCACACTAACACAAGATATAAATAATAGGGGAAACTATGGGGGAAGAGAGGGAGGTATGTGGGAACTCTGTACTTTTTAATTTTTCTGCAAGCCTACAACTGCTCTAACAGAATAAAGATCTAATTTTTGAAAACTGGGCACCATTGGAGGATTCTATGAACAAATTGTTTTGAAAACTGTTAAACACAGAGAAAGATTCAAGCATGTGATACCTTTCCAATACACACTGGACTACTGCGGACTCAAACAACATATGGAAGGAACTTTCTCTTTATAGACATATTCCAGCTAATAAAGGAAGGAATGATATCCCCTTCTTGTAACATTTGATCAATTTATCTACGTAATAATCATCATAGGCTGCTAATAATACAAAAAGAAACATACCAGATTGAGGAATACATCAACATCTTAACAAAAACAAACAAAAAAACCAACCTGAGTCTGATAAAGCCTCTCTAGAGTCAACTACCAACTTACCAAAAACATACTAAATGGCACTATGGGGATATAATAAGCAAAATCTGTGCTGTGTAAAACCATAGGTCCAATGACCAATTTCGCTGACAAATAAATCTCAAGAGGAAAAAAAGAGGTGTAGTTTAAAAGAGACTTAACGAGTCAAATCAACCAATCTCAACGTGTAAACTTCATTTGGATTTATTTAGTTTGTTTCATTCAAACAAACTAAATTTTTTAAATTATTAGACAATCAGAAATGTGAACATTGACTAGATTTGATGATTTAAAGAATTATTAAATTTTTATGTGTGATATTGTGGTAGTGGTTTTTTAAAAAGCTTATAGAGCTTCACACTCCTATACTTACAGATGAAATGAAAAAGCATCTGGCATTTAATCCAACATAAAATAGAAAAGAGGGAAAGAGGTTTAGGTGGAATAAGACTGGTCATTAGTAGATAATTGTTGAAACTGGATGATGGGTACATGGGTTTATTAATCTGTTTATTTTGCACGTTTGAAATTTCCCATAGCAAAATTATTTTTTAAAAATAAGCAACAGTAGGGCTTCCCTGGTGGCGCAGTGGTTGAGAGTCTGCCTGCCGATGCAGGGGACACGGGTTCGTGCCCTGGTCCGCAAGGATCTCACATGCCGCGGAGCGGCTGGACCCGTGAGCCATGGCCTCTGAGCCTGCGCATCCGGAGCCTATGCTCAGCAACGGGAGAGGCCGCGGCAGTGAGAGGCCCGTGTACCGAAAAAAAAAAAAAAAAAAAAAAAAAAAGCAACAGTAGTAAACGGTAAAAGTGTTATTATGAAATAAAACATTAGTAGTCCTTTTTGTAATATAGCTAATTGTGTGTGAATTATTTCTGATCCCTGCTACTCGCTCAGTCACCATATCCATTCAATCACCAAATCTTGTTGATTCTACCTCTTAACTGCCACTTCTTTCCATCTTAGTCCAAGCTAAATTTGGCCTGGGCACAGTACACTTCAACTTTTGCCTACTTTCAAAACCGTAGCCAGAGTGGGTTTTTTTTTTTTAACACAATTTTGATCATACCTAGCCTTTGCTTAAAATCTACTAATGGCTTCTCATTGATCATGGGATAAAGGCTAAAATCTTTAATATGCAATTTGAGGCCTTGCAAGATCTATTCCAACCCTGTGTACCTTACCAGCTCCATCTTAAGATGCTCTCCATTGCCCTTCTATACTGCAGCTACTTCTTGAACTTGCCATACTCATTCTCAACTCAGAGCACTCACACGTGCTGTTCTCTCTTTCTGGAATGCTCCCTTCTCCCTTACACACACCCTCATCCTTCAGATCTCACTTTAAATGCTACTTTCTCAGGATAGCTTTCCCATTATTCTTGGTCTTGGTGAGGTCAAATTTCTCATACTTCTATAACAACTGAAATTTAAAAATTGTTGAAGTTATGTCTGTCTTTGCTGCTATAATACGATTTCAAACAGAGAAGGAACTAAGTATCCCCAAATCCAGCATTTTGTCCTGCACATAGTAAAAGGTCAATAAATATTTATTAAACTATAAATGACTCACTTGATAAGTGAATAAATAAATGAATTTAAATATAATACCAGTCAAATCATGAAACAGAATTACCTGTACCATAATTACAATATTACAGTTAACCTAAATTGTGTTAGTCATACTCCCAAATAAAAGATTTGCAAAGCTTCAGTGTATATGTATATAAACAAACAAAAAGAGAAAATAAGTGAGAATGATTTCATTACAAATCCCGGTTACAGTCCCTCACTGATACTCCAAAAGTATTTAACAACAAAGGAACAGGGATGTATCTTAATGTATCATCCACCTTTCAGAGGAGGCACATATATATTCAAATAAAAGTAGTTCTGATACATACTCCAACTATGCTATTCAGATAGAAAACTCAGATCCTCTGAAAGAGTAATAAAGACCACATATCCTAAAATTTTACATTTATATGCAATTATTGAAAACCAGCGACATATACAGACTACACAAGTCTCTTAAGTCTTATAAAATGGATGAATTTACTAACCTATTCAAGTAAAATCAAAGCTTAAACATTTTATGGATTAGATCTTTATAACTTTTAAAATTAATGAGAAAAAACTACAAACTCCTGAACCAAAATTTTATTTTAAATTGTTAGGTTTTAGTGTATATGAAAACTTTTCATAATACATGACACATAAAGATGTTAGCACATTGAACTACAATAGAAAATATTTTTATACAACTTTTGAATCACTAATATGCTTATTTCCCCTGTGAATGAATGCACAGTTAGCTTAGATCAACTTTGTCATGAATATCAAGTAGTTTTTAAAGTTTTATATTATTGTTTAATAACTTCCTAATGAGGTTTTGAGTTTCTCCTTGACTTACACATAATATTGTTTTTAATATATTGAATACTGCAGTAGCTTTTCCTCTCATCTCTGGTGGAACATATTTAATATCTAAATATTCAGGTAATTTAGATCTAGAATTATACAGCATGTTAATAACAGTTTCAATGTCATCAACTCCATCACTGCTTTGTCCTAGTGGTAACATCTGGGATTTATACATTTTTTCTAATTTACGTTCTGCTGCTGTTGCTAGAGCAAGGCTTCGTTTTAGGTGTTCTTTAGAGGCTCGAATGTCTTCTCTATATTCTGGCTTGAAACTCTCAGGAAGAGGTACCTGTTGCACCTGTGAGCCGATATCTTCAATTTTTTTCAAAATGTCTTTATTATACAAATTGTGTGGTTCAGGATTTTCCATTTCATAGTTGCCTGAGAGCTGAGGAACACCTTCTGTGGCAATATCCAAGTCAGTGTTCCTACTTAAAGAGGTGACACCTTGACTTGTAAATGATTCAGTAACAATTGGCAATTGCTCTGGTGCCTCAGTCTGACTTACAGTTGGCTCTGGCTCTGGCTCTTCTTTCTCAATATAAGGTTCTTTTGCATGTAAATCAACAGAAATGTTATTTGGTTTAATTGACCAGAAAGCTGTACTTTTAGTATGGTTTTTTTTATCTATTTCCAGTGTGAAGCCCCTAGTAGGGAAAGTTGTAGTTTCTTCACTGACAGGATTGATTAAAACATCATTCTCAGCTGGAGCTTCATCATGTGTAAACTTTACCTCCTTAAATTTTGATACCCTCGATCCTACAGAATCAGCATTATTTGGAGACTCTGATCTTTTCTGATGACCTGGCTCCTTAGTGGGAATACTTAGTACTAGGTTCTGTAAAACTTGTACATAATGATTCAATTTTTGTTCTTCATCAGGCGTCACAGTTATTCCTTAAGGGGAAAAATCCAAACAATAAGTAACATTTATTATTATGTATGACATATTGACAGAATCTACTCACCTAAATTTACTTCATATGCCATCACTTAAAAGTTGAGATAAAGAACCAAGAAATAAAGCACCTTTGACACAGTCAACTCTCATTTAAAGGAACAAAATTATTTTTTCAGATTCTTATTAAAACAGATGAGCAAAATTAGTGCAAAAGTTACATATTAACACAATTCTCTATATCTCTTTGCTTTTACTCTCCCATATAACTTATGATTCAGTAGGCAACTTACTAAAACAAAATTCTTGGTTATGTCCTCTAACACAGTGGTGTGCCGTAGTAGGCTTAGAGTGGCTCACCAGAGCCAATTATTAAATTTTTAGGAATTTTGTGAGCCAGATGGTAAACACAGACATTGTTAAAAATTAAATTATCTGAATTTACAATTAAGTAAATGTATTCAAAACAAGGTAATATTCAAAACTTATCACTTTTATTTTATTTCATTTTCCTATTATTTATGCTCTTGAGGTTATTTACATCTAGTATGTTATAAATGCTATATATGCTATATAATGGTATGCCATTGTTTATCTCTTTCACCTCCCTGATGAGTGATATCAAGTAGGTACTTTGAAATCAACCATGGTGAGAGTATCTGCCTCATGTAAATGGGCAAACACCATAAGTCAGGGTGTACCCACCTCTCGGAAAAGCCAGTTGTTAAACATTTACTGGTATATCACTGCCTTCAACCCAGCAAAAATCTAACTACAGCCTGTGGGTCACATCCACCCAAATATTTTCATTAATAAAGTTTTTTTGAAACTCAGTCAGTCTCGCCCCTTTGTTTATGTATTATGTATGGCTGCTTTGGGCTGCAGCAGTAGAGTTGAATAGTTGGAACAGAGACGATATGGCCTACGAAGCTGAAAATACTATCTGGCCCTTTACAGAAAAAGTTTACAGAAAAGTTCCTGGTTTAAATCATCCATATTTTACTCTTACAACAAAATGGCAGTTCTATTTATACTGGTATTTTGCAGTATCTGAGTGGTGAAGCCTCTCATTTCCAATGTGGAAAACGGAAAAGATTATTGAATAATATATTCTGAAATTCTGCTCAACTCCCCAACTCCAGAGTCAGAAGTTTTTAATTTTAAGTGCTAGAATTTTGCGTTACATGTAATTTTGAATTGATTTCGCCACTGTCATGGATACAAACTGATTTAATTCAAGGAAGTAAGTCACTTTTTCCCAAACACTAATGAATAACTTCTATCTGAACCCTCCCTCTGCAGGCAAAATGAAATAACAAAATTTCTGCTCAGGAGGCACTTTTATTCAGCTCTTTGGCAAGCACAAAATAGTCCAAAAACGATTTACCTCCTCTCTTCCTTAACTCATCTGTTACAACTTAGAAAGACCAGATGGAATTTTAATCAAAATTGAAATTATATTTCTAAATTTTAAAAATCTTAACCAGAACAGTTTAGTGAGTCAATGTGATAGTGGAAAGACACTAGACTTGTCTACTAGAGATCTAGATTCTAAAAGGAGACTCTGTGTTTTATGTCATGTTCAGAAAAGTCTTGCATACCCTGAGATCCATTTGATGATGATGGGTGAAAAAAGAAAGATATAGAACATAAGGTAGATTTGTATATTATCCCTATAATTTTTTTTTTTTTTTTGCAGTATGCGGGCCTCTCACTGCTGTGGCCTCTCCCGTTGCGGAGCACAGGCTCCAGACGTGCAGGCTCAGCAGCCATGGCTCACGGGCCCAGCCGCTCCGCGGCATGTGGGATCCTTCCGGACTAGGGCACGAACCCGTGTCCCCTGCATCGGCAGGCGGACTCTCAACCACTGCACCACCAGGGAAGCCCTATCCTTATAATTTTTATGAATCAGTGACATAGCATCATACATTTGTCTGTGAACTGAGAACTTTTTTAATGGATTAGAAGCATGACATACCAAATTCATCTGGGCATTTGCCCCAGAGGAGAGGGAATGGGACTGAAGTTGGTTATTAAAGGGGTCATTAGACTTATCTATAATGTTTTACTCTCTAAGCACACACACACAATCACTTAACATAGTAAACCATTAAAGGTCACATCTTAAAAAGGAAAATAACTTATTTATGTATTCTTATATTTATAAAATACATTGTCCTGAATCTAGAGTTTTCCTGAAGGAAAATATTAAGTAAAATGAATTTGTAGCCTAGTGCAGTCAAAAAAAATCTTTCATTCTGGTCCTGGTTCTACCAGTTTCTAGCATCATGACCTTAGGTAACTACCTAATTTCTCTGAACATTTACTTAACTATGAAATTAAGATACTATATCTGCCCTTTTATCTCACAGAACTAAATAAATTAGTTATTTGAAAACACTTGAAAAGCTACAGAGCACTGTATAAGATAATATTATTCTCTATGAAGGCAAAACTTGTTACATTTCTCATTTTAAAATATAAATTTAAATCCCTAAAAAGAAATAGGCTTTGGATTCTATTTAGTAAAAAAACACTAGAAGCTCTCCTGCTAAAGATAAGGAACAAGATCAGAATACTAATATCTCCATTACTCTTTAACATCATGTTGGAGGTATCAGTCAATGTAATGAGACAAGATAACTGGAAGCATGAGAATTGGGAAGAAAAAGATAAAACTATCTTTATATGCAGATGATATAATTATACATTGAGATAACACAAAAGAATCCATTGAAAAGCTACTACATGGAGTAAGAGAATTTAGTAAAGTAGCAAGTTATAAAATCAACATACAAAAATCAATATACAAATATAAACCAGTTAGAAGATAAAATGAGAAAGAAGATGCTATTATGATAACAAAAAATGAAAGAAAATATCAAATCATAAATTTAAAAAGACATGTCCAAAATTTATATGAGGAATTATACTAGGCTGAATATAGACATCCAGAGACCAGGTCCTAATCCCTGGAACCTGTAAATGTTACCTTACAAATAAACGAGTCACAGGTATGAAATATACAGTATGGAGAATATAGTTATAATTATGTAATATCTTTGTATGGTGACAGATGGTAACTAGACTCATGGTGGTGATCATTTTGAAATGTACAGAAATATCCAATCACTGTACTGTGTAACAGGAACTAACATAGTGCTGTAGGTCAATTATACTTCAAAAACAAACAAACAAACAAACTCACAGAAAAAAGAGATTAGATCTATGGTTACCAGAGGTGGGGGGGGAGGGGAAATTGGATGAAGGCAGTCAAAAGGTACAAATTTCCAGTTATAAGATAAGGACTAGGGACGTAATGTACAATACGCTAAATATAACACTGACGTACATTACATATGAAAGTTGTTAAGAGAGTAAATCCTAAGAGTTCTCATCACAAGGAAAATTTTTTTTCTCTACTTCTTTAATTTGGTATCTATATGAGATGACAGATGTTCACTAAACTTACTGTGGTAATCATTTCATGATGTATGTAAGTCAAATCACTATTCTGTATACCTTAAACTTATACAGTGCTGTATGTCAATTATAACTCAATAAAACTGGTGGTGGGGGGGGAAAGAGAGGTAGATAAACAATAATTTTTTAAAAGAAAAGAAAAAAGAGTCCATGCAGATGTGATTAAGTTAGGGATCTTGACAAAGGAGATTAACCTGGATTATCTGGGAGGGATCTAAATCCAGTGTTTTTATAAGAGAGAGACAGAGAGATATTTGAAACACACACAGAAGAGGAGGAAGTAACACAGAAGAGGAGGCAGAGTAGAGTGAAGTGGTCATAATATAAAGAATGAGAGACAAGGAAAATATTTTCTCCTAGAGCTTGCAGAGGGACCACAACTCTGCCCTACACCTTAATATTGGCTCAGTAATGCTGATTTTAGATTTCTAGCCTCTAGAACTGTGAGAGAATAAATTTCTGTTGTTTTGAGACACCAAGTTTGTGGTAATTTGTTATAGCAGTCACAGAAAACTGATACAGGAATATAATAAAATCTTCTGAAAGACATAATGTAAACTTCAACAAACAGACATACCATGTTCTAAGACAAGAAGATTCAAAATAAACATGCTCAGATGTCAGATTCTCTGTTAATTTTACACTTAATATGCTCCTAGTAAAATATCATTAATATGTTAATAATATTAATGAAGTTATAAAAATAGATTATAAAGTTCATTTGAACAGAGTAAGAATAGCCAGAAAAACAAGAGGCTAGCCCTATTATATATTAAAATATATTGCAAAGCCTCTATTATAAAAATAGTATAGCACTGTACATGAATAGACAGATGAATGGAACAGAAAATACAGAAATAGATGCAATTGCATATTGAAATACAGCTAAAGGTGAGGGAAGGTTTCAATTTATGAATTATTCCAGCTAAAAATGAAGGAGCCATTTATAATTAGAACGTAATTATTTTGCAATGTATCAATGATTATTTATATCACAAAAGACAAAATCAGACATATGCTTCCTGATAAAAGGACACAGTACCACCTATGAAGTGGTCTTGCAAAAAAGGTCAAACCTGAGTTCAACAAGTTTCTCTAGATGTAACTAACAACATATGGAAAGTACAAGAGACAACAAAAGAAAATATAAAGTACGCCATGGGCATATACTCAGCAAAATCTAGACTACGGAAAGCTATAGGACATATGATCCAATTTCCTCAACAACTGCAAGGGGAAAAATAGAGATGAAGGAGGAACTACAGATTAAAAGAGAATTAACAAACATATCAATGAATTACATGCATGAATCTTATTTGAATCTGAATTCAATTAAACTGGAAAAGAGAGAATCAGGAAAGTTTGAACACTGACCAAGATATTTGGTAATATTAAGAAATTATTATCTTTTTAGGTGTGAAATTCACATTATTGTAGTTTTTTTAAGGTACTTATATTTCAGTGCTTTATACTGAAATATTTACTGATAAAATTATGTGACGTCTGGAATTTGCTTCTAAATAATCCAAGTCTTAGGAGTTGGGGAGAGGGACCAAGCCTTGGGGAGAGGGATCAAGGAGGTAAGGTGGAAAGGAATGTGGGTGGAAATATCAATGAAACAAGATTAATTATAGGTTAATAATAGTTGAAACTGGTTATAGATATACGACAATTATACCATTCTTTCTACTTGTGTATATATTTAAACTTCTCCATGATAAAATGTTTTTAAAAACCTGTTTTGGAAAAATTTCAATTCTGGGCAACTATTCATAAGCAAATCTAAAGTCTGCAACCAACAGTGGTTTAAATGCTTCTTAAAAGACATTGCTATTAGATTACAGTCTGCTAAACATTCAATTTTTAATAACCTGTCTCTTCTCAAAGTAGTAAATAGGATATCCAGGTTACTATTAGGCAAATTAGATTGTCAAAGGACAGAAATAGGTGATACTTATTGCTAGTTGATTCCTAAAAGAACTGAAGTACTCATAATCCCTTTATACTGAAACTCAGGCAACTCTAAAAATCCTGTTCATGGCTGCCTAAAAACAGAGCACCCTACCTTCTACCTTGCTTTCCCTCCCCTCTTCATGTACTCTTTGTCTATACACTGTTCTATTGTTAAATCCACCCTCTCCGCACACACTTCCCACCTCCTTTTTTCCTCCAAAAACATCTACATATTTCATATTGACTGCTCTTGCCAGTCAATTTGATCATTATAAAATTGTTCACAAAGCATCTGAAAAAGAACAGATATATGTATATGTATAACTGAATCACTTTGCTGTATACCTGAAGCTAACACAACATTGTAAATCAACTATACTCCAATATAAAATAAAATTTTTTAAAAAATGTTCACAAAGCAAGGTAGTAAAAGATAATGAAGGCTCAAATATCCCTACAAATGGCCCTGGCCACTGTGAAAATCTGCTTTTCCCCATTCTTCAGGAGGTGCTAGAAAGATGAACAAAATTCAAATTCTTACAAAGACCAGACAACTCTGCTAGAAGTTTGGTTATTATATTTTGGATATTTGCAGTCTACCCTGGTGTACTTTATAATATTCCCTCTATGTTCACCAGTTAGTGATCCAACCAAACACTGCAATGTCTTAGAATGTGGCTAAAGTAAGAATCTCTTCCACCCTGAGAAGCCATAATGCTGCCTGGAAAGTGCCTCAACTAAGCAGAATGGCTACCTGCTAATGCAGGCTTGAGGTTTAACAGGAATCACAGATATGGAGATTATATCAATAGCTGAGCTTGGGACTGCCTGCACTTTTCTTCTTGAAATAGTACAGGGAGAATTAGTCACATGACAGAAATAACAGAAAAGTAAACAAAATAGTAAAACTGTAGGAACAAAAGTAGCATGAAATCTGAAGGGGAAATTGGAAAACAGTGATTGAAAAGACCATAACAGCTCTGACTGACTGAGCGATTACTATGTGCCAGGCACTATACTAAAGGCTTTGGATGTGAAATGTTCTTTTAAATTAATTAATTAATTAATTAATTTATGGCTGTGTTGGCTCTTTGTTGCTGCGAGCGGGCTTTCTCTAGTTGCAGCAAGCGGGGGCTACTCTTCGTTGCAGTGCACGGGCTTCTCATTGCAGTGGCTTCTCTTGTTGCAGAACACAGGCTCTAGGCGCACGGGCTTCAGTAGTTGTGGCTCGCTGGCTCTAGAGCGCAGGCTCAGTAGTTGTGGCACACGGGCTTAGGTGCTCCGCGGCATGTGGGATCTTCCCAGACCAGGGCTCAAACCCGTGTCCCCTGCATTGGCAGGCGGATTCTTAACCACCGCACCACCAGGGAAGTCCCGTGAAGTGTTTTTATAAAGCGGAAAAGGAGGACACCTAGAAAGGATAAGTAATTTGCCTGATATTATATTTAATTTATAAGTGGTAATAAGGGATCCAAACACAGGCTGCCTTACTTCAAGCAGGTACACATAACAACTACACAATGTTGTCATAAAAAGATGACACTAGGATGCTGGCAAAATAGTAAAAGTATGATAATAAAATTGTTCTGAAGGAATTCAGCTCTATTTTTAAATACACATGAATACTAAAATATCATAAATAAATAGGTAAAATATACAAAATTTTGCTCTACTGTCAACTGGACCAAAATGTATCCCTTTCATGTATTAAGATGTATTGACAATATTAAAAATAACTGATCCAAATTTAACATGTTTTCTTTCTTTCTCTCTTTCCTTCTCTCTCTCTCTCTCTCTCCTTCCCACACCACGCTGTGGGATCTTACTTCCCTGACCAGGGATCAAACCTGCGCCCCCTGCAGTGAAAGCACAGTCTTAACCAGTGGACCACCAGGGAAGTCCCTAACGTTTTCTTAACACAAAGTATGGGTAGGAACTGACAGTCAATGACTTACAAAGGAATATATTCACTTCACACAGAGGTAAAAAAGCAAATTAATTAATTTTGAGTTTATTCTGAGGAAAATAATAAAATCATGATTTAAAATGAGTAATGAGGGCTTCCCTGGTGGTGCAGTGGTTGAGAGTCCGCCTGCCGATGCAGGGGACACGGGTTCGTGTCCCGGTCCGGGAAGATCCCACATGCCGCGGAGCGGCTGGGCCCGTGAACCATGGCTGCTGAGCCTGCACGTCTGGAGCCTGTGCTCCGCAACGGGAGAGGCCACAACAGTGAGAGGCCCGCATACCGCAAAAAACAAAAACAAAAACAAAAATAAAATGAGTAATGAAATATAAAACTTCAATCAACAAACAATACATTCAAAACACACACTTCCTCCTCATAGAATAGTCAATTAAAGGAGGAAGAAGAGGGTTAAGGACTAACATAAAAGTCAATTAGCATGAAAACTTGCTAAAATTCACTGTTCATAAACAAATGCAAGTTAAAAACAATTTTTCTTTTACCAATTAGGCAGAAAAAAATTTTAAACAATAAAACCTAGGATTGTCATGTGCGTATGTTACTTCTTTAGTAAAAGAAGTAACTTCCCTACTTTCTGATCCCCAGATTTTTCATTAGTCTCTCTCTAGCATGCTGGTCTTTTCTTTATAAAACTTGGGATAATTTTGATTATGTATATATTTAATGTTTGCTAACTGCTACATATGATAAGCTCTTTGAGAGCTGTGACCATGTCTGCTTTGTTTTCTGTTTCCCCTGTTCTAACCAGTGCCTAGCACCATAGTAGACAGTCAAAAGGCATCTGTTAAATGAATGATTAAATGAATGAACCAAATGCTGGCAAGTATGTAAATTAATTGTACTTCCCATAATTTACCTTAAGGAAATAATCACATGCAAAAAAATTTCTAAAGAAGAATGCTGTAGAGGAAAACTAAGCTCCATGTTATGTTTAAGATAAATCTGCTGGTCTAAAGACTGTTTTTTATTGTTTCTTTGTTTTGATTTGGTTTAAGTTTGCTTTTTGTTTGCTTTTGGCTAATAGTCTAAAAATAATTAGGGGGAAAATCTGGACAAGTAAAAAAAGTTCTTATTTAGGCAAAGCAGGCAGTTTTTTTATAATAAAAGATACTGCTTTCACCATATTTTTCTGAATTTCTAAATCTGGTTTATCTAAAACAACATCATAAACATTGTTGTTAAACAACTCCAATTTTCAGGAAGCCCCTGAACTTCTAAGTGGTTCTTACTAAAAGGCATAATATAAGTTGAGATCACATAAATTTAACTAAATTTGCTTATGTTCTATTAATTTTCTTTTATTGCATTTTATCAATCTCTAAAATAACATCACATTAACATAACTTTAAGAAAATTATAATCTTAGGCAATGTTAATATATCTTCATGGTTTATCTATTACATATTTTAAAGTATACAATTTAATGGTTTTTAGTATAGCCACAGTTGTGGAACAATTACCACAATCTAAATTTAAAACACCACCCCAGAAAGAAGCCCACCCCTACCCCTCAGCCTTAGGCAACCACTAATCTACTTTCTGTCTCTCTACGAAATGCCTATTCAAGACATTTCATATAAATGAAATCATACAATATGTGTTCTTTTGTGACTAGCCCTTTTCACTTAGTATAATATTTTCTAGGTCATCCATGTTGTAGCATATATCAGTATGTCATTCATTTTTTTTTTTTTTTTTTGCGGTACACGGGCCTCTCACTGCTGTGGCCTCTCCCGCTGCGGAGCACAGGCTCCGGACGCGCAGGCCCAGCGGCCATGGCCCATGGGCCCAGCCGCTCCGCGGCATGTGGAATCTTCCCAGACTGGGGCACGAACCCGTGTCCCCTGCATCGGCAGGCCGACTCTCAACCACTGTGCCACCAGGGAAGCCCTGTCATTCATTTTTATGGCTAAATAATGGACCATTGTACTGATGTAACCCATTTTGTTTATTCATTCATCAGCTGATGGACATTTGGGTCATTTCTACTTTTTAGTGATTATAAGTAATGTTGCTATGAACATTCATGTACAAGTTTTTGTGTGGATGTATTAATACATTTTCATTTCTCTTGAGTACATGCCTAGGAGTGGAACTGACACTATGTTTAATCCTTTCAAGAACTACCAAAGCAGTTGCATTCTCACCAGCAGTATATGAGGGTTCTAATTTCTCCGTATGATTCCAATACTTGTTATTGTCTGTCCTTTTGATATGGCCATCTCTGTGGGTGTGAAGTCCTATCTCATTGTGGTTTTGACTCATATTTCTCTAACAGCTAATGATATTAAGCACCTTTCCATGTGCCTGTTGACCATCTGTATATCTGTTGTAGAGAAATGTCTATTCTGATAGTTTCCCCAGCTTTTAATTGAGTTGCTTTATTATTACTGAATCGTAAGAATTCTTTATATATTCTGGAGACCAGTCCCTTATCATTTATATGATCTGAAAATATTTTCTCCTACTCTATGAGTTGTCTTTTTACTTTCTTAAAGTTATCATTTGTAGCACAGAAGTTTTAAATTTTGACATAGTTCAATTTATCTTTTTTTTTCTTTTGTTGCTTATGCTTCTGGTGTCATACCTAAGAAACCACTGCCAAATCCAAGGACACAAAGATCTACACCTACATTTTCATCTAAGAGTTTTATAGTTTTAGCTCTTACATTAGATCTATGATCCAGTTTGAGTTAATTTTTGTATATGGTTTGAGGCAAGGGTCTAACTTCATTTTCTTTTCCTGGTGTCCGAGAACCATTTGCTGAAAAGACTATTCTTTTCCCCACTGAATTGTCTTGGCATCCTTGTTGAAAATCAATTGACCATAAGTGTAAGAGTTCCTTTCTGGACTCTCAATTCAATCCCATTAATATATATGTCTATTCCTTTTTTTTTTTTTTAATGTGTGGCACACTTTTATGTTTTCTATTCTCTTCTTTCTTTTTAAATTTAATTTTTATTTTATATTAGGGTATACTTGATTTACAATACTGTGTTAGTTTCCAGTATACAGCAAAGTGATTCAGTTATATGTATATATACACCTCTATTCTTTTTCAGATTCTTTTCCCATATAAGTCATTACAGAATATTGAGTAGAGTTCCCTGTGCTATACAATAGGTCCTTGTCGATTATCTATATTATATATAGTAGTGTGTATATGTTAATCCCAAACTCCTATATGTATATGTCTAATCTTATGCCAGTACTACACGGTCTTGTTTACTGCAGCTGTAATACTAAATTTCGAAATCTCCTTGAACTTTGTTCTTTTTCAGGATTGTTATGGGTATCTGAGTCTCTTGCAATTCCATATGAATTTTAGTATCAGTTTGTTAATTTCTAAAAAAAAAAAGCAGGCTAGGATTTTGATAGGGACTGTGTTGAATGTGGGATCCTCCTGGACCGGGGCACGAACCCGCGTCCCCTGCATCAGCAGGCGGACTCTCAACCACTGCGCCACCAGGGAAGCCCGCCTTTGTATAATTTGACTACATTCTACTCCAATTAATGAACAGTCAAATTATCTTGTTTGGGGTTACTTGTAATTTTTTAAATTGTTTTGTTGTTAAATATACAGTTATCTGATGTATTCTCTATTCTAATTCTTTAATTTTAACTTGAGATTGTTGATGTTTTAATGGACAATTCTTTCTTGATAGCAGCATTACAATACTAGAGTTTAAGGGAAGGCTGTTTTTTATTAGTATACTTTATCAGATGGATGAAAAATATAAGCAGTTTGATCTGTCACTGTCAAGAATTTTATTTGATTAACCTAATGACTCATGTGGTTATGTGCATAACCTTTCTATACAAGGTATGCATGTACTACAAACCTTTCTTTTTTATACAAGTTCTTTCTGGTAAACCCAGTTTTGTATGTGCAAGAAATTTAGAAAATTCCAGTCCTTTAAATTTCTATGCAAGATTTTATATATTTGCATACATTAAAATATAATGCTTGGGCTTCCCTGGTGGCGCAGTGGTTGAGAGTCCGCCTGCCGATGCAGGGGACACAGGTTCGTACCCCAGTCTGGAAAGATCCCACATGCTGTGGAGCGGCTGGGCCCATGAGCCATAGCCACTGAGCCTGCACATCCGGAGCCTGTGCTCCGCAATGGGAGGGGCCACAACGGTGAGAGGCCCACAAACCGCAAAAATAAATAAATAAATAAATAAATAAATAAATTATATATATATATATATATATATATAGTGCTTGTAAACTAGTTGGTAATATTTTGTTTCTTGGTTTAGGCACTGGTTACACAGGAGCATTAACTATAAAAATTCATTAAGCCATACATTGTGATTATGCACTTTATTCTACATATATTATATATTTAAAATCTCATTTTTGTAACTGTTTTGCATTATAGTTACTAGACATTAACACATTTTTAAATCATTTTTAAAGAACCAGAATTTATAAAATTTAATTTTATCAATAGACGTTATTTTCATTTTAGTTAGCAGAGCTAACTGAAGACATATATAAACCAAGAGTTATATTTACCAGTTTCATTATGCCATAACTTTTATCACTTTAAAGAGAAAGTTAATATAAAATTTCTTAAATTTAAGATTATGAATCTGAAAATAGAACTCATAAGATTTTTTTTCTTCTACCAAAGAGTTAGGAGTGGTTTGGTTCCCCTATCACAGCTAAGAAACTATGGTTTATGTGACCAAAGATATTGTAAATTTTTTTAAATTAAGAAATATGATTTTTAGGTTTAGTTACTCATTTTAAGCTATAAATAATGGTTTTAACACATGTAAATTAACTGGCTTATTTTATTTGCTCAAGAAACTGCATAAAAAACCACTCCAAGAAAACTTAGTGCTCTGTTTTCTGTGCAAATATACTGTACACTAATCAAGTTTTGAAAATGATATTGGGAAGTCTCAAGTTCTTAAAAATACACCATTAAGCACCAATTAAAATATCTAATTTCATGAATATATCTAACTGAATAAAACTTCAATTGGTAATAGGTGTGAAAAAAAATTTCTTCTACAACATCTATTTAAAAGAATGGAAATATATAATTGTATTTTTTGTAAACATCCCAAAGGCTACACCTTTATCTGTTTCTGGAGAGATTTCCTAATCAGTAAAGCTAAAACGCATTAAGTGTTTTAACTAACAATTTTTTCCAGAAAAACCTTACTCTCAAAAAAGGGGTGGGGGGAGAGTTTTTATGCTCCTAAAAAGTGACAGCATGCCAAAAATTACAATAAAATGTAATGACAGTAATAAAATGCTAACATTAAAAAGCTTATTTAGAAACACACCTAGTTCCTTTGAGACTAAAATTTTAAAAAAGGAAAAAACATGTCACCCTAAATCTTGGCCAAAGAACCAATAGTTTCTAAGCCGAATAAAGAGGAAAACTAAACCACTCCCACTTCTTCTTTGGTTAAAAAAGGGTGGGCGTGGGGGTTTGATTTCTTTTAAAAGATATATAACCTCAAATTTGGGAGCTTTAATATGAAAAATCTTTACTTCAAAGGGTAATAAAATATAGGGTAATAATAACAGTAGGTAATTTTAATATATCTTTGGGAAGTTCTTTATTTAATGTAACAATTTAAAATTTCAGAAGAATATTGGTCAATTTTAGGTCTTTTTAAAAATTTTGCTTTTAAAAAAGTATTTTTATGTGTTCTACTTGTATGGTGATTGTGTAGTTATCACAGAATACAAAACTGGAAAGCAAATAGGGCACATCCAAATCTATGCAGAATTTGGGTTTTTGCACTTGAGGTCCACATAGCTAAACTTTTCAAGAACTGTACTGAACAACACATAAATAAAATGTGAATATGAGATCTCACTTGAAATGTGTTACAAACCAAACACTTGGTATCTTAAAAACTGGTTATTATAAAACTTATACAATACTGTAAAGTCACAAGGACCAACAGAATTCTTCCATTAAAATGTGCTATGTAGAGTCTACCTTTTATAGTCCTCTGATAATACTTAATATGAATTGTATTTTACTTTGACATTAACTTGGTTATAATTACTGACATTCTTAATTATGAACCTGCAAACTAAAACAATTTTAGATTAATAGCATAGGTATTTATCTAAAGATTTTTAAAAGAAAAGAACTTGAGGTTTGGCATCAAACTGATTTTAAAGTAAAAAGAATGTTGCTTGTAAAATAATGTACACTGGTTAATTGCCTATAATAATTAAAAATTAAAGGAAAATTTTTGATAAACTCTCAAAATATTGAATTTATTTACAGTCTCTCTAAATTATTTAGAGTACTATGAATCACGACTCAGATAAAATTCTATCTAAATAAATTAAATGGATATCTGATAGTCAATTAAGACTTCTCTCTGCTTTCCAACAACTAGTACCTTATACACAAACTGGAAAATAATATAGACAAAAGCACTGTAAACTTAATTCCAACATA
Organism: Aethalodelphis obliquidens; assembly: GCF_003676395.1. Lineage (NCBI taxonomy): Eukaryota > Metazoa > Chordata > Mammalia > Artiodactyla > Delphinidae > Aethalodelphis > Aethalodelphis obliquidens. The sequence continues at coordinate 15,655,149 of NW_020837970.1, read as the reverse complement.
TTTTGACCAAAATAAAAACAGGGGCTTCCCTGGTGGCACAGTGGTTGAAAGTCTGCCTGCCAATGCAGGGGACACGGGTTCGTGCCCCAGTCCGGGAAGATCCCACATGCCGCGGAGCAGCTAGGTCTGTGAGCCATGGCCGCTGAGCCTGCGCGTCCAGAGCCTGTCCTCTCCAACGGGAGAGGCCACAACAGTGAGAGGCCCGCGTACCACAAAAAATAAATAAATATAAATAAAAACAGGTCATCACATAATTCCCATGCATGCCCTACTTAGGTACTCTTGTTTACTTGTAAAACACACTGCCTCTTCCATAAGCCCCAAATAAAATGTTTTAAAACAATATATCTGGACTTCCAATTCCAAAAAGATAGAAAACATGTATTTTTCCCCGTATCCTTACTACTAAGCACAGTTAAAACCCCTGAACATTATATGTAAGACAAGCATGAGATGAGAAGACTTGGAAAGGTGGAGAGAGGAAGAGAGACCAACTAGGGACTTCAGGACCTGAGTAATGACACAGCAGTGAATTCCCTGGGTTTTCTTTTTGCCACATATACCCTAGACTGGGGACTGGAGATGCTGGCAATCCAGAAACACCAATGGACACAGACAAAAACGGCTCCAAGAAAAGACTGCTCTCTGCATAGCCAAAGGACCAGGAAAAGAATAGCTGAGCAAGACAAAAAAATTTTTTAAGAAGCCAAAACCACAGAAATACTGCAATCCTACCCCTCCACCAGCAAAGGCTGAGTGGAGAACATAGACTTTCACCCTCATCAAGCTTCACTGAGCTGCCCCGACCCCTCTGCCCTTATCCCACAGAAATGCCGCTGCAAGTGTGAATATCTCTTCTCTTCAAGTAGAGAAGACTAAGCAAGGAGCTAGGACTTTCTTCTCCACCCTGTGTTAACAACACAACACTCCCCATCCACCACTGAAGTGGTGTCAGAGGTCTATTTAAATCTGTAGCAGAAGAGCTAAAGAGATGTAAGAGATGATACAGATGTTTGAATTATCTGACAGGGATTTAGAAGTAGCCATCATAAAACTGCTTCAACAAGCAATTATGAACATGTTTGAAACAAATGAAAAATAGAAAGTCTTAGCAAATAAATAGAAAATCTCAGCAAAGAAATAGAATATATAAGGATGAATTCAGTTTTAGAACTGAACAATACAATAACTGAAATGAAAAACTCAATGGGTAGGCTCAACAGCAGAAAGAGGAAAGAAGCAGTGAAGTGGAAGAAGAACAATAGCAATTACCCAATCTGAATAACAGAGAGAAAATGAAAAAAAAAAATTGAACAGAGCCTCAGGGTCTTGTAAGACTGCAACGAAAAGATCTAACATTCATGTCATCTGAGCCTTGAAAGGAAAAAAGAAAAAGGATAAGTCTGCAAAAGCATTCAAAGACATAATAATGGCTGAAAATTTCCCAAATTTGGCAAAAGACATGAATTTACAGATTCAAGAAGCTGAGTGAATCTCAAACAGAATAAACCCAAAGAAATCCATGTCAAGACATATCATGGTCAAACTTCTGAAAACTCTAGAGACAAAGAAAAAAATCTTGAAAGAAGCAAGTTAAATGACAATTTGAATTCTCATGAGAAATCATGAAGCTCAGAAGGAAATGGCATAATATTTCTCAAGTGTTAAAAGGAAAAGGACTGTCAACCTAGGAATTCTTTATCAAGGGAAAATATCCTTCAGGAATGAAAGGATAATCAAGACCTCTCTGATGAAGGAAAATTAAGACAAGTTGTGGCCAGAAGACCTACCCTAAAAGAATGACTAAATGAAGCTCATTAAACAGAAAGGACATGATAAAAGAAGGAATCCTGAACGTTGAAAAGGAAGAAAGAATAATGGAAGGAGGAAAAATATGGGTAAATTCAACGAGCTTTTCTTTTCCTCTTGAGTTTTCCAAATTAAGTTGAAGCAAAAACTATAATACTATCTGATGTGGTTCTCAATGTATGTAAAAGAAATATATATGACAATTATATTATGAATGGGAGAGGGTAAAAGAACATAAAGGGAGGTAAGGTTTCTACATTTCACTGAAACTGGCAAAATACTGAAACCAATAGATTGTGATGTTATGTATACATAATGTAATACCTAGGCAGTACAAAGAAACACACTCAAAAACACTACAAGTCAAGATGGAATTCTAAAAATATCTGTATCTCTCAATATAAGATGGCTGCTATCTGATCATGTGCTTAAAATGCAATTTATGTTTTATTAAAAAACTAAGGCCTTAAAGCCCAATAATATTGTTAATTTAAATTAAAAAATTGGTATGACATTAAATACCTGGTAAGTTAAAAGTACTAGCAAAATGTTCCATATAACTGGGGGAAACCTAGTAGCTCAGTAAAGAAGGAAAGATCAATTTTTAAACTTTTCACATAACGACAAAAAAAGTTAAAGTTCAATGGAATATGTCTGGTCATTGTGCTTTAAGAACTCGTATGTTTTTACTTTGCCCTTGGCCTGTAATCTTGATACAGCAACTGGTGATTGTACCCAAAATTTAACCAAAATCATGGATGCTCATCTTTTAAAAGGTTCAAATATAACTAGGATTTTTATTACCACAAGAGTGAAAACCAGAATGGCTTTATCAGTAAAGAACTCATGTATATAAAGCTTAACATACACACTGAATCATTTATAGGTGGGCCAGACTCTGGCTGAATGTCTTAACTTCGGAGAACAAATTGCTTGTATTTTCCGTCCATGTCATGAAATGGGCTCACAAAGAATAGATTTCCCATACTCTACAGAAGTGTTGCAAGTAAGAATTAATACCTGAAAGCTGTCATCATGTAAGAACTGCCAGCTAAAACACCAACACCTTCAAATTAAAATGAACTTGAATAACTGAGCTGAAGTACTTCCAACTCAAATCAAAGTTGTAATAACTATGCTTCATTAGAGGTGTGTACTCAAAAAATGATCACAAAAACAAACACTGCATCTTGTTATTCTTCCAGCAGTTTTCCTATAATTTGTTAACTCAAATTTTAATTTTTGCTGGCAGGTAAAACAAACAAGTAATTATGTTTATATTAATTAAATGTCCTGTTAAAGAAACATAACGTTAGGGTTGGGGATAGGGGCAATAGGGAGAGAGGCTGGTAAAAGGGTACAAACTTTCAGTTATAAGAAAAATAAAGCCTGAGGATCTAATGTATAATATGGTGACAACAGTTGATGATACACACAAAAATGTAAAGATGTGAGGTGATATGTGTTAATTAACTCAATGGTGGGAATTCTTTCACAACATATACATATGTCAAATCATCACATTGTACACTTTAAATATATTATAATTTTATTAGACAATTATGCCTCAATGAAGCTGAAAAAAAAAGAAGAAATATAACTTTATGGCTTTGCACTTCTTGGTATTTATGTTTTTGGGTAGTGTCTTTCTTCCCCCACTGAATACAGGCTCTCCCTATGTGACTGTCTTGGCCTGTTACAGGACATTAGCAAATCTGACACTGCATAGGCTTTATAAGAGCTTGTGTACAGGGGGCTTATAAAGCTCCCTCTTGGAAGCTAGTTGCCATGGTATAAAGACACTCGGGCTAGACTACTCAAAGATGAGAAGTCATGCAGAGAAAGACCCTGGAATATGAGCAGCCATGTTGGATGCTCTCATCCAAGTTGAGCTTCCTCAGCTCCACCATATGAAGCAGAACTGCCCAGCTGAGTCCAGACAACCCACAGAATCGTGAGAAATAATAAAATTTGGGGGTGGTCTTTTATGCTGCAACAGATAACCAAAACAGCTTCACTAAATTATATTTTGAAAAAGGAAAACAAATTTAGTTTAGGTAAAGAGTTAAAAATCAGGAAGTTATCCTATGAGTACTGTTAAAATTTAATCAGAACCAAAACAAATTCATGACCTTAAAATATATCTCTTCTAGTTCTGTTGAGTAAAGTAACCTAAATAATAATATCACCCAGCACTGATATGCATCCCAGATACTTTGGTCTCTAATACCATGTTCTACTCTGTCTCCTCAAAAGGAGGGCTAATCCCATTCAGAACACGGAATATACAAAGTGGTCTTGGTACAACTGCTTAATGTCAGAAAACAAGAAATCTTTAAAAATACATGAGATCCTATCAAAAGAACACAGAAGACAGCTGAAAAGAACAGGAAAACATAACTTTTTCCCCATAAAATATTAATAGACAGGCTAATGAAACTACCATACCTCCAAAGTCCACCCTCTGGATATTTGCATTAGAAGACATGCTCCTCATTATCTAAAACATTAACGAAGTGTGTCATGACATTCCGTTCACAGGTTTGAAAGACTCTCCCAAGTGCCATGGCCTTGGGCCTTGAAACAGTGAAAAGTGAACGTGCAGCACCAGAACCAAGCGAATTTTACCTTTTTAATGTTCTTGAAATAAAAGGAATCTGCTTTTCCTTCCAGTTTTTCCTTTTCAATTCCATCAATTGCCAATAGATTTGAATAATTATTGCCTTACTACTACTTCCCTTGCCTTCTGTGGTCCATTAGGACAAAAGCCTTCCTAAAGACAAAAAAGACTCACATATTGAGCCTTCTTTTAGCACTAACCTAGAGAACCAAGTTAAGAGTTTTTGTTGTCCTAGCTTAAAACAATCCTCTATCATTACCTCTACTCTTGCTGATTTATCCAAAGAGATGACTAGGAAAAAACAAGTTATTCATGAGATACCCAAAAAAAGGCCCTAAAACTATTTATGACTTAGGTTGTGCTGTGTTTTCATTTTTGAAATCTATTTCACATTCTTGCATTTATAGCTTCAGGCCCATGAATATCTAATGACTTAAAATTATAAAAGGCAGATTATATAATTTATTTTAATAGTAGTTAATAGTACTTAAATATATAACTATTATGTTAATATTACTTTAGAAGTTATACTTTTTTAAAAAAGCAAAAAGTATTCTCTTTAAAAAGAAAAAAGTAAGTTGTACAATGCAATGCATTAAAGAGGCATGATTTTTTTTTTTTTGGGTACGCGGGCCTCCCACCGCCGCGGCCCCTCCCGCCACGCAGCACAGGCTCCGGACGCGCAGGCCCAGCGGCCACGGCCCACAGGCCCAGCCGCTCTGCGGCATGCAGGAACCCCCCAGACCGGGGCACGAACCCGCCACCAGGGAAGCCCAAGAGGCATGATTTTTAAAACTGAAAAAATACAACTAAAACTAAGGAAAAATCAAATATAAGGAAATTAATTAAATGTATATAAATTTAAGTACATAGTAAAAAGATGTTTATCCAGCATCATCAGGATCTATGTGTATGTAGACGAGTGCAGACTGCTGTACACCCAACTCTCATTTCTATCAAGCTGAATTTAGATTAAACTGGTACTAGCTAATCTTGGGTTGGGCCTAATAAAAAGGTATGAGTAGTTACAAGAAGTACTGATGTTTTCAACAACTGTAATTACTTAATACATACCTGTGATGTTTGTATAAGATAACCTCAAAACTGTCTTGTATTCTAAAAAAAAATTGTTAAAGATGCACTTTTCATTATGAAAACCTATTTGCCTTTTCTTTGGCATGAGAGAGCATTTTTTTTATATGACTCTCTTGCCAACACCGTTGGAATAGTGGACATACAAAATAAAGAATACATAACTGACTTAAATCAAACACAATGATAAGCCTAGTTTCACAGAGAAAGTAGCCATGTTAGCATTGCCCTACATATCCCTTAAGCCCTTCCATGGAAAAGACGTGAAGTACATTTTCTAAGGTATCTTCTATGATCTGTGACCTGTATATATTTTCCTTATGTCTTGTATCATCTATATCTTCAACACAAAATCATTCCTTTTTCTGAGAAGTATCTTTTCATTTCCTAAAAGCCTTAAGAAAGTTTAGGTTAAGAGAGTACAAAGAAAAAGCACAGGCCATGAAATTATGGAGTTAGGCCGGAGATTGTGCTGAGTTGAGTATCCAGGTATTGCTAACCAGCAGTCTCAGAGAGTACTGTGTGACAGAATTAATGTCACTTCAACTAAAGTCTGCATATATGTTAGTCAGTGTGACCTACTGCTCTACAACTACCAAAAGGCAATAGCTGGTGTTAGTAATAATGACCACTAGACAGCAAGAAAAGAATATTATCCTCTTCAGTGTGTTCTGTTCCTTTACCGCAAAAAAGAAAAATTTTACAAAGACTTTTGTTTAGAACAGCTATCATAAGGGCTAGTGTTGAAAGGGCTAACTTTAGTTATCTAGGGCACTTTATTCAGAACTTTATCTACTACTATTTATGACTTAGGTTGTGCTGTGTTTTCATTTCTGAAATCTAATTTTTAACTAAGACCTTCTAACAAGTCTGAAATACAGCTCTGCATAGCTAGCATGTACTTTAGTACTTTTTTCACACCCACCGGTTACATTTTATTTAGATAGTTAAATCAAACCCCAACATGACTAGATGCTACAATGAACTACAGTTAGACTAGATGAACAAGCCTCATGGTCCTATCTGGAATATCAGCTATCAGACACTTAAATACTTAAACACCTCGAGGCGTCCGTGTGATGTTAATAGTCTCAGCACCCCTGAATATGACCTTATTAGTTTTCAGCCACCGGGGAGGGACAAGTGGGAAGCTGTAATTCTGCTCAGCTAGGGTTTTGAATCCTGTGCACCCGAGGATGCTCTATGGAAGTGCATAGGAGGTCAGCGAGCGTCCCAGACAGCTGCCCGCAATCCACATGCTCTCCCCGTTTAACCACAGGCTCAAACTCTTTCTGTAAAGGGCCAGAGAGCAAATAGTTCAGATTTTGCAGCCCATCCTGTCTCCGTGGCAACTACTGGACTCTGCAGTTAAAAGGCGGGAAAGCAGCCTGGACAACACATAAAAGAATGAGCTGGCTGTGTTCCAGGAAAACTTAACGAACAATGAAATTGGAATTTCGTACTTCCTGCGCAAGTCACGACAAGATCACATTTCACATTCACGGCTAAAAATGTGCAAACCATGCCCAGCCAGCCAGCCAGCCATACCAAAGCCGGCCGCCCGGGCCCTCTGGGCGCAGGTGGCCCACCCCGCTTTATCACAGCTGCAGCGAGTCTCCGGTAAACGGGGTCAGGGGAACAAGGACCGTCTCCGCCGGGGTGAAGAGGTCACCCCCGCAGCCCCAGGGACCCAGCCCGGCACAGCCCGGTCACGTTTGGGATCCACTGCCTGGATCACTGCCCGGTCGCGCGCAGGTGGGGTCGGAGTAGGACAGGGACAGACCTCGGTACCAGAGGTAGGACTCCTGGACAGTGGAGCTGGGGAGGCATGCAGGACCAAGAAAAGGAAGAGCCGGGTCTTGGACGGGCCCTGAAACCCGGGAATTTCCCCCAGCAGTGTCCCCTGGGGTGGCTGCTACCTCGGGCCGGTCACTCACTCAGATACGTCGGCACGTACGAAGTCCATAGCAACAGCGAAACTAGAAGGACTACGAACTTCATGGGCATCGTCCGCAGCACTCCACCATACGTCGGGAACGTCCTGGGGCCGCCTGGCCGGTTACCTCAGGCCGAAACGGGATGGCGTCGGCGGCCGACGCTCCTACCTCAGGGCCGTGGACGCCAGGCAACGGTTGCCTCCAGCGCGCAAGCCCAGAAGCTTGAGGGGATCGCGAACGGCCGTGGCCCCACCCACTCTTAGCGCCGCGCAGAGGGGCGGGGCCACGGTGCCTCGCCCCTCCCTCGTGCACATGCTTGCTAAGGCTTCGCGGGCCTCCGAAAGTCTTGACACCCCGGGGAATACTGGGGCTTTAAGGGTGGGTGTGCGGTGGCGTCCGCCCATGCGGGAAACTGGACTTGTAGCTGTGCCTAAAACAAGGCCTCTGCGCAGAAGGAAGTGTCTCATGGAAGAGACAGGTAAATAACCGGCCATTACAACAGCGTGGAAGTGCCGTAATGGGGAAACACTAGGCACTGTGCAGAACAGAGGAGGGGCCCCCATTCCAAAGGGCAGGGACGGGGGAGGTTGCCTAGATGGAGGAAAGCTTGGAGCTCCCCAAGAACTGAAAATAGTTCAGTCTAATTGCCAGGGCGGGGGAGGGGCAGTTGTTGGAGGTGAGGGAGGAGAGCTAGGTAGAAGCATTTAAAGCCGCCTTAAGGGGCTTTTTTCAAAAGATTGCATTACATTTTTTGGAAAAGACAAAACTATAGCTGTAGAGAATAGAACAGTGGTCGTCAGGGGTTAGGGATGGGGAAGGGCTTGACTATAAAGGGATAACGTGAGGGGTTCGGAGGGAGGGTGATGGATTCTTGTGGTGACCTCAGAATCTATATGTGTGTTAAAAGTCACAGAACTGTAGAATCAATTTTACTGTATGGTAATTTTTTTAATTTACAGACACGCATATCTCTGCCTCAGGAAGCAAGGGCCTTGGATCTTATTCTGAAGTGGGGAGAGAATGCAAGGTTATGAGCTGGGAAAGGTGTAATTCGATTTGCACTTCAGAAAGCTTACTATCCTTGCAGTGTCGAGTGGGTTGGAGGGGGAATTCCCTGGTGGTCCCATAGTTAGGACTCAGGGCTTTCACTGCTGTTGCCTGGGTTGGATCCCTGGTCAGGGAACTAAGATCCTGCAAGCCATGAAGCATGGCGAAAAACAAAAACAAAAAGAAAGTGGGTTGGAGGGAAGCAAAACTAGAGGCAGGTAACCAAGTTAGGGGCCTGATCCAGTAATCCAGGCACCATTCACTGATACAGTCCTGAACTCATAGTGACAGAGGACATGGGACATGTGGACTGATTTGAGAGACGTTTAGAGCTAGAATCAACAAGACTGGGAAATTAATTGAAAGTGAGGAATGAGAGACATGAATGCTCATGTCTCTAGCTTGGTCACCTCACATGGGTGTGAAATGGGGGTTACAGGGGTGGCAGGGGTGGAGGAAGAAGCTAAGTTTAGTTTCAACATTGTTCTATTGAGATGGGCTTGGGGCTTCCTACTGGAGTGGCCTGTCCAGTGACCAGATGGACATAGGGCTCTGGAGGTAGCTGAGAATGGAGCTGGAGGTTTAGGAGGCATCAACATTTAGAAGTAGGCATGTATGAGATTGCCTGAGGAGATGTAAGCAGGTAGGTTAGGGGGTCCCAGGAGAAGGAGAACCAGGAATGGCTTCGACATAAGAGAAACCATTTTGGCCTAAGCCACTTTGTGATCTAAGCCTGGCCACAATGCTTGCCCTTAAACAGGTCTCAGTAATAATGATCTTAAGAAAGGTAAGGGAATGCAGGAACAAAGGAAAAGCAGTCAAGAAATAAATAAATTTTATTCAGGAATAAAACAGAGTCCTAGTTCCTCCTCAAGGGATGTACATGACTATGTGATACAGTCTTTGAGTTCTGCAGGAACTAAGGCCCCTATCCAGGTGGTGATGTTGACCCTCCTAATTTCACCCAACTAAAGCTTGGACTGTGTCGACCTTTGCCCCAATTCTATAGTGAATTTTCCTCTGTTCAAGCCCCTTCATGAATATGCATATACCCTTAGCTTAAAACTTCCCCAGTTTTGGTGTTTGAGGGAGACACCTCCTACCGGGGAGAGATCTCCGGTGTTCTCCTTACTTGCTGCAAGTAATAATAAATCCATTCTTCTCCTGATCTTTGGCTTGGTTGTGTCTTTTGGCTCAACACCCACCAAGAGGTGAACCCAGTTTTCGGGTATCAGAGAGTTTTAGAGTGAGAAGGTGATTAGGCCTAAGACAGGTCCTTGGGAAATATGGGCAGGCTAGAAAGAGGAGGACAGACCTGCAAAGGAGACTGAATATGGGGAGAAGAAACCTAGGAGAACATAGAAGCTTTTCAAATGCTTTTAGGAAGTCAAACAAGAGAAGGACTTAGATTTAGCAGCAAGATCTTTGGCAGAAGCAGTTTCAGTGGAGTGGTTTGGGCAGAAGCCAGACCACAGTGAGTTGAGGAATGAGTAAGAGGTGAGGATGCGGTGACAGCTAATACAGATAGCTTTTTCAAGATTGGGGCAGGAGTCTTTATGCGCTCTACCAGTGCTTAATGCAAGTACGACAGCCCTCTAGACTCAAACAGTTACAGCTATTTGGAAAGCAATTTGGAATATGCAACAAAATCCTTAACATAATATAAATACTATTATGTAAATTACATAATACAAATTTGGGGTGGGTGGGGGAGTATGTCCTAAGATAACCATAATGGATCATTTATAATATAATTAAAAAAAAATAAGAGAATGGTAAATTATATTTGTTGGTTAGGCAACCATTAAAATGATGCTTATAAAGTATACCTAATTTGGGAAAATGTTCAAGTTGTAGTAGATCATATTTGAGGTATTAACTCAGGTCTCACCCTCCCTGGGCTTCCTTGTCCTGTTACCTTTCATTCCACCATTGAGATATTAGTGCACTTGCCTCAGGGAAGACCAGCTAGAATCTCAGAGACTTAAAAGAAGGGCTGGGGCTTCCTTGGTGGCGCAGTGGTTGAAAGTCCGGGAAGATCCCCCATGCCGCAGAGCGGCTGGGCCCGTGAGCCATGGCCGCTGAGGCTGCGCGTCCGGAGCCTGTGCTCCGCAACGGGAGAGGCCACAACAGTGAGAGGCCCGCGTACCACACACAAAAAAAGAAGGGCTGATTATTTTTCACGGTGGGGTTGAAAGTCAAAGCACTTTTGTAGGAGCTGCTGCTTGGGTAAAAAGTTTTGTTAATTTGTTTTGTTGGTGTTTTAGTGGACATGCTTGGCTTTGGATATCAAAGGTCAAGGAAATTGGACAGCAGGAGAGCAAAAACCATAGATTGGATGTGGATTCAGGAGATGGAAGTTCTGCTTCCCCCATGCAGGGTGAAATTTCTGGGAGCAGAGAAGGGAGTTTGTAGTTTACAGACAGAAGCCTGGACAGGTTTGGGGGTTGCAAAGATTGTTTGTGTCTCCCTTTCCAGGATAGAGTTCAAGGGAATTGGGTGAGGAGCTTTAAGTGAGAGTTTCAAATAAGATATCTGTTTGAGGGCTTCCCTGGTGGCACAGTGGTTGAGAGTCCACCTGCCGATGCAGGGGACACGGGTTCGTGCCCCGGTCCGGGAAGATCCCACATGCCACGGAGCGGCTAGGCCCATGAGCCATGGCCACTGAGCCTGCACGTCCGGAGCCTGTGCGCCGCAACGGGAGAGGCCACAACAGTGAGAGGCCCGTGTATGGCAAAAAAAAAAAAAAAAAAAAGATATCTGTTTGAGATAAATTGATTAAAAAGATGTGGTATATTATATATAAATACAATGGAATACTATTCAGCCATAAAAAATAATGCCATTTGCAGCAACATGGATGGGCCTAGATATTATCATACTAAGTGAAGTAAATCAGGCAGAGAAAGACAAATATCATATGATATCACTTGTATGTGGAATCTAAAATATGATCCAAATGAACTTATTTACAAAACAGAAATGGACTCACAGACATAGAAAACAAACTTATGGTTACCAAAGGGGAAAGTTCAGGGGGAGGGATAAATTAGGAGTTTGGGATTAGCAGATACAAACTACTATATATAAAGTAGATAAACGACAAGGTCCTACTGTATAGCACAGGGAACTATGTTCAATATCTTATAATAAACTATAATGAAAACAGAATATGAAAAAGTGTATATATATATAACTGAATCACTGTGCTGTATACCAGAAACTAAGACAACACGGTAAATTAACTATACTTCAATAATAAATAAATAAATAAGAAAAAAAAGGATGTCTGTTTGTTAGGTCCAGAGTTGGGATTGTTTTTGCTGTTGTTTATATAAATCAGATAAGACCTTAGTGGCTCTCACCTTATGGACCATTAAAATGGACATGGTGAAATAGCTGAGGTATAGCCTTACTGTGGAATTCTAGTTAAGAAGAATGAGTTTTAACTCTATGTACTAACATAGAAAAATCTCCAAAATATGGTATTGAGTTTTAAAGAAAGAATGCAGAAAAACACATATATCCATTATGTGAAATCACAGCAGAGTTATATATTATATACATACACTAGAAATCATTCTGGAAGAAAACACACCAAGCTGAGAGCATCGCTTGCTTTTAGGAAAAGAAATGCGATTGGGCAGAGAACAGGAGATTTTAAAGGAAGAATTTTACTCTAAATATTTTTCTTATCCCTTGCATTTTTCCAAACATGCATTGCTCATGTAATAGAAAATAAAAACAATAAGTTTTTACAAAATCTGGAAGCTTGGAGAAGGGGGGCAGTGGTATAAATATGTATCTTATGCTTCATGCTTTCTCCTGCTGACTTCACTGAAATAGTTTTAAAGTGGTTAATTCACTACCAAAAAAAAAAAGTATTTAGCCTGCATTTCTGCTTCACCTCCGGATCATTTAGTATTACATGACTTTTTTTTCAGGGATGTATTTTTATCTCCCCTTTATGGTGGTTCTCATGCTCCTCTATTTCACATAGCACCTTCTGGTGCTCAGCGAAGACTGACTAAACAAATAACAGCTCATGCTCTTCCAACCTAAAGATATGGTGTCCTTTCCCCCATGCCCAACCTCCCAGACATCAAAATCCTGTTGTGTTCCAAGGCTCAAATATCACATTTGCTAGGAATCCACCCCTCCCTTATCCCTCTAAATAGAATGTACTGTATCTTCCCTATACCATATTTCCATAATGCTATGTTATAGGCATTATTTTATTGAATTACTGTATTTCACGTTTTTACAAGTCAATCTTCTCTAGACCAAGGTCCTTGAGCGCAGGAAACCAAGTCTAAGTCATTCCTTTATTGTACTCTTCCCACCGAGCCAAAGTCTTGCATTCACCAGGTGCTCAATAAATGAATGTTTGAGTTCAATGGAAATTAAAAGGTTGGGAATTTTATAAAGGCTTTTAAAGAATCTTAAAAGGAGATAAGAACAGTAACCAGCCACAGAGGCAACTGCCAGAACAATTTTCAATCTCAAGAAGGAACCCCTCAGCTCTAAGCATCTGTGATGCCATCGTTTAAGCCCAGGTGAAGCTAATGGTACGTGCTCTTTTCTCTACATACCTCTGCAAGTAGTTCTGGGCACTGAATTCCTAATGGTGGAATTGCTATGTCAAACGGAATGCACCAGTTTCCATACCCATCAATACTATAGTGACTTACTGATACTGGGTGTCATAATCTTTGAAGCTAAGCCATGTTAAATATGGTATCCTGTTGTTTTAATCTGGTTCACTTATTTTTTTCAGTGAAGCAAAGGGTTTTGCCTACTCTCGCTTCCCGTCCCCACCTCAAACCTTCCCTGTGTACTTTCTAGTGTGTATCCAAAGCTCACATTTACCTACTCTCTATTCTTTCTCTTGTTAACCCAGTGGATTTCAACTAATAGGCTATGAGATATGTCTGTGCCCCTGGGGGAAGAAGCATATTTGGGAAATCCTGCCTCCATTTTCATAGGTCACTTCTCCAGTCCTGGCCACTGTTCCTACTATTCTCCTGGGACCAACACACAGGACAGCTCTGCCCATGGCCCTTGCCTCCTTAATGCCGAGGCGGTTTTCAGATCTCAGATCTCAAATGCCACTTCCTAACAGCACTTGGCACAGTGCCTGGCAAAACAGTTGAAATTCTATATTTATTAAATGAATGAGTAAACGAATGAATGCACCCATCTCCCTCCCTATCCATTCAGCCACTCTGCCCTTCTGAAAATCACCCTAACATCAGCACTAGAGCACCAGCATTGTCAGAGAAGGGCTTCGGCCACCTGGGGGCAGCAGAGCCCCACCAATGGCTGGGATGGTACTTGGAATTACTTCCAAATATTCCTCCTGTGAGCTTAGGAACAGGATTCTGATTTTGTTGCGCTGGAGCATGTTTTGCTACTGTGTGTTTTGTTTTACTCTAATGCTTTGCTTTATAAATGCACCAGATAGCATGTAAAAATACTTTAAATGATTAAATAATAATAGCCTTTATTTTCCAAGTGAGATTTTCTTCATTGCAGGCTCTCAAGAGGAATGATGAATATCCAGTCTTTCTCTGACTGTTTAAACTACTTCCTTTTACAAATTGATTTCAGTCCAGACAAACCTGGAGTGAAATCAGTTTGTAAAATGAGACCTGGGAAAATACAGATGAGGCAGGCTGACACTTTCAACAGGTTCTGCCCTATTTGAAGTAAGCAAAATGCGTTTTTTATTCACAGTTACAGGACTCTGAATTGGCTCCATGGGATGTCTTTGTTTTGTTTTAATAAATACATGGCAAAGAAATCCTGGACTGGAGATGGGGCTAGCTGGGAAGGGTTGACAAGAATGTGAGTCTCAGAGTGTTTTTACTTTTGTCCAGGAAACCCTCCCCCTTTCCTTTTGGCTCTTCTAAAGTCAGTGTGCAGCCCCGTGAAAGTCTGAGGATATAGCTGGTGTCTTACAGAGAAGTCAGAACAATGATTTATTGCCCCATGGATCCATCCATCTAGAAGGGTCCTGGAATTCTAAAGGAGTGCTCAGGGAAATCCCTGGAAGTCCAGTGGTTAGGACTCTGTGATTCCACTGCAGGGGCACCGGTTTGATCCCTGGTCAGGGAACTAAGATCCCACATGCCACATGGTGTAGCCAAAAAATAAAGTGTTTCAATAAAAGGGAGTAGTTAAGATAACTATACAATTTTTAAAAAAAGGAGTGCTCAATATACATTTAATTTGAATTCACTTAACTTTTGAAAAATGGAATACATTCCCACAGAAAAGGAAGATTCATAAGGACAGGACCGTGTCTTTTTGTATCTATGTCCCAGGGACTTTTCACAGTACCTGGAAGAATGTGTAAGTATTTGTTGAATAACATGTGAAACTTTCTGGCGGATGCTACCATATCAAGTAGAAGGTGACCTTTGGTAAGAAGGACCTTGATCTCTATGGATCTCATTTTCCTCTTATCCCTCAAATAATAACCTTTTATATTTTAATACTGGCTTTAGTCTAAACCTTATAGACTTTATATTTCCTTTTATACCCACAAGCCTACTGGGAGGGTGAGCTACACAGGTATTAGCATCCCAGTTCTGTGGATGAGAAAAATGAAGCTCAGGCTAAAAGATCTGGCCAGCCACCCAGTCATTTCCTGATGGAATAAGACTACAAAACCCAGGTCTTTTGACTCTAAGTACAGCAAACCTTTCACTGACTATTAGACCTCTTGGAAGCTTTTTTGCTAGCTCCAGCAGTGGGTCTCAGTCCTTACTGTACTGTACTAATTATATTAGTGCAGAGCTTTCAAAAAATATTAACCAGTAATCAAGACTATGTGGTATTGGCAGAGGGATAGACACATAGATCATTGGAACAGAATAGAAAATCCAGAAACAGACCCAGACATATCTGCCCAACTGATTTTTTCCAAAATGCGAAAACAAAACAATGGAGAAAGGATAACCTTTTCGAGCAATGGTGCTGGAGCAATTGGACATTCACAGTATTAAAAATGAAACTCGACCCAAACATCACACCTTATACAAAAATTAACTTCAAATGAATCACAGATGTAAGTATAAAACTTTAAGAAAAAAAAAACAGGATACAATCTTCAGGATCTAGGATTAAGTGAAAAATTCTTAGGCTTGACACTAAAAACGTGATCTCTATAAGAAAAAAATTTAAGTCACACCTCATAAAATTAATAACATTTGCTCCAAGAAACAATGAAAAGACAAGCTACCAACTTAGAGAAAATATCTTCAAGCCACAAATCTGACAAAGAACTAGTATCTAGAATATATAAAGAGTTCTCAAAACTCAAGAGTAAAAGAAAAAAATTCAATTAGAAAATGAGCAAAAGACACAAACAGACACGTCACTGAAGAGGATATAGAGATGGCAAATAATACACATGAAAAGATGTTCACCATTATTGGTCATTAGAGAACTGCAAATTAAAATCACTACAAGATACACACATATCAGAATAGCTAAAATAAAAAGAGTGACAACATCAAATGTTGCTGAGGATTCAGAGAAACAGGATCACTCATAAATTGCTGGTGGGATGTAAAATGATGTAGCCATTCTAGAAGACAGTTTGTCATTTTCTTATAAAACTAAACATGAAGGGACTTCCCTGGTGGTCCAGTAGTTAAGACTCTGCACTTCCAATGCAGGGGGTGCAGGTTCAATCCCTGGTCAGGGAAAATAAGATCTCACATGCTGTGCAGTGCAGCCAAAAATAATAATAATAATAATAAACATGAAACAACTATATGACTCAGGAATTGCAATCCTGGGCACTTATCCAAGAGACTTGAAAATGTACAAAAACTGAACATGAATATTCATAACAACTTTGTTCATAATAGCTAAAAGAATTAGAAACAACTGTCATTCAATGGATAAATGGTTAAACAAACTGTGATTAATGCTGCAGAATACTACTCAGCAATAAAAAGGAAAGAGTTATCGATTTGACAACTGGGATGAATCTCCAAGGACTTATGCTGAGTGAGAAAAGCCAACACCCACTTTGTCATGGTGTAGAGTCCTTATTAAATATGCTGTTGAATTCAGTTTGCTACTATTTTATTGAGCGTTTTTATATCTATATTTACATACTGGTCTGTAGTTTTCTTTCCTGTGATGTCTTTGTCTGGATTTGGCATCAAGGTAATGCTGGCTCTGTAGAAAGAGTGAGGAAGTGTTCCCTCCTCTTTTATTTCTTGGAAGAGTTTGAGAATTGGTATTAATTCTTCTTCAGAGTTTCATAGAATACACTATTGAAACCATCTTGTTTGGGACTTTTCTTTATTGGGAATTTTTAAAAATTACTCATGCAATCCTTTTATTTGTTAATGGTCTGCTGAGATTTTCTATTTCCTCTTAAGCCAGTTTTAGTCATTTATATGTTTCTAGGAGTTTTCCATTTCATCTAGGTTATCCCATTTGTTGGCATGCAGTTGTTCACAGTATCCTCTTACAATCTTTTTTATTCACATAAGGTCAGTCTCTATGTCCCCATTTCCATTTCTGATTTTAGTTGTTTAAGTTTTCTCTCTTTTTTTTCTTAGTAATTCTAGCAAAAAGTTCATAAATTTTGATCTTTTCTAAGAACCAACTTTTGATTTCATTGATAATCTCTAAGAAAAGAATAATTCTATTTTCTATTTTGCTTGTCTCCTTTCTAATCTTTATTATGTACTTTATTCTGCTTGCTGTAGGTTTAACTTTCTATATTTTTTTCTAGTTCCTTAGTTGTAAATTTAGGTTGTTGATTTGAGATCTTTGCTCTTTTTAATGTAGGTGTTTACATCGATAGATCTTTCCTCCTAGCACTGCTTTCATTGCATCCCGGAAGTTTTGGTATGTTGTGTTTTCATTTTCATTCATCTCTAAATGTTTTGCAATTTCACTTGTGATTTCTTCTTTGACCCATTGATTGCTTAAGAGTATGTTGTTTAATTTACACATATTTTAAAACCTTCCAGCTTTCCTTATGTTATTCAAATTCCATTATAGTTGGAGAAGATGCTTTGTAGGATTTCAATCTTTTTAAATGTACTGAGGTTTTTCTGTGGCCTAATATATGGCCTAACCTGAAGACTGTTCCATGTGCACTTGAGTGGGATGTGTATCTGCTACTATTGGGTAGAATGTCCAATATATGTCTGTTAAATCTAGTTGGTGTATAGTGTTGTCCTATTATTATATTATCAGTCTATTTTCCTATGATCTTTTTAATTTGTTTATTTTGGCCGCACTGGGTCTTAGTTGCAGCATGCGGGATCTCTTATTGTGGCACATAGACTTCTTAGTTGTGGCATATGGGATCTAGTTCCCTGACCAGGGATTGAACCCGGGCCCCCTGCATTGGAAGCGCGGAGTCTTAGCCACTGGACCACCAGGGGAGTCCCCTTATGATCTTTTTAGATATTCTATTCATTACTGAATGTGGGATATTGAAGTCTCCAACTATTATTGTAGAACTGTCTATTTCTCTGTTCTTTCACTGTTCATATATTTTGGGGCTCTGTCATATGTTTATAACTGTTATAACTTCTTTTATGAATCAACTCTTTTACTAATATATACTGTTCTTCTTTGTCTCCTATAATAGTGTTTGACTTAAAGTCTATTTTCTCTGATTTCAGTATGGTCACTCCAGTTCTCTTTTGGTTAGTATTTGCCTGGAATATATTTTTCCATCCTTTCACTTTCAACCCATGCATGCCCTCAGATCTAAAGTGCCTCTGTTGTAGACAACATATAGCTGGATCATTCTTTTAAAAAAATCTGCTCTGCCAATCTCCGCTTTTTGTTAGAGTCGTTTCATCCATTTACATTTAAGGTAACTACTGATAAGGAAGGACTCATTTCTGCCCTTTGCTACTTATTTTCTGTATGTCTTATACCTTTTTGTTCCTCATTTTCTCCATTACTGCCTTCTTTTGTGCTTATTTAACTTTTTGTAGTGTGCCATTTTGATTGCCTTCTCATTTCCTTTTGTGTATAATTTTTAGATATTTTTCTTAGTAGTTACCATGGGGATTACAATTAACATTCTAAATTTATAGCAATCTAGTTTGAACTTATTCCAACTTAATTTCAATAGCATACAAAACTCTGCTCCTAGACAGTTCCATTTCCCCCTTTAGGTTGTTCTTTTCACAAAATATATCTTTATATGTTTGCACCCACTGAGACAAATTTATAATTGTTTTATGCATTTGTCCTTTAATCATGTAGGATGTGTCAATAAAAAGTAGAATTAGAAGCCAAAATACAATAATACCAGCTTTTATATTTACCTATGTAG
The DNA here is from genome assembly GCF_003676395.1 of Aethalodelphis obliquidens. Classification (NCBI taxonomy): domain Eukaryota; kingdom Metazoa; phylum Chordata; class Mammalia; order Artiodactyla; family Delphinidae; genus Aethalodelphis; species Aethalodelphis obliquidens. Next base: position 15,636,314 of record NW_020837970.1, on the reverse strand, counting down.
TCACTTTTACAGGAGATCTATATTTTTTTCATATGGCTTTGGGATACTGTTAGTGCCCTTTTATTTCAACCTAAAGAACACCTTTAGTGTTTCTTGTATGGCAGTTCTGTTATCAATAAATTCTCTTAGCTTGTATCATCTAGGTATGTCCTAATTTTTCCTTCACTCCTACACAATTCTCAGCTGCTAGGTTTCTTCTTTCAGAACGTTCAAAAATGTCATCCCACTCCCTTCTGACCTCCATGTGTCTGGTGAGAAATCTGCTGTTGATCTTATCGAGGATACTTTTACATACAGACTCACTTAACTCTTGCTGCTTTCTTTTTGTCCTTGGCTGTTGGCCTTTTACTTATGTGTCTCAGTGTGGATTTCTTTGTGTTTATCCTTCTTGGAATTTGTTGAGTTTCTTGAATGTATAGATTCATGTGTTGTATCAAATTTGGGGAGTTTGGGTTCATTATTTCTTCAGATATTCTCTGTGTACCTTTCTCTCACTTTTCTCCTTCTGGGATCCTCATTATACATATGTTAGTATGACAGATGGGGTCCTACAGGTCTCTTAGGTTCTGTTAAATTTTATTGATTCTTTTTTCTTTCTGTCCCTAAAACTGGGTATTTTCAATTGATCTATTTTCAAGGTCACCAATTTTTTTCTTCTTCTTGCTCAAATCTGCTCTTGAAAGCTTCTAGTGAGTTTTCATTTCAATTATGGTAATTTTCAGCTCCAGAACTTCTTTTTGGCTCTTTTTTTTATCATTTATATTTCTGTGTTACTATTTCATAATTTTTCATATTGTTCTCCAGATCTCCTTTATCTATTTGTTCATGGTTTCCTATTTGTGGTGAGAGTGGGCACCCTTGTCTTGTTCCTGATTTAGAGGAAATGCTTTCAGTTTTTCACCATTGAGAATAATGTTTGATGTAAGTTTGTCATATATGGCCTTTATTATGATGAGATAGGTTCCTTCTATGCCCACTTTCTGGAGAGATTTTATCATAAATGGGTGTTGAATTTTGTCAAAAGATTTTTCTGCATCTATTGAGATAATCATATGGTTTTTATTCTTCAATTTGTTAATGTGGTGTATCACATTGATTGATATGTGTATATTGAAGAATCCTTGCATTCCTGGGATAAATCCCAGTTGATCATGGTGTATGGGAATATCTGCATTTCCTGGACTTGACTGACTATTTCCTTTCCCATGTTAGGGAAGTTTTCGACTATAATCTCTTCAAATATTTTCTCAGACCCTTTCTCTTTCTCTTCTTCTGGGACCCCTGTAATTTGAATGTTGGTGCGTTTAATGTCATCCCAGAGGTCTCTGAGGCTGTCCTCAATTCTTTTCATTCTTATTTCTTTATTCTGCTCCACAACAGTTATTTCCACCATTCTATCTTCCAGCTCACTTATCCGTTCTTCTGCCTCAGTTATTCTGCTATTGATTCCTTCTAGTGTATTTTTAGTTTTAGTTATTGTGTTGTTCATCACTGTTTGTTCTTTCGTTCTTCTAGGTCCTTGTTAAATGTTTCTTATATTTTCTTTGTTCTATTTCTGAGATTTTGGATCATCTTTACTATCATTACTTTGAATTCTTTTTCAGGTAGATTGCCTATTTCCTCTTCATTTATTTGGTCTTGTGGGTTTTTACCTTGCTCCTTCGGCTGCAACATATTTCTCTGTCTTCTCATTTTGTCTAACTCTCTGTATTTGAGGTCTTTCTGCAGGCTGCAGGGTCATAGTTCCTCTTGCTTCTGATGTCTGCCCGCAGTAGGTGAGGGTGGTCTAGTGGCTATGCAGGCTTCCTGGTGGGAGAGACTGGTGCCTGCATTCTGGTGGGTGGAGCTGGATCTTTTCCTTCTGATGGCAGAGACACTTCAGGTGGTGTGTTTTGGGGTGTCTGTGGGCTTAGTGTGAATTTAGGCAGCCTGTCTGCTGATAGGTGGGTTTGTGTTCCCGTCTTGCTTGTTGTTTGGCATGGGGCATTCAGCATTGGAACCTGCAGGCAGTTGCGTGGAGCCGGGTCTTGGAGTTGAGATGGAGAGCTCCAGAAGAGCTCTTGCCGATTAATATTCCCTGGGGCCAGGAATTCTCTGGCGTTCCAGCATCCTGGACTCAGCACTCCCACCACAGAGGCTCAGGCCTCACACCCAGCCTGGGAAACAAGACCCTACAAGCCATAGGCTTAGCAAAAAAGGGGGGAAAAAAGAAAAAAGAAGGGTGGGAAGAAAACAAATGAAAACAAACAGACAAACAAAACCCAAGACAAATAGCAAAGACAAAAACAAGCAAACAGCAACAGCAACAATTAAAAACAAACGAACAAACAAAACCCCAGACTAATGGTAAAAGCAAAACCAAACAAACAAAAACAAAAAACCAAAGAAACACACACCTACAAAATAAGAAACAAAAACAAAAACAGAGAAAACAGAAAACAAGAGAACAACCAGACAAACAAAAGAATCCCCAAATGAAATCAATTAAAAATAAAAAACAAAACGAAAGCAGAAGGCAAACTGAAGGAAAAAACAAAGGAAACAAAACAAACACACAAAATGTTTTAAAAGAAGATAAAAAAAAGAATGAATAAAGGGAAAAAAGATAAAAACAAAATAGAATAAAGGAAAGAATGAAAACAAGGAAACAACACAGAACGACAAAAAAGTAATGTAGAAATAGAAATATTTTAAAAATAAAAAATATATTAAAAAAAATTTAACTAAAAAAAATTTTTAAAAATAAAAAACAACAGAACAAAACAAAACATTAAAAAAATAGTAATAATTATATTTTCCTGGGGTCTCAGCTGTCAGTGTCCTTGCCCCCACTGTGAGTTACAGCCAACTTCTGCCTCCCCAGGAGGCCCTCCACAACTTCTAGGTAGGTCTCTGGTCCCTCTGTGGGCACTGTGAGGGCAGCTCAGACTTTGACTTGGCCCAGCTCCCACGTGTTCTAGTCCCCAAAGTCCACAGCTGCTAGAGCTAAGCCGGTTTCAGTTGTGGGAACGCTCATTGTCCATTCAGATATTCCATAGATACAGGGTTTACCAAGCCAGTCACGGGGATTTAATCTGCAGTTTGTGCAGCTGCATGGAAAGATTTTTGTTCCCCTTCCTTAGTCGCCCTGCCCCTGGGGCTCAGCTGTGGTTTTAGCCCCACCTCTGTGTGTGGGCCACCCACAGGAGTCTGGTCCCGAGGCTGCCCTGGAGCACTCGGGTCTGCCCCGGTGAGGACAAGGCATGGAGGTAGCATGAATGCGTGGGTTGCAGGGACTCCGGTGGCAACAGGTGCACGGGAAAGCTGGTGGCCATGGGCGCGAGAGATCCGGCCCTAGTGGGAGCCTTTCCCAGTGCCTGCTGGCCAGTGTGAAAAGGTCAGCCCTGGTGGGGGCTTTTCCTAGTGCCTGGTGGGGCAGGGGGCCGGCGCATGGGGAAAGAGAGGCTGCAATGGTGGTTCCACCCCCTGTGCATCAGTCATCAGTGGTGCCTTGCTTCTATGGCAGTCTGGGTTTCCTCCACAAGCATTCCCGGTTGTGGATTTCCTCCCTCCCATCCCCTCATGCTGTCTCCTTGAAGCCAACAGCACTCCTTCTCCTGGGTTTGCCCTGCAGTCCCCACGTTCCAGCTTTCAGCCCCCGTGTGCATTAGCGGACACATGTCCCAGTCTGAGGCGTGCAGGGCTGGGGCACAGACTGTCTGTGTAGGTCTCACTCTGTCCCGTCTGCCACAGACTGGCCATTTCACCCTCCTCTGACAGCCTCAGATGCTCCCCTTCTGTCCCAACTGATTTCCCCATTGGTGAGGGGGCTCCCCCAGATGTGGGAACCTCTCCTCTGTTTTAGCTCCTCCCCAGGGGCACAGATTCCATCCTGCTTCCTCTTCTCTTCTTTTTCCCTTCTTTCTTTCATCCTACCTGGTTATGGCGGGATCTTTCTTGTTCTTTCCAGTGCCCAAGGTCTTCTGTAGTGTTCAGCTGGTGTTCTGTGAGAGTTGTTCCAACTGCAGATGTATTCTTGATGCATTTGTGGAGAGAGATGAACTCCACATCCTCCTACTCCTCTGACATCTTGGTTTCTCTGTACATATGTCATTTAAACATTTTTCTTCTTTTGTGAGTCTGCTTTTTCTCAGTTTCACTTCTGGGCTCCAGGCACTGAACCTCGTGGTTGGCCCCGAGGGCAAATAGGGCTTCGGCTGTTGGGTCCCTCCTGAACGAGGCGGTGGTGCGGCTGTGGACAGGGTTGGGGGGTGGCACTAAGGTCTTTTTCCAGTAAGTTCAATAACTTCCTTAGGGACGGTTTCTGTTAATATCTTCTGTGAATGGGCCATACTTTCTTGCTGCTTTTCATGGTTCATAATTTTATTTTGAAAACTGAGCATTTTGAATATTATAATGTAGCAGCTCTGGAGATCAGCTTGTTCCTTCCGTCAGTGTTTGTTTTTGTTGCCTACTGTAAGCTTTGGCTGTTTGTTTGCTGAATTACTTTTCTAAATTATTTTTGTAAAGTCTGCAATCTTTGTTGTATGTGGTCTCTGAAGTCTCTTTTCCTTTAGCTTATATTCAGCTAGCATTTTGACAGATTTCCTTGGATACCAGGAAATGAATGCAGAGAGAGAGAGGGAGACAGACACGGAGAGAAAAACCTCTCCCAGCCCTTGCACAGTGGCTCAGTCCTATGGCACTACTTCAATGCTCCTTCAACATGTTTCATCTCCTAATTGTTCTGGCTAGAACTTCCAGAATAATGTTAAATAGCAGTGATGAAAGAAGACATTCTTATCTTGTTTCTGATCTTAAGGAGAAAACCTTCAGTCTTTCACCATTGAATATGATGTTAGCTATGGGATTTTCATAAATGTCCTTCTTGGGGTTTTTCTCTTGTTTTCTTTTTGTTTTCTTGCTAAGCCCATACAAAACCACTGGTATGGTTACCAAAAAAATTACTGAATGTTGAAAGTGGAAAGGACCTCAAAGTTTAAATCTCCCATTGTACAGATAGAGAAGCTGAGGCCCAGAGAAGACAAATGTCTTATCCAAGGTTACTAGGGTTGTTAAATGCAAAGCTTGGAACAATAATAATAAAAACTATGCCTTATCACCTGCCTACTGAATGTCAGTTACCATGCCAAATAACACTATCCCATTTATTCTTATTATTAATCCTATGAGGTAGGTACCACCATTTGTATCTTATAAGTGAAGACGCTGGAGCTTAGAGAGTTTAAGAAACTTGTGAAACTTTCAAAGGCTTATAAAAGTTTGTCAAAGGAATAAGCCAGGGGCTTCCCTGGTGGTGCAGTGGTTGAGAGTCCGCCTGCCAATGCAGGGGACATGGGTTCGTGCCCTGGTCTGGGAAGATCCCACATGCCATGGAGCGGCTGGGCCCATGAGCCATGGCCGCTGAGCCTGTGCGTCTGGAGCCTGTGCTCTGCAACGGGAGAGGCCACAACCGTGAGAGGCCCGCATACCGCAAAAAAAAAAAAAAAAAAAAGGAATAAGCCAGCTTGAAGGGGTTCTACTGGCCAAATGTATAACAATGTAAACATAAAAAAATACTTAATGTAACTGTTTGAAATATTTAGAATTCATAATGATATCATATTAAAAATCCATAATGATATTCAAATAAGAATAAAACAACAAACTCATTTGTTATCAGTGGTGGTGGCTAAACATTAACTTTGAAAATTGGTAATTACTTTCTTACTTTGAAAACAGTTTTTTAAAGGAAAGTAATTAGGCATTTATTCTGCTTTTTCATTAGGAATTATTATCAGGATAATCAAATAAACCTTGCTGATGAGGGAGAGCCTTAGTTATAGAAGAATGCCAGATAATAAATGTAAAAGAAATAATAGAATTAGGAAATCAATTTACAACCCCTTAGTGAGAGAGTTGATTCAGGTAAGGATCAACAAAAGATGTTAAATGCATTTTATGAAAGATCGATGGGGAACCAGTGTTTTACATGTTTGCAAAATTTCACTTCACAGATTACTTGCTAAAAGCACAAGCAGGAAAATGTAATTTTATAATCCTAGGGTAAGGCTGTTATCATCTTCACCCAAGGATCAATCTTAGCGTTGCAAATATTGAGAGAATTAGATGTATGTGCCTTCTAATATGATGAAATATGAAATATACATCACCACCTATAAAGTATTTTTTTGCCAAAAAATGTTTAACTCCTAGGTGAAAGGAATTGGCTGAGATGAAGACACGGCTCACACTGCTCTGAGGAAGCGAGCAGACAAATCCAGATGGTGGGGCTTCAACAAGTGAATGGTAAGGTAGTCCAAGATGAAGAAACATACGGCAAAACAACACATGAATAAAGCAGCTGTAAAGATATTTGGGGAACAGTTGGAAAATCTTGAGTAACTTCTAGATATTCGATTATATAATGGAATTATCATTAATATTGTTAGAGATGATAATGTTATTCTAGTCCTGTAGGAAAAGGTACTAATTTTTAGAAATATGATAACATCTGTATTTACTTTACAACACTTTAACAAGATCAGTGTGGCAAATATGGCAAATGTTAACAATTGTTAACTCTAGTTGATTTGTATGAACTCTTCAATTTTTTCTTTCTTTATGTTAAAAATTTTATCACGGAAATTAGGGCGAAGCGTTTCAGGTAAAAATGGATCCCTTTTGGAACCCTCCTACACTGTTGGTGGGAATGTTAAGTTGGTGCAGCCACTATGGAAAACAGTATGAATGTTCCTCAGAAAACTAAAAATAGAATTACCATATGATCCAGCAATCCCACAATTGGACACATACCCGGACAAAACTGTAATTCAAAAAGATACATGCACCCCTATGTTTACAGCAGCACTATTCACAATAGCCAAAACATGGAAACAACCTAAATGTTCATCGATGGATGAATGGATAGAGATGTGGTACATATATACAATGGAATACTACTCAGCCATAAAAAGAACAAAATAATGCCATTTGCAGCAACATGGATGCAACTAGAAATTATCATACTAAGTAAAGTAAGTCAGAAAGAGAAAGACAAATACCATATGATATCACTTATATGTGGAATCTAAAATATGGCACAAATGAACCTATCTACAAAACAGAAACAGACTCACAGACATAGAGAACAGACTTGTGTTTGCCAAGGGGGAGGGGGAGGGAGAGGGATTGCCTGGGAATTTGAGGTTGGAAGATGTAAACTATTACATTTAGAATGGATAAACAACAAGGTTCTACTGTATAGCACAGGGAACTATATCCAATCTCCTGGGATAAATCATAATGGAAAAGAATGTATATATTCCAAGATATGGAAGCAACCTAAGTGCCCATCAACAGATAAATGGATAAAGAATTTGTGGTGTGTATATATATATACATATATATATATATATATATACACGTATATATATGTATATATATATATGGAATACTACTCAGCCATTAAAAAAAGAATAAAATTTTGCCATTTGCAGCAACATGGATGGACTTGGAGGGCATTATGCTAAGTGAAATAAGTCAGACAGAGAAAGACAAATACTGTATGGTATCACTTATATGTGAAATCTAAAAAAAAAAAATACAACAAACTGGTGAATACAGTGACAAAGAAAGCAGACTGACAGATATAGAGAACAAGTGGTTCTATAGTGGTTCTACTAGTGGTTACCAGTAGGGAGAGAGAAGAAGGGACGGGCAATATAGGGGTAGGGGATTAAGAGTTACAAGCTATTAGGTATAAAGTAGGCTACAAGTATATATTATACAACACAGGGAATATAGCAATGTTTTATAAGAACTATAAATGGAGTATAACCTTTAAAAATTGTGCATTCTATGTTGTATACCTGTAACTTATATTGGACATCAAGTATACTTCAATAAAAAATAAGAATGTATCCCTGTTTGCCCTTAAGACACACAAGCATGAAGAATAAATTTAGAAAAGTCCCAGGATAGGAGGTCAAAATCCACAAGGAACAACTTAGCAGCACCACTAGAAGTGACCAGAAAGGAAGGAGGCTGGGCCAAGATCCCTGCGCTAAGATGGAAGGCCACCAAAGTGCTTTGCTCTGGGTCATCCTAAAAATTCTCAGCAGAGGAACTGGAGAAAAAAGTGGCATAAGATGATGGAGTACGTCCTACGGAGGGAGGAAGCCACTGAATACCTGCAGTGACTGGGAAGGTGAAATGGGGGTGATGGCTAGAAAACTGGAGGCTCTACCTCGCAAGTCTACCCACTCCATGAACCAAGGGGTGTATCCACCTTCTTCCTGGAGGAAGTGGTGAAGCAGGACATCTCCCTGCAGGTACCCTCAGAAGCCCCAGAGAAACTGATGAACTTAGTCACTTTTTCCTGATTTTCCTGCATTTCCCAGGAAGGCTGTTGAATCATAAAGCTTCCCTTTGTGAGAGATAAATCATGTTGATAAACTGGAAAACTCAATATTGTGACAACGTTGATCCTTCCCAGGAGAGCCCAGAAAGAGGCCCGCACGTATACTGTCACCTGACATTAAGAACAATAAGGCGTTCCTGGGGTATTGATAATGTACTATGTCTTAATCTGTGTGCTACTTACATGGAAGTGTTGAGTTTATGAAAATTTAACAAGCTGTGCATTTATTATATGTGTACTTTTGTGTTTGTAAACTCCAGTTAAAAGTTTTTTTAATCCCTTTATAAGAGTTCAGATGATGTTTTCCAAGGTTAAACTGCTATTATTCAAAGCAATTGAATAATATATTTTTAATACTCTCTGTTAGTTCTTTGGCTGCTTTCACAGGTACTATGTTGAGGCATTATTCACGGGTGGAGACAGAAGTGTCATAGTGGTGAGTCCTCTTGGTCTTTGGGTAGTTGCTCTTCAGTCTCTTAATAATTGTTGTATTGCTTGTTGGATCCCACAAGTATGTCCTGACCCACTCCATTCCCTTAGCCCACTTGGAAACGTCCAGAAATAACATTTCTTTTAGAGCCACTCACAAGACAGCTTCTGCTTCCTGTTTTAAAATATCTTAAAATTTACTTTAATTGAATGGTGTCTAGAGAGAGACAGATGTAGGCCTGGGAAGACCCAGGAAATGAGAAATAACTTAGGGAAGAGGAAAAAGCATTCTCCAACCTCCAAACTTAAAATAGAGCAATATAAATAGGCACAAATATATAACTTTAATTCCTTAAATAAATATATTATCTCTATTTGATAAGTGACTTTAGTACATTACCCAGCTGAAATCTTTTGCCAAAAATACCATAGGATAGAGCGGCTCTCTCTTTTGACGGCGAGGCCTGGTTTTACTTACAGTGTCAATGGTGTCTTTTTATAGCCAATCGCCACCGTCTTTTGTCTCGGATGTGGTCAGTGCAAGGGAAAAGTACGATGATTTTCGGTCAGGACCTAACTGACAACATGCTCCCTGGTTCTCAAAAGAAAGAAAAAATAAATTTTGTCTTAAAACACAAAAAGTAAGGTAAGTACATCCTAAAAAATTCAAATGAAGCACCCCCCTCCCAAGCATTAGCCACCCTTAACAGTTTGCTGCAAATATAGTATTTCCTGAATTATTTAGCGACGCACATTAAATGTGTATTCAGATTGTTTTCTTAAACTTATTTTACAAAATAAAATCATACTATGCATGCTGCCCTGCAACTTGCCATCGTCTCCCCAATATATCCCAGTCCTATTTCCAAGCCAAAGCACATAAACCTACCTCCTTCTTTCTGATGGCTGCATAGCATTCTTCAGTATGGATCTGCAATGAAGTTTTTAACTCTACTAGGAGACATACAGGTTGTCCACTTTTCACTATCACAGATATTATAAATATTCAGCAATAAGCTTCCCTTGTTCATATGTTTTTGCAGATCCGTGCCAATGTGTCAATGTACCAAATTCTTAGACATGGCCTTGCTCAGAGGACATTGTATTTAAAATTTTTGTATGAGGCCAAATGGCCTCCCCCAAAAATTGTACCAATATACCTTCCAACAAACACAGATGTGAGTGTTCAAATCATACCCTTGTTCTGGGACCTTCCTATTTGGCTCTCCACTTTCATGAAGCTAATGCATGTTCAATCATTCATCAACGACAATTGTCTTTGTTCTGACTGACCTTGCAGCTTAATTCTTACGGGTGCTGCAAAAGACCAAGTTTTAAGTGTTCAGTTAATGAAGTTTCTGTAAGCTATTCTTCTTACATGTCGATGATTATCTTCCAGACCTAGATGCCTTTTATTTTATTGTTTTTAAAGTAAAAACAGGCAAAGATGTTCATCAAACTTGATCACAAATGACTTATTTCAACAACTGAGTCCTGCCATAAATCATCATTTATGGATTGCCCCGGGTCATGCCTTTGGTTGGAGGGCAACACAGTATGCATGAAAAACTCCACCAGTCTCTTTTACTGCTATCTGTTTCAGCACAAAATCACCACAAGACAATAGCTTGGTTGTCATAACACTGTGTATTGATTTTTTAGTTATTTACCTCACATGGGGTACAGTTTTAGCAGGAGCATATACTCTCCAAGCCTCTTATTTCATTACATAGTCAGAAGTCTGGATCCCTCAACTATCTCGGACACTTCAAATTTCAGCTCTGAAACCCCAAATCCAGGGCTTTCTGATTTACATCACACAGGTGCAGCAGCAGCCTCAGATGATCTTCAGAAAGCTAAATCTCTATGTTCGTTAAAATTGGCAAAATTTCTACATTCTTCTTGCACTAGTTGTAAGACACTCTACTGTGACTTATATAAAGGACATTACCTAATAGCATTTGTTTTTGTCATCAAAGAAATGCTCTGTTTGAGTTAGAGAGAGGTCATCAGTTTAGGGAGGAGAGGACAGCGGTATATGGAGGCAGTCATGCTTCTAGGCTGAAGGCTCCTAGTCTGAACGCCTGTTTCAGCATGAAGGGGAAATGGCTGGCTTCTGCTTCTCTTCAGAAAAGACTGCCAGGCTCAGCACGTGAGAAATCAGCCATCCTGTAAGATCAGAGCGTGCTGTTCTCTGAGGGGCTCAGGTAGGATGGCTAACCATCTGGGTTTGCCTGAACTGTCCCAGTTTTAGCACTGAAAGTCCTGTAACCCAGAAAACCCCCCTTAGTTCCTAGAAAACTCATAGGATTGGTCACCCTCGTAGTGCAAAGAGGCTCAGCTACATCTATTACTTTGTCATTTTGTAGAAATGACAAAATGGTTATTAAAAATTGTGGCACATTTTAACATTGACATATAACAACAAAATAACCTACTTTAAACACCCCAAATGTACAATACATTATGCTTGTGCTAGTCAAAAGATAATTTCAGAATTTTAAACAATATTAATGTACGTGCAGCAGTCCAGTAATGACACAAGTTAAAAATTGTAAGGTGGACATCTTCCTTCATTCTTGTTGGTCTGTCTCTGTGACCACAAGAACAGCTTCATAAGGTTGAAAGAAATCTACTACATAATAACATTCTAAGTGAAAGAAGCATCATAGGGAAAAGCCGAACCGTGAAACTAAACAATAAGGAAACAGCACATCAGGAAGGACCTTGACTAGATGCTTAAGAGTTTATACTTTTTACTGAAGAAAATAGGGCACAGTCAAATAAGTTTGAACAGAAAAGGAAATTCTCATTGTTAAATATTAAGAAGATTCCTCAAATCCACATTCACAATCTCACCTCTTAAATCAATATCCTCCACTTGTGGAGGATGTATACAAACCTTCAACATATACAGACAAAGATAATTGTGTATTTTTTCTCAACCCACCACAATTAGAGTTTATGTGGAAACTAAAATCATATATGCAGAATTTCAGTTCATTCATTTAATATTCATTCACTAAGCATAAAATTTTGAGAACCTAGAATACATAGGACACAGAATTAAGCACTGTGGATAGAAAGGTGAAGAAGAAATAGGTCATTTTCCTGAAGAGTTCACATTCTAATGTAGAAGACAGGCAGCCAGGAAGTAATTACCATGGCTACTAATTAGTAATAATAATAATTAGGTAGGAAGGTTTACAGGGCCTCAAAAAAGACAGCAAGTAAGAATGGTATGGTCTTCATAAAAAGTATGATCCTTGACCAAAGATTTGAATTAGAAATGTGGTATGTTGTATGGGAATTAGGACAGCATAATATCTTTCAACTGAAACAACATATCAGAGTAATAGAACGCAGAATACAATGCTGACGCAAACAGGATTGTGCACTCAGTGAATAGCAAGTTATGGGTTTGGTTGCCAAACTTCCAGGGCCATAGAATAAATACCATTTCACATATTAAAAAAAAAAAAGAATAGATTCATATAGAAGGCACATCTAAATGTAAAACCCTCTGTGAATATGAGCCCTGGGCCGTGATAGGCTGCTGGCGGAGGTGGGCTGGCGGGTGTGAGTCAGTGGGTATCTCACCATTAAAGTGGCAAAATGCAAGAGACTTGGGAGGGTGGATTACCAAGGGCAAGGTAAGCAGGCAACAGGGGAACACTGAAGAGAATTTAGAAATAATAATAAAACTGACCGAAAGCTGATCTGCTTTTTGTTATCACTACTTCTGACATTTCTAAAACATGTCAATGATAAAATACTCTTCACTCCCCCCCAAAAAAACACTCTTCCCTGGGGGAAGGAAAGTACTAGGAGTTTGGGATTAGCAGATGCAAACTATTACATATAGGACAGATAAACAACAAGGTCCTACTGTATAGCACAGGGAGCTATAGTCAATATCCTGTGATAAACCATAATGGAAACGAATATGAAAAAGAATATATATATATACACACATGTATAACTGAGTCACTTTGCTGTACAGCAGATATTAACACAACATTGTAAATCAACTATACTTCAATAACATTTTTTTTAAAATACTCTTCCCTGAAAAAAAAGGTCATTGGTCTATGTTCTAAACAATAGTAGTTATTGTCGAGTTTTAAGAACATATATAAGCTTTGCCTTAGCCCATTTGTTTATCACTTATACTTTGGTAAGCATTATGCTTTATGTGGAGACTAATTTGGGAAACTCCCAATTATAGCATTGACCCCCAACACACTCAGCTATGCACTTTTGTTTTGAGATTAAGTTCAAACCATTCAGGATCGTTCAAGCTTTCTTTGGTGTAGTGTGTGTGCCTCCAGAGCTTGTGATACGATTTTAGGTGCATTTAGATGCCTTTAGATGGTAAATTTGACATTAAGCAATGAGGGAAGAAGCAGAGCCTGAGTTACTTAAATTCCATCACTCTTTGCGACCTCTTAGAGTTTTTACTGAAAACTGAAATAGCGTGCCTATTGTGAAATACATTTTTTATTGGTAAGTGCAAATTTTACTTCACATGTGAAATATCTTTAAAATTTATACCAATTCTTTTTTGTTTTGGCTGCGTTGGGTCTTTGTTGCTGTGCATGGGCTTTCTCTAGTTGTGGTGAGCGGGGGCTACTCTTTGTTGCAGTGTGTGGACTTCTCATCACAGTGGCTTCTCTTTTCGCGGAGCATGGGCTCTAGGCGCGTGGGCTTCAGTAGTTATGGCTCGCGGGCTCTAGAGTGCAGGCTCAGTAGTTGTGGCGCACGGGCTTAGTTGCTCCATGGTATGTGGGATCTTCCCGGACCAGGGCTCGAACCCGTGTCCCCTGCATTGGCAGGCGGATTCTTACCCACTGCACCACCAGGGAAGCCCTATATTAATTCTTTTTAAATACTTAGACGTTATAAAAAACTAAAGAACAAATCAAGAAAATTATTATTACTGATTATTACAGAAAATAATCTTGTAAAGATTATTTAGAGGATATGGGATGTTAAATATGTTAGTATTGGGTTGGCCAAAAAGCTCCTTCATTTTGGTGGGGGTTTTTAGGTTTTTTTTTTTTTTTTTTTTTTTTTTTTTTTGATGTGGACCATTTTTAAAAATCTTTATTGAATTTGTTACAATATTGCTTCTGTTTTATATTTTGGTTTTTTTGGCCGCAAGGTATGTGAGATCTTAGCTCCCGGACCAGGGATCGAACCCGCACCCCTTGCATTGGAAGGTGAAGTCTTAACCACTGGACCGCCAGGGAAGTCCCTGTCCCTTGGTTTTTAAGTAAAAATAAAAGACACATTTTTCATTTTCGCCAAGAACTTTATTGAACAACGTATTTACCCTTTTTGTTCCACTACCTTCTGCCATTTTTCAGGCAACTTCATAATTCCATCTTCCCAAAACTTTTCACCTTTTTGAGCAAAGAACTGTTCCAGGTGCCTTTTAGAGTCTTCCAGGGAATTGCAATTTTTTCCATTAAGAAAATTTTGTAAAGACTGAAATAAATAGAAATCCGAAGGTGCCATGTCTGGTGAGTACAGCAGATGAATAAGAACTTTCCAGCCAAGCTGTAACAGTTTTTGCCTGGTCGTCAAAGAAACATGCGGTCTTGCATTATCCTGATGGAAGATTATGCATTTTCTGTTGACTAATTCTGGACGCTTTTCATCGAGGGCTGCTTTCAGTTGATCTAATAGGGAACAGTACTTGTTGGAATTAATTGTTTGGTTTTCCGGAAGGAGCTCCTAATAGAAGACTCCCTTCCAATCCCACCATACACACAACATCACCGTCTTTGGATGAAGACCGGCCTTTGGTGTGGTTCGTGGTGGTTCATCTCGCTTGCCCCACGATCTCTTCCATTCCACATTATTGTACAGTATCCACTTTTCACTGCCCATCACAATTTGTTTTAAAAACAGAACGTTCTCGGGCTTCTCTGGTGGCGCAGTAGTTGAGAGTCCGCCTGCTGATGCAGGGGACACGGGTTCGTGCCCCGGTCCAGGAAGATCCCACATGCCGTGGAGCGGCTGGGCCCGTGAGCCATGGCCGCTGAGCCTGCGCGTCCGGAGCCTGTGCTCCACAACGGGAGAGGCCACAACAGTGAGAGGCCCGCGTACCACAAAAAAAATAAACAATTTTAAAACAATTTTAAAAAAATTAAAAAATAAAATAAAATAAATAAAAAATAAAAACAGAACGTTTTCGTTATGTTTAAGTAGAGAATCGCATGAGGAAATACGGTCAAGAAGGTTGTTTTCGCTTAACTTATGTGGAACCCAAACATCAAGGCAACTGACATAATCAAGCTGGTGCAAATGATTTTCAAAGCTTTATTTGCATATTCTGAGTATGTCAGCTATCTCCCATGTGGTATAACATTGATTGTTCTCAATTAATGTCTCGATTTGATCGCTATCAACTTCAACTGGTCTACCCAACTCTGTGGAACATCCTCCAGTGAGAAATCTCCAGCACGAAACTTCGCAAACCGCTTTTGACATGTTCAGTCGGTCACAGCACCTTCTCCATACACTGCACAAATCTTTTGCATTTCAGTTGTGTTTTTACCTTTCTTGAAATATTAAAACATAATATGCCAAAAATGTTGCTTTTCTTCTTCAATCTTCAGTATTAAAATGGCTACACAAAAATTCACCAGTTTTGATGTTTTTCTAAATGCACGCTGATATGACAGCTGTCACATACAATCTAACAAAATTGTTTCAAATGAAGTTAAAGACAACTAAGAGCTACTAGAGCCATCCTATGGAAGAAAAGCCAAATGAACTTTTTGGCCAGCCCAAAGTTTGCATGTATCTTCTTTAACATTAAATTTTCCTTCTATTTTGTTTACGTCTTTTGCATATGGGTCAAGTGGCTTGCTCAGGATCACACATTCAGAAACTAAATGAGCAGAAACTTAAACTCCGTTCTTTTGATTCTGACATCAGTACTTCCCACAACCTCGCAATCATCTTTCACAATCTGTTTGTGCTCATTTTTCAAGTGTAATTCAAGGTCGAAAAGATTTGGGTCTAGAAGTTCAGCTGCAAAAGAATCTATTGTTTAAAGTGCAAAACAATAAAAACAAATTTTATTTTGTACACAAAGGCAGCCATGGTTCTCCCAAATGTTTTCTTTTTCTTTTTTTCCAATATAAATTAATGTCTGTGAGACCTTCCAGACAGCGCCTCTATAAACTGTGGGCCCCTCTGGAATGCTCTTCAGTGAGTACACAGGAGAGCTTGTTGGGAGCTAGACCAGAAGCAGGAATATTCAGGGGTTAGTGCCCCATCCCTGCAGGCTCATGGACGAGGTGAGACCCACACAGGGTCCCAACAGTTAATTGCAGTGGTTGGGGACAGACCCATAGCAGACACTTGAAGATGTACTGTATTGTACATCTGCATGGCCAGCTCCAACTTGGTCCAATATTTAAATAGACCCTAGGCATTGTCAAAGAGTGTTCCATTATGCTGGTAATGACACCATCAGGTGGAGGGGTTTTACATGTCCAGTGAAGGCATAGGTTGTTCCAAACTTTTCCATTTTCTTCCCAGGCTAGCTCTACCATTTAGTGATGGGTCATATCGATACCATGATACTCTCTGCTTCTAAGGACAGACATTTATGGGGTTTTTCCTCCCCCGAGGGGCGGGAACATAAAATACGTCAATATGAACACTTTATATTTATTACAAAAGCATGGTAAACTAAGCTGCATGTTTACCTTTAGCTTTAATTTATTGAGACATTCTGGTCTAGCTAGTGTGGGCCCTCAATGAACAGTTTCTGAACATTTTCTGCTCTTACCTTTGAAAAGCTTGTATAACTTAGCTTGAGCAATTTGGCTTGCTTCTTTACTAATTTGTAAAAGAATGAACTCAAAATGTCAGCTGTGTGAAGAGTGAAATATTTTAACAGTGTATTAATAATTCAATGGATAACATAACTCTGTCTTCACTGGATGATTTTTCTACTCATTCCCAGGACCTGTGCTCAATTCTGACATACAGGAATGGTCGTGGAAGGCTCGTGTACACTTGGCATATGCTCCTTCTTTGGCATCATTTAGTATATCTAAACCCAGTGTTGTATCCTGAGGCAGACAATGTTTTCACCATGGGGTTTTCAATATATTAAAAGATATCTTCCAGCAGCATACCAGAATGCAGACCTGCTGGGTTCTCCCTGGATCTCACAGCGACTCTGGAATGTCTGGGCCGTCCCCCACTCTGGCTCTGTCCTCGGGCAGGCAGCCCTCTTGTCCCCTCCTCCCATGACAAAATTCACCTTCTCTTTATTTCATGTGGTCCTTTAATTCAGTAGACAGGCTGCCTGTTATTTATTTTCTCTGTTTGTGAATTGATTTTTTTAAATTTTGAACTTCCCTTTAGGAGTATATTTTAAAGCCAGAATCAGTCAGGATTTCACCTTTAGTAATTTAAGAAATTGACTTTCCTAGTTTTAGCTAGTGTATGCAAACAGAAATCAAAACGTATTGCTACCAGTGAAAATTAAATGATATTAAATTACAAAATGTGAAACAGGCAAAATATTCACTAATATCAAACGCAAATGAGTTGATCTCTTGTTTGTTATTCAGTAATATAAGGGAGGAAAAAGCTAGCCTCCATTTTTACCTCAAAGAAACAATAAAATAGAGCAAAATATATCCAGACCAAAGCAATTCAGGTCTTGGCAAAATTGGTCTTTCTAGATCAGCAATAAAGAAGGAACATGGGGTCTTGATGACATTATAACTTCACTTACTAATAATTATACGAAAATAGGAATTATTCAATATAGTACTCAAGCCACAGGTTTTTTTATTTGGGGAAAAAGATAAGTTAGATCCTGTTTTCCTACCTTACGCCAAAAAAATGTGTAGGTAGATCAAGGAGTTGAATATGTAAGCATCAAGCCATAAATAGAAAAAAACAGAGTTGCATATCTATCAGGTTCTATTCATCAAGCAGCATATCTCCCTAAATGAGAAATAACTTCCTAATTTTAAGAGCAGTGTCAGAAACTCAGAGGAAAGTAGCAGCACATTTAACAGCATTAAAATGTTTGAAATCTATATGAGACTATAAACAAAATTAAAAGACCAACTAGAAGCTGGAAAAAGATCACAACAAATATGATAAGTGGTAAATATCTTTACCAAATAAATGCCTCCAGTAGAAGTAAGAAAACCATCAAGGATCAAACAGATCAATAGGCAAAAAATATAGACGATTCTTAAAAAAAAAAAAGAAAGAAAAAATAACTAACAGGCAAAAATACATTTAGCCTCACCTGTATGCAAATTAATGTAATAACAAATGCCATTTTGCCTAATACAAATAGTGTACAGTATTTAAAATTAATTATACAATAAGCAATTCTGGTCAAGGTTCAGTAAGATGAATTCTTGTTCATTATGGTGGGTGTGTAAATTTTTAATTCTGTGGAACTAGTTCAATAGTGTATACCAATAATCTGGAAAGTGGTGATATTCTTTAATGAAAAGGTATCTTTAAACTGACTGCATCCTTGTGATGTTGTTTAACATGTTGGATCCACTGGTTGATTAGACGCGGGTTCAGGATTTTTTCTTTCTTAGGCAAGGGCACCGCCTCTGTGCTGCTGTGCACTGCATGTGTCATCACCTCAGGAGGCACGGCACATCTGGTTGTCCCATTCTCAGTACTGCCATGTAGCACGAGTAAACCACTCAGCCTTTATATGTGGGATGTAACTCTATTCCTTTTTGACATATGTAAGATAATCAAAGTCATATAAAAATTATCTCAGAAACTACAAACATAAGTTCTATTTGTAAAATATGTAGGGGAGTGTTTTTTCTAAAGTGTGGTGTCAATTTTTTTTTTTAATTTTACTGAAGTATAGTTGATTTACAATGTTGTGTTAATTTCTGCTGTACAGCAAAGTGATCCAGTTATACATATATATTCTTTTCCATTATGGTTTATCAGAGGATATTGAATATAGTTCCCTGTGCTGTACAGTAGGACCTTGTTGTTTATCCATCCTATATATAATAGTTCGCATCTGCTAACCCCAAACTCCCAATACTTCCCTCCTCCACTCCCCCCACTTTGGCAACCACAAGTCTGTTCTCTATGTCTGTGAGTCTGTTTCTGTTTCATAGATAGGTTCATTTGTGTTGTATTTTAGATTCCACATATAAGTGATATCATATGGTATTTGTCTTTCTCTTTGTGACTTACTTTGCCTAGTATGATCATCTCTAGGTCTGTCCATGTTGCTGCAAACAGCATTATTTCATTCTGTAAAAAAAAATTTCTTTAATGTCAAGCATGTGGTTAGTCATATATACTTTTTTGAATACTTCAACTTACAAAGTGATTGATTCAAATTTGGTACAATTAGAATGCCATCCAGAGAAGTCTTCTTTCAACGTTCTAGACCACATGAAAGAATAATCATTAAGATGCGTGAAGCCAGGACGTTTCTAAAAACTTAACTATAATGCATTGGATTTTGATTTGATTATCAGTCCAGGAATTTTCCAATATCAAATTCTACCACTCAGACTAAGGAAGGGCTCTTTCCATATATTCCGTTTATCCTCATTTACTCTCTGTAATGGCAGTTCTGGCTCCTAGGTAACCCTCTCCAATCTCTGTACTACATGAAATAAGCTGTTTGCCTCTCCTTAGAAGAGCTGAACGGGACACATCCATACATGAACTGGTAGGGTTTTAATGGATTCCTCTTCTGGGAAAGGGGCACTATCCCACATCACATTATAAGCTCCATGGTCCTAGGCATGATTTTAAAAGTGTTCTTAAAGATGTATATATATATATGGTGGATTCTCAACCACTGCGCCACCAGGGAAGCCCTATACATCTTTATTAAAATAGATCTTTATTGGAGTTTCATTGCTTCACAATACTGTGTTAGTTTCTGTTGTACAACGAAGTGAATCAGCTATATGCATACATATATCCCTATATCCCCTCCCTCTTGAGCCTCCCTCCCACCCACCCTATCCCACATCTCTAAGTCATTGCAAAGCACCGAGCTGATCTCCCTGTGCTATGCTGCTGCTTCCCACTAGCTATTTTACATTTGGTAGTGTATATATGTCAATGCTACTCTCACTTTGCCCCAGCTTCCCCCTCCCACCCCGTGTCCTCAAGTCCATTCTCTATGTCTATGTCTTTATTCCTGCCCTGCCACTAGGTTGATCAGTACCATTTTTTAAGATACCATATACGTGTGTTAGCATACGGTATTTTTTTTCTCTTTCTGACTTACATCACTCTGTATGACAGACTCTAGGTCCATCCACCTCACTACAAATAACTCTATTTTGTTTCTTTTTATGGCTAATATTCCATTGTATATATGTGCCACACCTTCTTTATCCATTCATCTGTCTATGGACATTTAGGTTGGTTCCATGTCCTGGCTATTGTAAATTGTGCTGCAATGAACATTGTGGTACATGTCTCTTTTTGAATTATGGTTTTCTCAGGGTATATTCTATTTTTAGTTTTTTAAGGATTCTCCATACTGTTCTCCAGAGTGGTTGTATCAATTTACATTCCCACCAACATTGCAGGAGGGTTCCTTTTTCACAACACCCTTTCTAGCATTTATTGTTTCTAGATTTTTTGATAATGGCCATTCTGATGATAAATATACATCTTTAGGGCTTCCCTGGTGGAGCAGTGGTTGAGAGTCCGCCTGCCGATGCAGGGGACACGGGTTCGTGCCCCGGTCTGGGAAGATCCCACATGCCGTGGAGCGCTGGGCCCATGAGCCACGGCCACTGAGCCTGCCCGTCCGGAGCCTGTGCTCTGCGACGGGAGAGGCCACAACAGTGAGAGGCCCGCATACCGCAAGGAGAAAAGAAAAAAAAAGTCAATTCCTTAGGTACACCTTTGCTAACCCCTAGATGAGTTCAGGCTGCCCTGTTCTTAGCTGTAGTAACTATTAAAGAATTGCATACTTATTTTATTTAGACTGTAATCTACATGAGAACAGGAGACTGGTCTTTTTGGTTCATCATCTCTTATCACAGTGCTTAGCACCTAGTAAGAGCTCAGTAATATTTTGTGAAGGGAATCAATCAAAGAAAAACATCCATCAGTAATTTTAAATGAAATTCTCCTTGTATAATGGTTCTCAGCCCTGGCTGCACGTTACAATCACCTATGAAGTTGGTTTTTTGTTTTTTTTTTTAACAATACTAATGTCCATCCCAACCATAGACTTTTTTTTTAAAGGACTCTATTTTTTTGGAACAGTTTTAGGTTCACAGAAAAATTAAGAGGAAGGTACAGAGACTTCCCATATACCATTTCACTCATCTATAAGCATATGTAAATGTATATATACATGCATCATAATCAAATACATTATTGCCATTATTATTTTGAACAAACTATTAAATCAATTAAGAATAAGAAAAATGTAATAATAGTATTTAACAATAAATAATAAATTTAAAAGAAAAATAAAAGTTTTTGTTTTACCTTCACTTAATCCTTTGATGTTCTTCCTTTCTTAATGTAGATCACATTTCTGACCTATATTATTTTCATTCTCTCTAAAGAACTTTTTTAACGTTTCTTGCAAAGCAGATCTACTGGCAGCAAATTCCCTCTGTTCTGTTGGTCCAAGAAAGCCTTTATTTCTCCTTCAGTTTTGAAGGATAATTTCACACAGTACAGAATTCTAGGTTGGTGGTTTCTTTTCACTCAACACTTTAAATATTTCACTCCATTCTTGTCTTGCTTGCATGGGTTCTGAGGAGACATTGGGTATAATTCTTATCTTTGATTCTCTATAGATAAGATATTTTTTTCCCCTATAGTTTCTTTCAGGATTTTTTCCTTATCTTTGATTTTCTGTAATTTGAAAATTATGTGCCCAGGTGTAGGGTGTTTTTTGGCATTTATCCTCCTTGGTGTTCTCTGAGCTTCCTGAATCTTTGGTTTGGTGTCTGACATTAATTTGGGGAAATTCCCAATCACGGTTTCAAATATTTCTTCTGTTCCTTTCTTTCTTCTCCTTCTGGTATTTCCATTGTGTGTGTCACACCCTTTGCAGTTGCCCCATAGCCCTTGAATATTCTGTTCTGTTTTTTTGTTTTTCAGTCTTTTTCTTTTTAGGATTCTATTGAGATATCCTCAAACTCAGAGAGTCTTTCCTCAACTGTGTCCAGTCTACTAATGAGCCCATCAGTGACATTCTTCATTTCTGTAAGAGTGTTTTCTATCTCTAGCATTTCTTTTTGGTTCTTTCTTAGGATTTCCATCTCTCTGCTTACATAGCCCATCTGTTCTTGCATGCTGATTACTTTACTCGTTAGAGCCCCTAGTATATTAATCATGTTATTTTAACTTCCCAGTCTGATAATGCCAACATTCCTGCCATGTCTGGTTCTGATGCTTGCTCCATCTCTTCAAATTTTTGCCTTTTGGTGTGGCTTGTAATTTTTCTTGATAGCTGGACATGGTGTACCAGGTAGAAGGAATGGCTGTAAATGGGCCTTTAGTAATGTTGGGGGGAGGGGGCAGTGTGGTGAGGAGGGGAAGCTTTCCGTTGCCCTGTGTCCTGTGATTAGGTCTCAGTCTCTTAGTAAGCCTCTGCCTCTGCACTGTGAACTTCACAAGTGCTTCTCATCCCCACTCCCTCCCCCTTAGGTGGAACAGGCTGGCTACAGTGGGCTGGAGTTGGGTTTTCCCTTCCCCCAGGTCAGTTATACTCTACTTAAAACTAGTTTCTTCTGAGGGCAGGTGTTAAGAAGAACAGAGTGCTCTGGCATATTTCAGAATGGTTCCTTTTCCCCTCCCCCTCCTGGAAGCCTGAGGGGATTTTTCTCTGCTGTTTACTGTGGAACCTGATCAAGCTCCTGGAGGTAAATCTCATAATACTGTGGCGGTCCCCCCCCCCCCCAATGGGGTCCTCAATTCCTCATTACAGTTCAGGTTTTCCTACCCAGCACTGGCTCCTGTAGCCATTTTGCCTGGTGAATCTCTGCTCCATTAAGCTGTTATTCTCTGTACCTGCTTGTTGGTCTCTCTAATCTTGCAGGCAGTGGTTTACCCTGTGTCCTATCTCTCTTAGGGATCCTAAAAGAGTTGTTCGTTTCTCAATCTGTTCAGGCAGGGTGTCTCCTTGTGGCTGCTGCCTTGCCTGGGTGAGGTAACATGAGGTTTTATTCTTTTCCTGCAGACAGAAGAATGGGCTCTGTGGACCGCATTGTTTTGTCTTGACACAGTGGATGGTGGGAAATTCTTGGTTAGGAGGGGTTGGAATGGACAGGTCTGGGAGGCAACAGCCATCTTTCCTTTTGGCTACCCCCAAGTCCAAGTCCAGCCTTCAGTCTTAGCTGCTTGGTCTCAAAGTTTAAGGCAAGTCCCCACTCAGCTTGTTGCCTTCAAGACACAGCTAGTGTCCCCAATAGTAGCCATCACTTTGCTGGCAGAAGTATTGTGCCAGAATACCCAACTTTGTGCCTGAATAGTTCATTCTCATATCTTCAGGGTCTTCCATGGTCCAGGCCCTATGCTAAAGATTTGAGTATGTCCACACATTAACTCCCTAGATTGTGAATACCACCCTGCAAAATAACTATTACTGTGCCATTTTACAGATGAGGGAGCTTGAGCTCAGAGAAGCTAAGTAATTTGCCTGTGGGCACATGCATCTTCTGATTGTGAGGCCATGGATGTAGCCACGTCAGACAGACCTGGGATCAAACCCCAGCCTCGCCACTGACAGGCTGTGCAAACTTGGCACACCTGTCATCTTCCTTAGGTTCCATTTCTTCATCTGTAGGGATGAATTGTTATGGAAATCAAACAACGTACAGGAAAGTACAAGTAAGATACCCAAACATGGTAGGCACTTCATAACTAGTCTGTCTGTTCATTTTCCCTTCCTCCCTATTCTTTCCAACAGGAGTAAGGTAGGCAATCAGATGTGAGCTCTAAAACGGAGCAAGGTCCACCATTCCAGCTCCTTTGGAGTACTTCCAGCTCTGGGCACTCACTGCTACACGGTGACACTCCTTTCCTGATTGGACAATAAAGCCCTTTCTCACACGTACCTTCCATTAGATAGAAAGGTAAGTATCAGTATTCCCAGATGGTAAATATGCTGAGATACAGAAACACTTTTACGAGGGAGGAAACTTCTTCCCAGGAAATTCATAGTTCTTCAAGTGTCCAGCGGGATTTGAATGCCCAGAGACAGGAGATGGACTAGGCCAGCATGAGGTCAGCGTCTTCACTGTGTTCTTCTCACATACCTGTAAAAGAATTGTACACTTTTTAAAAGTTGATCTCAAAAACTTTTGTTATTTCTTGCACATTACAGAAATTGGCATTTTAAAAGAAAACTTTCACATCATTCTTTTAAATACTTTTAAAATTCTTTTAAATACTCAATGGAAAGTAAACACCATGCACTTTGATTCCCATTTAAAACATATTATGAATGAACTCATCTTTAACAGTTAAAAATTTTACATAATTCTTTTTTCTCCTTGAACTCAGAATTTTACATAAAAATATACATTTATATTTCAAAGTTTTGAAAACTGATTACCTTATCATCCTTATCTGCAACTAAAACATGGGAAAATTGACTTAAATTTAGCTAAAACATCATAATTATAAATTTTATGTTTCTTAAACATAACATTTCAAGTTACATTATATGTTTCATATTTAAATTATATTAAAGTATGTATGTATTTCTTAATGAAATGACTGGGGCTTTTGCTTTTCAATTAGTTCTATAGCTGTGATAAATATGACTGATTATTAGAATGAAACAAGGGTCAGCATAATTTCTATTCCTCTTTCCATTTCTATATATGTAAATCATTAGAAAATATGTTTATATATATCAGTGGGTGGAAATGGGAGAAATTTTGTTAAGTAATGTCATTCAACTTTTAAAATATTCTTAAATATTTTAAATCCTATTTAAAATATTTTTAAGCCCCAAATCCTATCATCATCTAATGCTATGCTGTGTCCCTAACACATAAATGTCTAACTAATGAAAAACACAAAGCCTTGCCTTCAATTTATGGTGTCTTGATTAATATTAATAACTAATATTTCAGAGTACCCTTTGGTGCTCCAGAGGCAAAGAAGCATAGTAAGAAGGGAAATGGGTAAGGTGCATTCCTTCTGTAAAGTAAGAGAGGCAGGATTATAAAGGGAGACAAAAGGAAAAGCTTCATGACACAGGGGTTGTAGACACACTACCAGACAGACATAGGGGCTTGTTTTCTTATGACAGCAAGCTGGGCTAAGGACATGGACTTGTACTACGTAAAGCAAAAGTAGACAGAAACAGTCTTACAATATGTAAAGCAAAAGTGGAAAGAATTACAAGGATAAATAGACAAATCTGTAATTTCAATGGAATATTTTAATATGCTCATCTCGGTAATTAATAGGACAAGCAGACCAAAAAATCACCGAGGGGTACAGATTTGAAGAGCACATGTAACGCACTCGATGTAACGCACATGGTGTGTCTGCAACAACCATCTGCAAAATATACATCCTTCACATCACACCTGGAATATTTACAAAAATTGCCTCTACAGTAAGGCCATAAGTCAAATCTCAACAATTTCAAAGCATTAGCTATAATGCAATTAAGATAGGAATCAATAATAAAAACATAATGGAAAATCCATCCTCCCCAGTGACACGTTGAGAAAAGAAGCACAGCTGGTGACCTCAGAGATGTGGAAGCTATAACTTCTTCCCATGGGATATATTAGGATGATTTTGAGTACCTGTCCACTCAGAGTCCCAGAATTCTTGAGTAATCCTCAATCCAAATCAGTAAGAAAAGAAAAACCCAGTAGAGAAATGGGCAAAGTCTCGAGGAAGGAGTTCTCAAAAGAAGAAATCCAAAAGTCCAGTAAACATAGGTTTGACATCAGGAAAATGCAAAGTAACACCACGATAAGATACCACAGGACACTGGTCAGACTGGCAAAAATTGTAATGACTGTCAAACCAATTAGAGTAATCTCACACACTACTGGTGGGAAGGAGAATTGGAGCAACCACTTCAAACACCAGTTTAGCACGATCCAGTAAACTTGAAGATGGCCACAAACAATGATTTAGCTGTCCCCCTCCCCGAGCAACTTGTGCTCATGCACACCAGGAGACACATATAAGCATTTTTCACAAACGTCCCATACCAGAAACAATCCAAATGTCCATCACCCGTAGAACGGGTAAATAAATTCTAGTGGAACATATAATAAAATGCAATGCCACATTGAAATCAATGAATGCATCTTACAAACATATAGTTAAAATGAATCCAGTTTACTTTTCTGCAAACTCTATTGAACCTAACGTGTATACAGAAAACTATACAAGTTATTGTTGTACAGCTCAATGGATTTTCACAAAGTAAACATACTCTTGTTACCAGCACTCAAAAAGAAATATATTACCCCATTAGATGATGAGTTTCTTTAGAGCAGGGATAACCATGCCTTTCTTTTCTTGTTTTGTATCCTTTACACAATGCTTGGACAGAGGGGAAGCTCTATAAAGTTTGTTGAATGATACAGAGCTCTTTTGATTGGTACCACCAAGTCAAATAGATGACCTTGGGTACAGGGGATTTTAATATGTCCACATCTTATTTTCCTACCTTTTTAATAATAGCCCCTTGTATTTTCATTACCTTTTGACTTACTAACACCTTGCACACACACTCTCATTTCACCCTCGTAACAATCCTAAAAATAGACTAAGCAGGTATTACTTATCCCTCTGTCACAGTTGTGGAAATTGAGTCTCAAAAAAGCTGAACGTGTTGGCCAGTCAGGTGGATACCAGATGGGCCTACATGAGGATGCCCAGGTCTCCTTTGTCTTGATGCATCATTCTTTCTCCTACATGACACTGGTCTAGTCAGCTGGACTCATTAGCCTCCAAAGGGCATCTTCCAGCTCCAAGAACCCATGATGCTTTGGGGTCACAGACTCCAAAAAGGAGTTGAATATGACCTATCTGGGACCAGAGGGAGGCAAATGCAGCAGGGAGTGTACCAAGCAGTCCTTGATTAAACTATGCACTCATGGTTTGGGAAAAGCTCCTGGCACCCTCATTTCTAGTGTCATTTTATAGCTAAAAAATTTAACTATATTTTTTCCTTTTTTTTAATTGAAATATAGTTGATGTACAATATTATGTTAGTTTCAGGTGTATTACACAGTGATATTGACATTTGAATATATTATGAAATGATTACCACAAGTCTTGTAACCATCTATCCCCATACAAAGTTATTACAATATTATTGACCATATTGCTTACACTGTATATTACACACCCATGACATTTATTTTATAACTGGAGGTTTCTACCTCTTAATCCCCTTCACCTATTTTGCTCCCCCCACTTCAACCCCTCTGGCAATCACCCATTTGTCCTCTGTATCTATGAGGCTGTTTTTGTTTTGTTTTGTTGGTTGGTTTGTTTTGTTTTTTAGATTCCACATATAAGTGAGATCATATGGTAGTTGTCTTTATCTGACTTATTTCACTTATACTATGCTCTAGGTCCATACATGTTGTCACAAATGGTAAGACTTCATTCTTTTTATGGCTGAGTAGTATTCCACTGTGTGTGTGTGTGTGTGTGTATATATATACATATATTTATATATACCACATCTTCTTTATCCATCATCTATTGATGTACACTTAGGTTGCTTCCATATCTTGGTCATTGTGAATAATGCTGCAGTGAACATAGGGGTGCATATATCCTTTCAAATTAATGTTTTGGGGTTTTTTTGAAAAATACCCAGAAGTATATAGATTTTCTAGATTGTACGGTAGTTCTATTTCTAATATTTTGAGGAAACTCCATACTGTTTTCCATAGCGGCTGCACCAATTCACATTCCTACCAACGGTGCGTGAAGGTTCCCTTTTCTCCACATCCTCTCCTTCACTTGTTATTTGTTGTCTTTCTGATGAAAGCCTTTCTGAGAAGTGTGAAGCGGTATTTCATCGCAGTGAACAATTTTTTGACATTTTATTTTTTGAGTAAAAATTCATGAATAGGATGCAATTTATTGTATGTAAATTATAAATCAATAAAGTTGATTTTCTAAAAAAATTATGCATACTACTGGTGGTCCCTTGGGTGGTTAACCCTTCTCACTGGTCTAACAGTGACCACACGATGGCAGACTTGAACTCCAGGGCAAGATCTATGATATAACTTTAAATTACTTCTATGGGGCACAAGAAATTACTTGAACAAATATAAATTTACCACATGCATGGGAAGGATCAATCAGTATGTCAAAGATGTCAATTTTCCTTAAGTTAACATGGGTTTTTTCATCTGTATATGTGTGTCTAGACATGCTGGTTCTAATTTTTTTTTAACAATAAGACAATAAATAAACAATGATATTTAGAAGAATTCTAATAAAAATAATGAAGGGCCAACATTCCTTTCACATATTAAAACATAAAACTATAGTAATTTAAAAGGTGGTACTGAAATCAACGGAAAATAATAGAAGATTCAGAAATAGATCTAAATACAAACAAAAAATGTGGTAATAAAGGTGATAGTTCTAATCAGTGGGGAAAAGATGAATTATTTAATAAATGGTATTGCAATCACAAGCACTGAAATTGAAACTGTGATTAAAAATCTTCCAACAAAGAAAAGCCCAGGACCAGATGGCTTCACAGGCGAATTCTATCAAACATTTAGAGAAGAGCTAACACCTATCCTTCTCAAACTCTTCCAAAATATAGCAGAGGGAGGAACACTCCCAAACTCATTCTACGAGGCCACCATCACCTTGATACCAAAACCAGGCAAGGATGTCACAAAGAAAGAAAACTACAGACCAATATCACTGATGAACATAGATGTAAAAATCCTCAACAAAATACTAGCAAACAGAATCCAACAGCACATTAAAAGGATCATACACCATGATCAAGTGGGGTTTATTCCAGGAATGCAAGGATTCTTCAATATACGCAAATCTATCAATGTGATAAACCATATTAACAAATTGAAGGAGAAAAACCATATGATCATCTCAATAGATGCAGAGACAGCTTTTGACAAAATTCAACACCCATTTATGATAAAAACCCTGCAGAAAGTAGGCATAGAGGGAACTTTCCTCAACATAATAAAGGCCATATACGACAAGCCCACAGCAAACATCATCCTCAATGGTGAGAAACTGAAAGCATTTCCACTAAGATTAGGAAGAAGACACGTTTGCCCATTCTCACCACTCTTATTCAACATAGTTTTGGAAGTTTTAGCCACAGCAATCAGAGAAGAGAAGGAAATAAAAGGAATCCAAATCGGAAAAGAAGAAGTAAAGCTGTCACTGTTTGCAGATGACATGATACTATACATAGAGAATCCTAAAGATGCTACCAGAAAACTACTAGAGCTAATCAATGAATTTGGTAAAGTAGCAGGATACAAAATTAATGCACAGAAATCTCTGGCATTCCTATATACTAATGATGAAAAATCTGAAAGTGAAATCAAGAAAACACTCCCATTTACCATTGCAACAAAAAGAATAAAATATCTAGGAATAAACCTACCTAAGGAGACAAAAGACCTGTATGCAGAAAACTATAAGACACTGATGAAAGAAATTAAAGATGATACAAATAGATGGAGACATATACCATGTTCTTGGATTGGAAGAATCAATATTGTGAAAATGACTCTACTACCCAAAGCAATCTATAGATTCAATGCAATCCCTATCAAACTACCACTGGCATTTTTCACAGAACTAGAACAAAAAATTTCGCAATTTGTATGGAAACACAAAAGACCCCGAATAGCCAAAGCAATCTTGAGAACAAAAAAAGGAACTGGAGGAATCAGGCTCCCTGACTTCAGACTATACTACAAAGCTACAGTTATCAAGACGGTATGGTACTGGCACAAAAACAGAAAGATAGATCAATGGAACAGGATAGAAAGCCCAGAGATAAACCCATGCACATATGGACACCTTATCTTTGATAAAGGTGGCAGGAATGTACAGTGGAAAAAGGACAGCCTCTTCAATAAGTGGTGCTGGGAAAACTGGACAGGTACATGTAAAAGAATGAAATTAGAACACTCCCTAACACCATACACAAAAATAAGCTCAAAATGGATTAAAGACCTAAATATAAGGCCAGAAACTATCAAACTCTTAGAGGAAAACATAGGCAGAACACTCTATGACATAAATCACAGCAAGATTCTTTCTGACCCACCCCCTAGAGTAATGGAAATAAAAACAAAAATAAACAAATGGGACCTAATGAAACTTCAAAGCTTTTGCACAGCAAAGGAAACCATAAACAAGACCAAAAGACAACCCTCAGAATGGGAGAAAATATTTGCAAATGAAGCAACCGACAAAGGATTAATCTCCAAAATTTACAAGCAGCTCATGCAGCTCAACAACAAAAAACAAACAACCCAATCCAAAAATGGGCAGAAGACCTAAATAGACATTTCTCCAAAGAAGATATACAGACTGCCAACAAACACATGAAAGAATGCTCAACATCATTAATCATTAGAGAAATGCAAATCAAAACTACAATGAGATATCATCTCACACCAGTCAGAATGGCCATCATCAAAAAATATAGAAACAATAAATGCTGGAGAGGGTGTGGAGAAAAGGGAACCCTCTTGCACTGCTGGTGGGAATGTGAATTGGTTCAGCCACTATGGAGAACAGTATGGAGGTTCCTTAAAAAACTACAAATAGAACTACCATATGACCCAGCAATCCCACTACTGGGCATATACCCTGAGAAAACCGAAATTCAAAAAGAGTCATGTACCAAAATGTTCATCGCAGCTCTATTTACAATAGCCCGGAGATGGAAACAACCTAAGTGCCCATCATCGGATGAATGGATAAAGAAGATGTGGCACATATATACAATGGAATATTACTCAGCCATAAAAAGAAACGAAATTGAGCTATTTGTAATGAGGTGGATAGACCTAGAGTCTGTCATACACAGTGAAGTAAGTCAGAAAGAAAAAGACAAATACAGTATGCTAACAAATATATATGGAATTTAAGAAAAAAAAATGTCATGAAGAACCTAGGGGTAAGGCAGGAATAAAGACGCAGACCTCCTAGAGAACGGACTTGAGGTTATGGGGAGGGGGAAGGGTGAGCTGTGACGGGGCGAGAGAGAGTCATGGACATATACACACTAACAAACATAGTAAGGTAGATAGCTAGTGGGAAGCAGCCGCATGGCACAGGGATATTGGCTCGGTGCTTTGTGACAGCCTGGAGGGGTGGGATAGGGAGGGTGGGAGGGAGGGAGATGCAAGAGGGAAGAGATATGGGAACATATGTATATGTATAGCTGATTCACTTTGTTATAAAGCAGAAACTAACACACCATTGTAAAGTAATTATACCCCAATAAAGATGTTAAAAAAAATAAATAAATAAATAAATGGTATTGCAACATCTGGGTAGCCATCTGAGAAATCAAGTGAACACCCATGTCTTACAACTTACATAAGGACAAATGACAAATGGATCAAAATGTATGTATAAAGAGTGGAAGAAACCATCAAAGTACTAGAATAAATAAAGGTGAAAAAATGTCAATACAAGAAGTGAGGAATCCTTTTCTAAGACAAAAATCCAGAAGCCATGCAAAAAGGGGCAGGAGGGGAATGTGTACATACATATACATACATATATACATATATGATAAATCTGGCTACCCACACACTCAACATTCCATGAGAAAAATCAAAATGTGAGTGCCAGAAATACTCAAACTACATCCCAAAGGGACATACAAATCACTGGTAGACAAATAACTCAATAGAAAAATGGATAAAAGATTTGAACAACCAGTTCACAGATAAAAATGTATTCATGCATTCATCTTAGACATATAAAAATATGCTCAACTTCACTCTTATTAAGGAAAAACAAATTAGAAACCCACCAAGATATCATTTTTAATCTAGTAGACTGGCAGAAATCAAAAAGATTGATAACACATTAGGATGGTAAAGATTCAGATAAACAAGTTCTCTCACATAGTCCTTGTGGGACTGAAAATTAGTACGGCACTTATGGTGGATAATTTCGCAGTATCTCTCAAAATCATGAGTATACGTACCTTTTGCCTTGGGATTTTCCTCTTCTCAGAATTAATCCTTACAGATATTTTCACACATGGGAATTGCACTGTACCAGGTCATTCTATGTAACACTGTAATATCAAAAGATTGGAAACCATCTAAATATCAGGTGACTGGTTAAATAAGGTACCATACATACATACAGAGGAAAGTCATGTGATTGTTAAAAATAATAACAAAGCTCTTAATGAACTAATATGAAAACACCTCTGATAAATTAAATGAAAAAAGTATAAGACTACGGACATGGTATTCTACCATGAGTGTGCGAGGGATAGAAAAGAATAGATGCTTGTTGAGATACACATACACATATGTATATAAAACCTCAGATAGTCACAAGGATCTGACAACAGTTACCTCTGGAGAGAAGGACGGACTGGGGGATAGAAGAGAGTTTTCAGTGTATAGGACCGTTTATTGCTCTCGAATTCTGGACTATGTCATCGTATTACCTATTCATAAACATTTAAATATATAAAAATAAACAGAAATCAAAGAGAACACAGGAGGTCAGTGGACAGAACTGAACCTAACAAGTCCAACCAGCAGCCCCTACACTAGGCCAAGGCCGCCTCAGGGGCTGATGACAGTTAGGTTTGGTGGCAAGTCAGAGAGGGTCTCCTGCCAGGCTAGAGTTGGCGGGGAGCTCTCCTAGTGAGTGACTGAATGTTCCTGATCTGCCACCAGACCCCCGGGCTGGAGAAGCCACCATCACTGTCTCTGCTGCCCACAGAACAGGCAGCTGTGGGCCTGGTCATCCCTCCTACACAGCACCTGCCAGGTGCAGGAGTGACAGGCTCTCAGGTGGGGCTCCTGACACCTGAAGTGAGCCCCTCCCTTCCAGCGGCTCTGGGTTTCTGTAGAATAACCTCCTCTGAGGAGGACTGCATGCGAGGACTGCTCTCTTGGACCTTACCAGCCCCTGCGGACCCAACTCTCTACCTCCTTCCCTGCTGAGGCCGCCCCACAAGCAAGACCCTCTTCTTTTGTGTGGTGAGAACTTTTAAGATCTAGTCTTTTAGGCCCCTTCCAACTGTACCCCTGCAGTGGTCTCCAAGGGGCTGACACTTGGCCCACACAATCACGCAGCAGACTACACATCACCCAGTCTCAAGGGCTCTCTCTTTCAGGATAGATGCAGAGCTGCCTTAGTTTACCCCGCACAGGACACACAGCGAAATCTGACCGCCTTCCGGGTTAGCCCTGGCCTAAACCACCCGTCCAGGAGAGCTGCTGAAGAGCGTGTTCCCCAACATCACAAGCTCTGCCACCTCTACTAGAAAGCAGTGGAACCCATCTGTAGATGCCGCGGACAGATCTGCGCCCTCAGATTTCACCTACCTCACTGGGCCCTAAATTCTTTTACTGTCGGATTTCAGATACACAGAATTAGATTAGTGATAATACTTAGTTCATATCACACCGATACCATGACATCCACATGTTCTCCAGGGGAACCCCAGGAGGTGAGGGATGAGAGGTGGGTCCATGACCTGGAGCAGCTGACAAGGGTGCCCTTGAGAGTTTCCTCTCTTCCAGCCAGCGGCAATGCACTGACATTTACCGGCATTGGGTTACATGGATTTACAGACTATATTATCTCCTTTTAACTTAAGTAACCCTCCCAAAATATTGTAAAATTGGGCCTCAAAGGGGCCTTGGATCAAAGATAACACTAACAAAGCAAGCACAACTGAACAACAAAAAAGAAGCAAACCTGATATATCTCCTGCCAGTTTACAAGGTTGAAAACAGCAACCATCCAGTAATCAGGTCTGACAAACAGTCAGCCAAAAAGCCTTGAATTTATCAAGAAAACTATCAGAGATACATTGCTTACACACACTATTGTTAACTATCAACATCACCTCAAGTATACACTAAGCCTTAAAATATTAGCTATGACACTATAAGGCAAGACATTTCAATAGCTCTGTGTATATGTGTGTGTGTGTGTGTGTGTGTGTGTGTGTGTGTGTGTGTGTGTGTGTGTGTGTGTGTGTGTGT
>NW_020837970.1:15375342-15602224 GCF_003676395.1 Aethalodelphis obliquidens | reverse complement strand
TGTGTGTGTGTGTGTGTGTGTGTGTGTGTGTGTGTGTGTGTGTGTGTTAGCTTAGAATAAAAAGGCATCAGAGAGATTCCTTTTTTTGTAAGAAAAAGTTCAGAATAATCTTTTATGTCAATAGCAAAATATAAATTATTCAATTTTGATCGTGTCTGACTTAAGAGTGTATGAGATATTGTATACAGATTGTTTCTCCAAGTTGCTGAACATTTCCTGACTTTATTTCTAAGAAGACTTCCTATTTTAAAAAAAAAAAAACTTTAGAAATAGTGAATAACAATTAATGCTAGGGTGTTCTGAGTATCTTGCATCCGATTCATCAATAAGAGACAAAAGAAAGGCTGTACTCAACTCTCAGAATTTGGTGAGGATATTATATGTCCAACAATCTACTTCGAACATCCATTTAGCACATAATTTATAATTAAGTGTATAGTTGTTTATCACTGTTCAATGCCAGGCCATGAGCAGCAAATGACAATGGTGAGGATTGTACTGTTGTTCTGAAGAGAAGTCAGAAATTATTTTTAGATTCCCCCTTCACAAAGTTGAAACAGAAATTCATTCTGTTGCATTTTTTAGGCTCCAAACCCAGAAAGCAAATTTATCTGATAGGTGAATTACATACTTAGGAACAGCTTAAATCTCAGGGTCATTAAATATCTTTACACCTTTCATATTTGGCCTCAAAAACGTATTTTGTTGTTCATTGAGCCGATCAGCTCACAGTTTAATATGACCAAATATCACCTACTCCTATTCAGCCCGCCAGGGCAGGAATGATTACTTTCTTCTTGCGTGCTTGTGACACTTCATACATAAATGTAGTCTGGCACTGCCCACAAAAAGCCATCATCATGACTTTTATTGCTCTGCAGCTAACTAGATGAAATTCTTCTAAGTGTGAAGCCACTTTTCATTTCTTTCCTGCATCTCCCAGAGTGACTGACACAGAGTAGACATCAGAAAGTGTCTATAAAATTAATGTATTTTCCTGAACTATCTGTACCATTTCTGAGCTTCTTTAGATTTCAGTGGATATATATTCTGTATCTACCAAGTAACTTGCAAGACTGTGAGTTTCAAGAGGGGCTCAGAGTAAGAGCAGATTCTTTAGTGGGTACAGGCTGTCACTCAGGCCTATGACCCAACAGATTCAATGGTATTCAAAGTTTTTTGGAATAGGAAATCTCAGTAAGAGAATCACAGCATAGTCCCATAGAGTTTGGAAGCAAAGCTGTGCTTTTCTCAGCTGATAACTATTCTTCCTTTGAGAAGAAGACCCTGGCATGCCTCAAGGACTTCATAGAGTCTAAATACTTGACTGTGTGTTTGTTCCCCGCAGAGCCAAGTCTGAGATGGAGACTGGTGTACAGGAGACATACTGGGGACTGCACTTGGGTGCAACAACTGTAAGAGAGTGAAAGAGTCAGGACTGGGCAAGGGGAGGAGTTGAACTGTGATGCAGTTGCAACAGAGGCCTCAGATGATCACACAGGGAGTTCTGAAGTTGGGATGTTTCTATAAAGTTGTCTTGCCTTGAAGAGGAAAGGGAGCCAGGTATTGCCACATCACCCAGGTACTGGATGTGGTCTTTGCCCCAGGGAGGGGAGCATAACTTTGAGCAAGGCTGCTTCCATGGGCTCTGGGAAATTTCCAGAAGGGGATCAACTGTGATCATGTTCTCATAATAGTGTCATTACAGCAGGGTAATGAGTGTCTCAGTCCTGGATTGGGACCTATGGGCAGGGTGACATAGGATCCACTATACCATTGCCTCTGAGTGACTATGTTGCTTGAGCTTCCTGTCATGAATTGAGTGCTCTCTGATTCACTAAGCCATAAGCGTTGGTGTATACAGAAACAATTGCTTTTCAAATGGAAGTGGTATCTAGGAGGTCAGGTTCAAGTAGATCTGTATGGCATCAGCAAGTTACATCTACCACCTTCTGCTGTAGTGCTGGTGCTCCTTCACTTCACACCTGTGCCCTTCTGAGGACCTTCCTTTGCGTAGTTGATAGAGAAAGAAAGAACTCGAGCCTGGTTTACAGGTGCTCTAGCCAGAAGTGGAGGCTGCCATATTACAGTCTAATTAGGCATGACCCTCAAGGATAGTGGTGAAGGAAATTCCAGCCAGTAGGCAGAGCTTGGAGCAATGACTGTTCACTACGGGGGAAGAATAACCTGAGAAATGGATCTACACTGAGTTTGGGACAGTGGCTAACACCCAGTTAGGGACTTGGAAAGAATAAGAATGTAAGATTGGTGACAAGAATGTTTGTGTAAGAGGAATGAGGATGGACATCGTAAATAAGAGTGTGGGGATATTTGTCCCATGTGAAAGTTCACTAGAGGGCATCCATTGCAGAGGAGTCATTTAATACTAAGGTGGCTACATCCACCAAATGGAATTATGAATCTAGATTGGATCAGCTAACAGCAGAAACCAAGGCTAAACACCATTTCCCAGGAGGACCCATTAATAGTCAACTACCCATTAGCAACTGTGCTATATTGGACTCATCAGTTTGTCCGAAATGGGATAAATTACTATTTGAGAGTATTGGTTTCTCTTCCCTGTCTGACATGCTCTTGCAAGCATACCATCTGTGGAATTAGAGAAAATCTTATTTACCATTGTTAAATCCCATACGAGAGAGATTGGACCAAGATGGCGGAGTAAAAGGACGTGCACTCACTCCCTCTTGTAAGAGCACCAGAATCACAACTAACTGCTGAACAATCATTGACAGGAAGACACTGGAACTCACCAAAAATGATACCCCACATCCAAAGACAAAGGAGAAGCCACAATGACAGAGTAGAAGGGGTGCAATCACAATAAAATAAAATCCCATAACCACTGGGTGGGTGACTCACAAACTGGAGAACACCTATACCACAGAAGTCCACCCACTGGAGTGAAGGTTCTGAGCCCCACGTCAGGCTTCCCAACCTGGAGGTCTGGCAACGGGAGAAGGAATTCCTAGAGA
This sequence comes from Aethalodelphis obliquidens, assembly GCF_003676395.1. Taxonomy (NCBI): domain Eukaryota; kingdom Metazoa; phylum Chordata; class Mammalia; order Artiodactyla; family Delphinidae; genus Aethalodelphis; species Aethalodelphis obliquidens. The sequence goes on along the minus strand of NW_020837970.1, from coordinate 15,599,228 downwards.
ATCGAATTTGAAGGCTGGATATGAAGGATTTGATTACAGGACTTCGACAGGACTGGGGGAAACAGAGACTCAACTCTTGGAGGGCACACACAAAGTAGTGTGTGCATCAGGACCCAGGGGAAGGAGCAGTGACCCCAGAGGAGACTGAACCAGACCTACCTGCTAGTGTTGGAGGGTTTCCTGCAGAGGCAGGGGGTGGCTCTGTCTCACTGTGAGGACAAGGACACTGGCAGCAGAAGTTCTGGGAAGTACTCCTTGGCGTGAGCCCTCCCAGAGTCTGCCATTAGCCCCACCAAAGAGCCCGGTAGTCTCCAGTGTTGGGTTTCCTCAGGCCAAACAAGCAACAGGGAGGGAACTCAGCCCTACCCATCAGCAGACAAGCGGATTAAAGTTTGCCTGAGCTCTGCCCACCAGAGCAACACCCAGCTCTACCCACCACCAGTCCCTCCCACCAGGAAACTTGCACAAGCCTCTTAGATAGCCTCACCCACCAGAGGGCAGACAGCAGAAGCAAGAAGAACTAGAATCCTGCAGCCTGTGGATAAAAACCACATTCACGGAAAGATAAACAAGATGAAAAGGCAGAGGGCTATATACCATATGAAGGAACAAAATAAAACCCCAGAAAAACAACGAAATGAAGTGGAGATAGGCAACCTTCAAGAAAAAGAATTCAGAATAATGATAGTGAAAATGATACAGGACCTCAGAAAAAGAATGGAGGCAAAGATCAAGAAGATGCAAGAAATGTTTAACAAAGACCTAGAAGAATTCAAGAACAAACACCTAGAAGAATTAAAGAACAAACAAACAGAGATGAACAATACAATAACTGAAATGAAAAATACACTAGAAGGAATCAACAGCAGAATAACTGAGGCAGAAAAAACAGATAAGTGACCTGGAAGACAGAATGGTGGAATTCACTGCCACAGAACAGAATAAAGAAAAAAGAATGAAAAGAAATGAAGCCACCCTAAGAGACCTCTGGTACAACATTAAATGCAACAACATTCGCATTATAGGGGTCCCAGAAGGAGAAGAGAGAGAGAAAGACCCGAGAAAATATTTGAAGAGATTATAGTTGAAAAATTCCCTAACATGAGAAAAGAAATAGCCACCCAAGTCCAGGAAGTGCAGAGAGTCCCAAGAAGGATAAACCCAAGGAGAAATACACTGAGACACATAGTAATCAAACTGATAAAAATTAACGACAAAGAAAATTATTGCAAGCCACAAGGGAAAAATGACAAATAACATACAAGGGAACTCCCGTAAGGTTAACAGCTGATTTCTCAGCAGAAACTCTAGAAGCCAGAAGGGAGTGGCATGACATATTTAAAGTGATGAAAGGGAAGAACGTACAGCCAAGATTACTCTACCCAACAAGGATCTAATTCAGATTCGATGGAGAAATCAAAAGCTGTACAGACAAGCAAAAGCTAAGAGAATTCAGCACCACCAAACCAGCTCTACAACAAATGCTAAAGAAACTTCTCTAAGTGAGAAACACAAGAGAAGAAAAGGACCTACATAAACAAACCCAAAACAATTAAGAAAATGGTCATAGGAACATACATATCTATAATTACCTTAAGCGTGAATGGATTAAACGCTCCAACCAAAAGACACAGGCTCCCTGAATGGATACAAAAACAAGACCCATCTATATGGTGTCTACAAGAGACCCACTTCAGACCTAGGGACACATACAGACTGAAAGTGAGGGGATGGAAAAAGATAGTCCATGCAAGGGGACATCAAAAGAAAGCTGGAATAGCAATACTCATATCAGATAAAATAGATAAAATAAAGAATGTTACAAGAGACAAGGAAGGACACTACATAATGATCAAGGGATCAATCCAAGAAGAAGATATAACAATTATAAAACTATATGCACCCAACATAGGAGCACCTCAATACATAAGGCAACTGCTAACAGCTATAAAAGAGGAAATCGACAGTAACACAATAATAGTGGGGGACTTTTAACACCTCACTTACACCAATGGACAGATCATCCAAACAGAAAATTAATAAGGAAACACAAGCTTTAAGTGACACAATGGACCAGATAGATTTAATTAATATTCATAGGACATTCCATCCAAAAACAGCAGATTACACTTTCTTCTCAAGTGCACATGGGACATTCTCCATGATAGATCATATCTTGGGTCACAAATCAAGCCTCAGTAAATTTAAGAAAATTGAAATCATTTCAAGCATCTTCTCTGACCATAATGCTATGAGATTAGAAATCAATTACAAAGAAAAAAATGTAAAACACACAAACACATGGAGGCTAAATAATACGTTACTAAATAACCAACAGATCACTGAAGAAATCAGAACATATCTAGACACAAATGACAACAAAAACACGACAATCCAAAACCTATGGGATGCGCAAAAGCAGTTCGAAGTGGGAAGTTTAGAGCAATACAATCCTACCTCAAGAAACAAGAAAAACCTCAGAAAAAACACTCTAACCTTACACCTAAAGGAATTAGAGAAAGAAGAACAAACAAAACCCAAAATTAGTAGAAGGAAAGAAATCATAAAGATCAGAGCAGAAACAACTGAAACAGAAACAGAGAAAACAATAGCAAAGATCAATAAAACTAAAAGCTGGTTCTTTGAGAAGATAAACAAAATTGATAAAGCCAGACTCATCAGGAAAAAGAGGGAGAGGACTCAATGAGATTACAAATGAAAAAGGATAAGTTACAACAGACGTTGCAAAATACAAAGCATCCTAAGAGACTACTACAAGCAACTCTATGTCAATAAAATGGACAACCTGGAAGAAATGGACAAATTCTTAGAAAGGTATAACCTTCCAAGACTGAACCAGGAAGAAATAGAAAATATGAACAGACCAATCACAAGAAATGAAATTGAAACAGTGATTAAAAATCTTCCAACAAACAAAAGTCCAGGACCAGATGGCTTCACAGGCGAATTCTATCAAACATTTAGAGAAGAGCTAACCCCATCCTTTTCAAACCCTTCCAAAAAATTGCAGAGGAAGGAACACTCCCAAACTCATTCTATGAGGCCACCATCACCCTGATACAAAAACCAGACAAAGATACTACAAAAAAAGAAAATTACAGACCAGTATCACTGGTAAATATAGATACAAAAGTCCTCAACAAAATACTAGCAAACAGAATCCAACAAAACATTAAAAGGATCATACACCATGATCAAGTGGGATTTATCCCAGGGATGCAAGGATTCTTCAATATATGTAAATCAATCAATGTGATATACCATATTAACAAATTGAAGAATAAAAACCATATGATCATCTCAATAGATGCAGAAAAACCTTTTGACAAAATTCAACACCCATTCATGATAAAAGCTCTCCAGAAAGTGGGCATAGAGGGAACCTACTTCAACATAATAAAGGCCATGTACGACAAACCCACAGCAAACATCATTCTCAATGGTGAAAAACTGAAAGCATTTCCTCTAAGACCAGGAACAAGACATGGATGTCCACTCTCGCCACTATTATTCAACATAGTTTTGGAAGTCCTAGCCACGGCAATCAGAGAAGAAAACTCAATAAAAGGAATACAAATTGGAAAAGAAGAAGTAAAATGGTCACTGTTTGCAGATGACATGATACTATACATAGAGAATCCTAAAGATGACACCAGTAAACTACGAGCTAATCAATGAATTTGGTAAAGCTGCAGGATACAAAATTAATGCACAGAAATCTCTTGTGTTCCTATACACTAATGATGAAAAATCTGAAAGAGAAATTAAGGAAACACTCCCATTTACCATTGCAATAAAAAGAATAAAATACCTAGGGAGAAAAAAGACCTGTAAGCAGAAAACTATAAGACACTGGTGAAAGAAATTAAAGATGATACAAACAGATGGAGAGATATACCATGTTCTTGGATTGGAAGAATCAATATTGTGAACATGACTACACTACTCAGAGCAATCTACAGATTCAGTGCAATCCCTATCAAATTACCAATGGCATTTTTTACAGAACTAGAACAAAAAGTCTTAAAATTTGTATGGCGACACAAAAGACCCCGAATAGCCACAACAATCTTGAGAAAAGAGAACCAAGCTGGAGGAATCAGACTCCCTGACTTCAGACTATACTACAAAGCTACAGTCATCAAGACAATATGGTAGTGGCACAAAAACAGAAATATAGACCAATGAAACAGGATAGAAAGCCCAGAGATAAACCCACGCACTTATGGTCAACTAATCTATGACAAAGGAGGCAAGGATATACAATGGAGAAAAGACAGTCTCTTCAATAAGTGGTGCTGGGAAAATGGGACAGCTACACATAAAAGAATGAAATTAGAACACTCCCTAACACCATACACAAAAATAAACTCAAAATGGATTAGAGACCTAAATGTAAGACTTCACACTATAAAACTCTTAGAAGAACAGGAAGAACACTCTTTGACATAAGTCACAGCAAGATCTTTTTTGATCCACCTCCTAGAGTAATGGAAATAAAAACAAAAGTAAACAAATGGACCTAATGAAACTTAAAAGCTTTTGCAAAGCAAAGGAAACTACAAACAAGACGAAAAGACAACCCTCAGAATGGGAGAAAATATTTACAAACAAATCAATGGACAAAGGATTAATCTCCAAAATATATAAACAGCTCATGCAGCTCAATATTTAAAAAACAAACAACCCAATTAAAAAATGGGCAGAAGACCTAAATAGACATTTCTCCAAAGAAGACATACAGATGGCCAAGAAGCACATGAACACCTGCTCAACATTACTAATTTTTAGAGAAATGTAAATCAAAACTACAATGAGGTATCACCTCACGCCAGTTAGAATGGGCATCATCAGAAAATCTACAGACAACAAATGCTGGAGAGGGTGTGGAGAATAGGGAAACCTTTTGCACTGTTGGTGGGAATGTAAATTGATACAGCCACTATGGAGAACAGTATGGAAGTTCCTTAAAAAACTAAAAATAGAATTACCATATGACCCAGCAATCTCACTACTGGGCATATCCAGAGAAAACCATAATTCAAAAAGACACATGCACCCCAATGTTCATTACAGCACTATTTACAATAGCCAGGTCATGGACGTAACCTAAATGCCCATCAACAGACGAATGGATAAAGAAGATGTGGGACATATATACAATGGAATATTACTCAGCCATGAAAAGGGACGAAATTGGGTCATTTGTAGAGTTGTGGATAGATCTAAAGACTGTCATACAGAGTGAAGTAAGTCAGAAAGAGAAAAACAAATATCGTATATTAACGTATATATGAGGAACCAATAAAAATGGTACAGATGAACCAGTTTTCAGGGCAGAAATAGAGACACAGATGTAGAGAACCAACGTATGGACACCAAGGGGGGAAATTGGGGGTGGGGGGTGGGGGTGGGATGAATTGGAAGATTGGTATTGACATATATACACTGATATGTATAAAATGGATAACTAATAAGAACCTGCTGTATAAAAAAATAATTTTTTAAAAAAACCCCATATGACATTTATTTTTTACCAAAATACTCAATTCATAGCAATAGAAATGCATCAATAGACCCCTGCCTATGAAATTCACTGTTTTGTTTTGTTTTTGGTTTTTTTGCGGTATGCGGGCCTCTCACTGTTGTGGCCTCTCCTGTTGCGGAGCACAGGCTCCAGACGCTCAGGCTCAGCGGCCATGGCTCACGGGCCCAGCCGCTCCGCGGCACGTGGGATCTTCCCGGACCGGGGCACGAACCCGCGTCCCCTGCATCGGCAGGCGGACTCTCAACCACTGCGTCACCAGGGAAGCCCGAAATTCACTGGTTTTATCACCATACCCCATCACCCAGAAGCAGGTGCCCTAATAAAACAGAGAATGACCTGCTAAAGACTTTTTGTGGTATCTACTGGGAGATAACACCTGCAAGGCTGAAGTGCTGCCCTGAAGGGTCTGGGAACTAAGGTGTGAAACTGGAAATGGCTACTCTCACTGTTACACCTGATAAATCACTGGAAGAGCTCTTGTTTCCCATCCGCAAACCTTGGGGCTCTGCTACTTTTGTGATCTAGGTCCTCAGGAGAAGTATTATTTCCTCAGGAGATAAAATATTAAATGTGAAGTTGAGTATGCCACCTGACCATTTAGGATTCCTCAGGTCACTGAATTGTCAGGCTGAGAAAGGAGGATTTACTGTCTGGGGTTATTGGTATCAATTATCAAGGGAAAATTAGGTTGCTGCTATACATCTGGTGCAGGAATGACCATATCTGGGACCCGGGAGAGTCAATGGGGTGCCATTTAGAATCTGGAAATAGTTGAAGAATAGTAATTGCATGTCCAATATTAAAGTTCAATTAAAGACCAAAGTAACCCAATAAAGTCATGGAAAAGAAGGATTCAGACCACTTGGGTATGAAGATATTTTCATCAAGCAAATAACCCCAAAGAGCCCCAAATAGCCAAGGTACTGACTGAGGGACAAGGTCCCTTCATGGATTTGCAATGGGAGGTTCTGGAGGGAGATTATGATGTGGGAGGGAGAAAATCCAGCCCTCCTCGCATCAGGTGGCATCTTCAGAAGTAGCTGAATTTCCTCCATTGTTCTAGTTCCCACTGGAAAGGTCTGCCATCATCATAGCCTCTACCAGGTGACCCTGGCCCTGGGCTCTGGTTACACTGCCTTTTCCCTCTCTCCTTATGCCTAACACTTTAGTGCCTTCTTGCTGTTGCTAATCTTTGGGTTATCTCATTTCCCCTATTTTATTTCTCAGCTTTCCTATCACCTTTGTGACCAATTCCCTGCATTAAATTCCTTCTGTTCTAAGGTTTCATGTGGTTTCTATTTCTTTGTTTTTAATTGCACTATAATGGATTGTCTATTTCTTAATTAGCCCCTGACAATTAACTGTTCATGAAGAGGGAACTGGTTAAAGGATGATAATGACAATCACAATAGTTTATATATATTAAGAATTTACTAAGATCTAGGCCCTGTGCTAGAGATTTTATATGCATTAACTAATTTAATCCTCTCAATAACTCTAAAAGGCATCCCCTTTTTTTTCAAGAGGCAGCACAACTTGCTTGAAGTTACACACTCAATGGCCCAAGTGAGACTTGAACACAAGTCTGTGTGACACTAAATTCATATTCATCACAGTCATTCATCACCAGGTGCCCTAATAAAACAGAGAATGACCTGCTAAAGACATCATTGTCTTTAGCATTGTACATTGTACAATGTAGCATTATACATTGTACAAACATCAAAACAATGTTTTCAAAAAATAAATATACAGAAAAATGCCCCTAATATAATATTAAGTTTTTAAAAGTAAGATAGAAAACTCCATGTATGGGATCCTAAGAGTTTTTTTAAAAATCGGATATGTATTTATCTTATAAACAGATATGTCAAAACCAGTCATTTCTACATGGAATTACAGGCCATTTTTACTATCCTTCATATGCGCCTATCTACTTTTCTGAATTTTTCCCTTTTAAAAAATGGATGCATATGACCCTGTATTAGTCAGGATTAGGTATGACACCTCCAAGACTTCATCAAAGACCCAGACCCATGCCCTCTTGCGGCTCCATCCACCTCGGTGTGCCACCTAGGGCCTTCCCATTCTCATACCAGCAGCAGGAAAGAGAAAGGGAGCACCCTGCCCTTTGAAGGAGCCTTCGCGGAAATTGCATACACTTTTTGTTTCCATAGCATTGACCAGAAGTTAGTCACAGGGTCACCTCGGGCTACAAGGGAGGCAGTAAATATAGCCATTCAGCTGAGTGACAATGTGGGTTCAGTTAGTTAAGAATGGATGTGCAGGGACTTCCCTGGCGGTCCAGTGGTTAAGACTTCACCTTCCAATGCAGGGGCTGTGGGTTCGATCCCTGGTCGGGGAGCTAAGATCCCACATGCTTCATGGCCAAAAAACCAAAACATAAAACAGAAGCAATATTGTAACAAATTCAATATTTTAAAAATGGTCCATATCAAAAAAAAAATCTTAAAAAAAAATCTTAAATAAAAAAAGAATGGATGTGCAGGCAATCGGCATTCTCTTGTACAGACCCTTGTAATCAGTATAAAATAAAAAATAATGTTGCTTTAATTGCTCAACTCTACTGCACAGTTTCTAACTAACTGGGTTCCATTTATATCCAAACAGAGATGTTTAACCTTTCAGCCTTTACAGAGGGTGTAGTACATGGGGGAGTGATTTTTTAAAATAAACTTTTAATTTTGGAAAATTTTTAGACTTACAGAAAATTGCAAATGTAGTACAGAGAGCTCTTCATTTACCCAGTTTTAGTTTCTCCAAATACTGTCATCTTAAATTACCATGGTGCATTTGTCAGAACTAAAAAGGCAACGTTGGTACATTATCATCATCTAAACTCCAGATTTTATCAGATTTCACCAGTTTGTCCTCTTTCTGTTCTGGGATCCAATGAAAGATCTCACATTACATTTAGTTATCATTTCTCCCTAGTCTCCTCTAGTCAGTGAGTTTCTCAAGTCTTTCCTTTTTAAATTTTTGTTTCTAATGACCTCAACAGTTTTGAGAAGTACAAGTCAGGTATTTGTAGAATGTCCCTCAGTCTGGGTTTGTCAGATGTTTTCTCAAGGTTGGACTGGGATTACAGGTTTGGAGGAAGCACAGCACAGAGGTGAAGTGCCCTTCCCATTACATGCTATCAGGGGTACCTGGTACCCCTGATACCCCTGGTACATACATATCACTGATGATGTTGACCGTCATCACTTGATAAAGGTGGTGTTTGCAAGATTTCTATACTATAAAGTTATTATTTTTTCCTTTCCTATGTGCTACCCTTTAGAAATGAGTAACAGTCCAGGCCATACATGAAGTAGGAGGTGGGGTTATCTACATATATTATTTGGGATTCCTCTGTAAAGAAGGGTTGCCTCTTCTCACTGGGGAAGTAAAATGCATTGCTTTTGCTTCAAGACATTAACAAGTGATAAGAATATCTTACAGGCATTGTGGTCAGTTCTAGGACACCCTGATATATCCCTAGTTTCAAAGAACATACGATCTTGTCAAGGACAAAAAAATATAATGAAAGAGTCATAGTCCAAAGTGAGAGGTGCTCTAAGAGGTGTATGTACCATGGAGCCCGGATTGGTCAGGTGAGAGAGGGTTTATTCTCTGGGAGAGAGATGGTCAGAAAAAGCCTCCAGGATGAAAGGACATATGAGGTTAAATACATTTATCTAGTTAAGTAAATTGGAGATCCCATTAACCATTATCCAAAAAGGGGGAGAAAAAGCTGGTCTGCAGGCCATGAAACTGCGAGTGTTTGGTTTGCTGAATTTGAGGTGGGAATGTCCAGTAGAAACTTGGAAATTCTTACCTGGGTCCTGGGAAGAGGAAGGAGTTTCAGAGACAGATTTGGAAATTTCCCCTGGGATGGGCAGAGGCTCAGGGGGGCCTCAAGAGGGGTTAAGTCTTTATAAGAGAGCATGAAGAGTGAAAAGGGGTGGCAAAAGGAGAAAAGGCAAGGACACGAGGGTCCCTCCTACTTATAAGGTTTCTCAACACACATACTCTACTAAGAGACTCGGACAGGCAGAGGCTTGCACCTTCATTATGCTGTGAAGCAAGATCACATTTACTGGCAGAAATGAAGTACGTGTGGATGGAAATCAGGCTGCACCCAATCTCAAAGCAAATACTCTACACAAGGATTTTTCAATGACTTAATGGTTGTATAATGGATGATACTGAGCATGACTTCTATCTCCCTGGACCCTTGTGGCAAGATCTCCATGCAAGATTAAAACCAAGGAAATATGTCTCTTTCTTGACTTTAAAATGTTCAGGTACATGTTTGTGCTGATTATGTTATATCTGCTCAACACAGACAATAAATGAAATTAAGAAACAAGTGGTAAAAGTTACTCATAATCCCTCCCCACGAAATGATCAACTACAACTAGAAGTTTTATATATGAACACACACACATATACATACAACAAATAGATATCATAATATATTTATACTGTGGAAAAAAGTTTTATATGATAGATAATTGTATGTAAAAACTAATGTATATAACCTCTTGGAGATTTTTTAATACCTGTCTTTGCATATCTTATTTTTTAACCAAAAAATGGAATCATAGTTTGTACATTGTTTTATAACTCTCCTTTAAAAATATTATCATTAATCATTATTATTACCATTGTGAACATTACTATTTATTGCAACATGTACTTTTAGGGAGGTATCATTATCCTCATTTTACAGATAAAGAAATCATGGATGACAGACATTAAGTAAATTGTGATCCACAGCCATTTTAACCCAGTCTTGCAGAGTCCAAACCCATGGAGTTTGTCAATACATGCTCATTTAGAATATTAGTTTAAAATTAATTGTTCAATTTATTAAAATTACAAATACACTGTATAGCACAGGGAACTCTATTCAATACTCTGTAATGACCTATCCATATAGGTCCATATATCCCATCATAGAATCTAAAAAAAGAGTGGATATATGCATATGTATAACTGATTCACTTTGCTATACAGCAGAAACTAACACATTGTAAATCAACTATACGCCAATAAAAATTAATTTAATAAATAAATAAAATACAATTATTCAATTTACAATATTAATCACTTTCTTATTTTCCTTATAAGTGTAGAAAATTTTAATAATCATTAATAAGGAGCTTGTATTAATTATGGTCCTATTTACAAATTTAATTAAATGCTTTAATTATTTCAATTTGAATTTTGAATCTAATATAGTCAATTTCCTGTTTAAGTATTTCAGTATCTGATTTACAGGGAGACCTCTCTGAAGTATTTAAGAATATTTGTAAATCCAATAAGTTAAATATAAATATGAATCTAAAATGCCTTTAATTGTTCCCATACTGTTTACAAAATAAGTGAGATTTAAACATTAAGCAACAAATTTAAACAAATTATTTAATTACACATTATAAGTTAGAATTGCAGTCCTAGCATGCCAAATTCTATGAAACACTACAAACACCTGAAGTACCAAACAGAAACAAATTCATTAATATGTAAATATTATTACTGCTTGTTTGATTTACTTCTTCATCTTTATAATGAATTCTAAATAACCTTGAATCAAAACACACCTATCCGGTTCTAGGTTATGGAATGGAGGAGTAGCCTGTATTAGATTAACTCTCTTGCCAATAACAATTGTAAATCCTGGACAAAATATAAAAAACAACTGTGTGAAGGCACTGGAGAGCAACCCAAAGTACAGGGAAATGGGAAGGATGTTATCCTTGAAGAAGAGATGCTCACTGGGTGAGACCGACATTTAATCAGCTTTTCCCCTTGGGGCATTTCATAGTTTACTGAAGTGCCTAGGCTAATAGAGCTGAAGCATAGAGTGGCAGTTTTACTAGTATGAGACAGAATTCAGAGCTTTGGAAATGATCCAGAAGCACTGGAAATCAGGGAGCAGGAAGGGGCAGGGGAGAGAACGACCCAGAAAGGAATCAGTCACAAAAGAAGGAGATCCAAAATTTTAATATAAATATCCCTTTAATCCTTGACTGATTCCTAAATTGTGTATGCAGAGGACAAGACTTCAAGAAACTCAGCAAAAAAGAGGTTAAGGAACTGAGCTGAGATTTTAGCAGCTGCCTAGGACTCAGGAGTTTAAGTCTGGCATTTAAGTCCAACCAAAACAGAGGAGCTTGGCAAACAGCTAGAGCTTTCCACTGACATTCCTGAAGAGCTACACCTTAGGAGCAAAGACCACATCTGAGGACCAAGGGAAAAACTAAATATGCCTTCTCTAATGAAGGCTAAAACTAAGCCTCCAAGGATCAAGATAATCTGCAAGTAATTTAACTGTTGCCACAACAAAATGCAATATTCTTTAGAGGAATATAACTTAACCCAGATTTTCTATAACATACTGTATACAATGACCCATAAGTGACTTATATGTTCGATTTGGAATTAGCTGAAACAAGTATAATAAATATGATAGAGAAACTATAGGAAAATGTAGCCACAGTGGATGAACAAACAGGGAACCTCAATAAAGAAATGAGAAAAGTTTTTTAAAGAACCAGATAGAAATTCCAGAATTCTAGAAATTCTAGATGCATAACCTAAATCTAATCATGAGAAATTATCAGACAAACTCAAACTGACTGATATTCTACAAAATACTTGCCCTGTAATATTTTAAAATATCAAAGCCATGGAAGTCAAGGAAACACAAAAAAACTGTTTTATAATGCTCAGCATACAGATTCTGTATATTAGATTAATACTCATCATAGCCATTAAACACCATAAGGCATATTATAAGCCATCAAAACTATTTTGAAGAATATATAGAGAAAAGTGTTTGTGATATAATACTAGCTTCTTAAAAGTAAGATTAAAAAGTCAATGTATAGGATCCTAAGAGTTTTATTTTTTAATCTAATAGCTATCTATCTATCTATCTCATAAATATACTAGATATGATGATAAAGAACACCCTTCTGGGCTTCCCTGGTGGCGCAGTGGTTGAGAGTCCGCCTGCCGATGCAGAGGACACAGGTTCGTGCCCCGGTCCGGGAAGATCCCACATGCCACGGAGCGGCTGGGCCCGTGAGCCAAGGCCGCTGAGCCTGCATGTCCGGAGCCTGTGCTCCGCAACGGGAGAGGCCACAACAGTAAGAGGCCCGTGTATCGCAAAAAAAAAAAAAAAAAAAAAAAGAACACCCTTCTTTACACAAGATTGCCAGCTAACAAATGCAAAAGTAATGATAAAAATTATCATTTTACTACAACTGAAAAAAATTAATTCAGGCAAGCTTGTCAATGGAAGCCAAAGCATTTGAATGAAAGGTTGGTTGGGAACCAGCTATTCACATAGTTCATGAGTCTCACACCACAGGTGTGATATTAACAAGAGGGAAAAATTTACATTGGAGGAATCAGGTTGTCAACACCTTAACACAATGATCAATCTTATCATCCTTCATGGTAAGACAGCAAGACATATATGCCGCCTGGTGTGATGTAATATGAACAACACAGTAGTACTAGAATGTTCTTTCCAAAAATATGTAACCTCAGTTTAACTGATTGTTTATATCTAATTTTCATTTAATGAGAAATCTGGGGATGGAGGAACAGGTTAAATTGACACCATGAGGAGTCAACCAAACAAATCCAGAAGGTAGAAGATACTGCTGGACAAATGCCCAAGTCCCTTGAAAAAACATCCCATGATGAAAAAAATGCAGTCTCCTGACTGTTCTCGATTTTAGAAGACTTTAAGACATGTAACCATGTTACATTGGCCCTTGATCGGATTTCAGTTTGAATAAATTAAATTTTAAATATACTTTTGGGATAATTGGAAATTTTTAAATATAGGCTTAGTATTAGATGATATTAAGGAATTGTTGTTAATTTGGTTAGAGGTGACAATGGGTTGTGATTAAGTAGGAAATGTCCTTACTCTTCAGAAATGCTTTAGTGATGTATTATTGTTCTCAATTATTTGATCCTTCTTTTCTGGATAAGAATTATATATCCTCCCCTCCCTTCATCTCTTGCGCCCTGTGATATACAGGCTTTCCTCTAGGAGTATATTTTCCCTCTCCATTGACATCATGCTGACCTTTGATCAGTGAAATATAAGCAGAAGTGACACTTCCCCAGTCTGACAGAAGCTTGAAGTGGCAGTGCAAATTTCTGCCTGCTCTCTTCTTCTTTTCCTTCTTCCATGGGAATGGCATGACCTAGCTAGGGGCTGCTCCTTCATCCTGGATCCCAGGATGAAGAGTGAGGTGAAATAGACTCAGCCTATCCATACGCTGGAGTATAGCCAATGGTGATTAACAATTTACATGTAATGCGAAGGAAAATAAACCTTTGTCGTATGTTGCTGAAGTTTGGGGCTGCTTTTTACAGCAGCATCACTTAGTGGAAGCTGAGTTTCCACTCTGATACAGAGGCATACTGGAGTATTCAGGGATGACATATTTTTAATTGTTTAGCAAAAATTCAAAGAAATATGAAATATAAAAAGAACCAAATGAAAATTTCAGAATTTAAAAAGCAACAACTGAAATTAAAAAACAACAACAACAACTCACTGGATGGGCTCAGTAAAAGAGTGGAGATGACAGAGGAGTGGACCTAAAGCGAGAAGGATAGAAATGATCCAATCTGAGCAACAAAGAGAAAACAGATGAAAAACATAAAGAGAAATTCAGGAATCTGCTGTACAATATCATGCCTATAGTTAACAATACGCTATTACACACTTAAAATTTTGTTGTGAGTAGATTTCATGGTAAATGTTCTTACCACAATAAAAACAAACAAAAAATCATTACCATCAACAACGACAAAGCTAAGGTAAGAAGGTGGTACTAAGAAGCATGGACTATTAAAAATAAACGAATCTAAGGACTTCCCTTCTGGTCCAGCGGTTAACACTCTGCACTCCAAATGCAGGGGGCCTGGGTTTGATCCCTGGTCAGGGAACTAGATCCCACATACCACAGCTGAAAGATCTTATATGGTGCACCTAAAGATCCCGCATGCCACAACCGTAGCCAAATAAAAAAAAATAAATAAATGAAATAATTTTAAAATAAATCAATAAATCTAAAAAACTTCACTGTGTATAAAATAAATAAGCCATGGGGATGTATTATACAGCATAAGGAACACGGTCAATAATACTGTAATACTTTGTTTGAGGACAGAAGGCTGCTAGAGTTCTGGTGGTGATCACTTCATAATGCATGCAAATGTCAAATTGCTATGTAGTACCCCTGAAACTAACATAAAATTGTACACCAACTATATTTCTTTTTTTTAATTAAAAAATTTTTTTAACATCTTTATTAGAATATAATTGCATTACAATGGTGTGTCAGTTTCTGCTTTATAACAAAGTGAATCAGTTATACATATACATGTGGCCCCATATGTCTTCCCTCTTGCATCTCCCTCCCTATCCCACCCCTCTAGGTGGTCACAAAGCACCAAGCTGATCTCCCTGTGCTGTGCGGCTACTTCCCACTAGCTATCTATTTTATGTTCGGTAGCGTATATATGTCCATGCCACTCTTTCACTTTGTCCCAGCTTACCCTTCCCCCTCCCCGTATCCTCAAGTCCATTCTCTAATAGGTCTGCATCTTTATTACCGTCTTGCCCCTACGTTCTTCTGATATTTTCTTTTTTATTTTTGCTTTTTTTTTGATTCCATATATATGTGTTAGCATACGGTATTTGTTTTTCTTTTTCTGACTTACTTCACTCAGTATGACAGTCTCTAGGTCCATCCACCTCACTACAAATAACTCAGTTTCGTTACTTTTTATGGCTAAGTAATATTCCATTGTATATATGTGCCACATTTTCTTTATCCATTCATCTGTTGATGGACACTTAGGTTGCTTCCATGGCCTGGCTATTGTAAGTAGAGCTGCAATGAACATTTTGGTACCTGACTCTTTTTGAATTATGGTATTCTCAGAGTATATGCCCAGTACTGGGGTTGCTGGGTCATATGGTAGTTCTATTTTTAGTTTTTTAAGGAACCTCCATACTGTTCTCCATAGTGGCTGTATCAATTTACATTCCCACCAACAATGCAAGACGGTTCCCTTTTCTCCACACCCTCTCCAGCATTTATTATTTCTAGATTTTTTGATGATGGCCATTCTGACCGGTATGAGATGATATCTCATTGTAGTTTTGATTTGCATTTCTCTAATGATTAATGATGTTGAGCATTCTTTCATGTGTTTGTTGGCAGTCTGTATATCTTCTTTGGAGAAATGTCTATTTAGGTCTTCTGCCCATTTTTGGATTGGGTTGTTTGTTATTTTGTTATTGAGCTGCATGAGCTGCTTATAAATTTTGGAGATTAATCCTTTGTCAGTTGCTTCATTTGCAAATATTTTCTCCCATCCTGAGGGTTGTCTTTTGGTCTTGTTTATGGTTTCCTTTGCTGTGCAAAAGATTTTAAGTTTCATTAGGTCCCATTTGTTTATTTTTATTTCCATTTCTCTAGGAGGTGGGTCAAAAGGGATCTTGCTGTGATTTATGCCATAGAGTGCTCTGCCTATGTTTTCCTCTAAGAGTTTGATGGTGTCTGGCCTTACATTTAGGTCTTTAATCCATTTTGAGTTTATTTTTGTGTATGGTGCTAGGGAGTGTTCTAATTTCATTCTTTTACATTAGCTGTCCAGTTTTCCCAGCACCACTTATTGAAGAGGCTGTTTTTTCTTCCCTGTATATTCTTGCCTCCTTTATCAAACATAAGGTGACCATAGGTGCGTGGGTTTATCTCTGGACTTTCTATCCTGTTCCATTGGTCTATATTTCTGTTTTTGTGCCACTACCATATTGTCTTGATGACTGTAGCTTTGTAGTATAGTCTGAAGTCAGGGAGTCTGATTCCTCCAGCTTGGTTCTCTTTTCTCAAGATTGTTGTGGCTATTCGGGGTCTTTTGTGTCGCCATACAAATTTTAAGACTTTTTGTTCTAGTTCTGTAAAAAATGCCATTGGTAATTTGATAGGGATTGCACTGAATCTGTAGATTGCTCTGAGTAGTGTAGTCATGTTCACAATATTGATTCTTCCAATCCAAGAACATGGTATATCTCTCCATCTGTTTGTATCATCTTTAATTTCTTTAATCAGTGTCTTATAGTTTTCCGCATACAGGTATTTCGTCTCCCTCGGTAGGTTTATTCCTAGGTATTTTATTCTTTTTGTGGCAATGGTAAATGGGAGTGTTTTCTTGATTTCACTTTCAGATTTTTCATCATTAGTGTATAGGAATGCAAGAGATTTCTGTGCATTAATTTTGTATCCTGCAGCTTTACCAAATTCATTGATTAGCTCTATTAGTTTTCTGGTAGCATCTTTAGGATTCTCTATGTATAGTATCATGTCAGCTGCAAACAGTGACAGCTTTACTTCTTCTTTTCCGATTTGGATTCCTTTTACTTCTTTTTCTTCTCTGATTGCTGTGGCTAAAATATCCAAAACTATGTTGAGTAATAGTGGTGAGAATGGGCAAACGTGTCTTCTTCCTAATCTTAGTGGAAATGGTTTCAGTTTTTCACCATTGAGGACGATGTTGGCTGTGGGTTTGTCATATATGGCCTTTATTATGTTGAGGAAAGTTCCCTCTATGCCTGCTTTCTGGAGGGTTTTTATCAAAAATGGGTGTTGAATTTTGTCGAAAGCTTTCTCTGCACAATTTGAGATGTTCATATGGTTTTTCCCCTTCAATTTGTTAATATGGTGTATCACGTTGATTGATTTGCATATATTGAAGAATCCTGGCATTCCTGGGATAAACCCCACTTGATCATAATGTATGATCCCTTTAATGTGCTGTTGGTTTCTGTTTGCTAGTATTTTGTTGAGGATTTTTGCATCTACGTTCATCAGAGATATTGGCCTGTAGTTTTCTTTCTTTGTGACATCTTTGCCTGGTTTTGGTATCAGAGTGATGGTGGCCTCATAGAATGAATTTCAGAGTGTTCCTCCCTCTGCTATATTTTGGAAGAGTTTGAGAAGGATGGGTGTTAGCTCTTCTCTAAATGTTTGATAGAATTCGCCTGTGAAGCCATCTGGTCCTGGGCTTTTGTTTGTGGGAAGATTTTTAATCACAGTTTCAATTTCAGTGCTTGTGATTGGTCTGTTCATATTTTCTATTTTTTCCTGGTTCAGTCTTGGAAGGTTGTGCATCTCTAAGAGTTTCTCCATTTCTTCCAGGTTGCCCATTTTATTGGCATAGAGTTGCTTGTAGTAATCTCTCATGATCCTTTGTATTTCTGCAGTGTTAGTTGTTATTTCTTTTTCATTTCTAAATCTATTGATTTGGGTCTTCTCCATTATTTTCTTTATAAGTCGGGCAAATGGTTTATCAATTTTGTTTATCTTCTCAAAGAATCAGCTTTTAGTTTTATTGATCTTTGCTATCGTTTCCTTCATTTCTTTTTCATTTATTTCTGGTCTGATCTTTATGATTTCTTTCCTTCTGCTAACTTTGGGGGGTTTTTGTTCTTCTTTCTCTAATTGCTTTAGGTGTAAGGTTAGGTTGTTTATTTTGAGATGTTTCTTGTTTCTTAAGGTACACTTGTATAGCTATAAACTTCCCTCTTAGAACTGCTTTTGCTCCATCCCATAGGTTTTGGGTCATTGTGTTTCCACTGTCATTTGGTTCTAGGTATTTTTTGATTTCCTCTTTGATTTCTTCAGTGATCTCTTGGTTATTAAGTAGTGTGCAGTTTAGCCTCCATGTCTTTGTATTTTTTACAGATTTTTTTCCCTGTAATTGATAACTAATCTCATAGCATTGTGGTCGGAAAAGATACTTGATATGATTTCAATTTTCTTAAATTTACCAAAGCTTGATTTGTGACCCAAGATATGATCTATCCTGGAGAATGTTCCATGAGCACTTGAGAAGAATGTGTATTCTGTTGTTTTTGGATGGAATGTCCTATAAATATCCATTAAGTCTATCCTGTTTAATGCATCATTTAAAGCTGGTGTTTCCTTATTTATTTTCATTTTGGATGATCTGTCCATTGGTGAAAGTGGGGTGTTAAAGTCCCCTACTATGATTGTGTTCCTGTCAATTTCCCCTTTTATGGCTGTTAGTATTTGCCTTATGTATTGAGGTGCTCCTATGTTGGGTGCATAAATATTTACAATTGTTACATCTTCTTCTTGGATTGATCCCTTGATCATTATGTAGTGTCCTTCTTTGTCTCTTGTAATAGTCTTTGTTTTAAAGTATATTTTGTCTGATATGAGAATTGCTACTCCAGCTTTCTTTTGATTTCCATTTGCATGGAATATCTTTTTCCATCTCCTTTTTTTCAGTCTGTATGTGTCTCTAGGTCTGAAGTGGGTCTCTTGTAGACAGCATATATACGGGTCTTGTTTTTGTATCCATTCAGCCAGTCTATGTCTTTTTGTTGGAGCATGTAATCCATTTACATTTAAGGTAATTATCAATATGTATGTTCCTATTACCATTTTCTTACTTGTTTTGGGTTTATTATTGTAGGTCTTTTCCTTCTCTCGTGTTTCCTGCCTAGAGAAGTTCCTTTAGCATTTGTGGCAAAGCTGGTTTGGTGCTGCTGAATTCCCTTAGCTTTTCCTTGTCTGTAAAGTTTTTAATTTCTCCGTCAAATCTGAATGAGATCCTTGCTGGCTAGAGTAATCTTGGTTGTAGGTTTTTCTCTTTCATCACTTTAAATATGTCCTGCCACTCCCTTCTGGCTTGCAGAGTTTCTGCTGAAAGATCAGCTGTTAACCTTATGAGGATTCCCTTATGTGTTACTTGTTGTTTTTCCCTTGCTGCTTTTAATATTTGTTCTTTGTATTTAATTTTTGATAGTTTGATTAATATGTGTTTTGGCATGTTTCTCCTTGGATTTATCCTGTATGGGACTCTCTGTGCTTCCTGGACTTGATTAACTATTTCCTTTCCCATATTAGGGAAGTTTTCAACTATCATCTCTTCAAATATTTTCTCAGACCCTTTCTTTTTCTCTTCTTCTGGGACCCCTATAATTTGAATGTTGGTGCTTTTAATGTTGTCCCAGAGGTGTCTGAGACTGTCCTCAATTCTCTTCATTCTTTTTTATTCTGCTCTGCAGTAGTTATTTCCACTATTTTATCTTCCAGATCACTTATCTGTTCTTCTGCCTCAGGTATTCTGCTATTGATTCCTTCTATAGAATTTTAAATTTCATTTATAGCATTGTTCATCATTGTTTGTTTGCTCTTTAGCTCTTCTAGGTCCTTGTTAAACGTATTTTCTCCATTCTATTTCCAAGATTTTGGATCTTTACTATCATTACTCTGAATTTTTTTTTAGGTAGACTGCCTATTTCCTCTTCATTTTTTAGGTCTGGTGGGTTTTTACCTTGCTCCTTCATCTGCTGTGTGTTTCTCTGTCTTCTCATTTTGCTTAACTTACTGTGTTTGGGGTCTCCTTTTCACAGGCTGCAGGTTCGTAGTTTCTGTTGTTTTTGGTGTCTGTCCCCAGTGGCTAAGTTTGGTTCAGCGGGTTGTGTAGGCTTCCTGGTGGAGGGGACTAGTGCCTGTGTTCTGGTGGATGAGGCTGGATCTTGTCTTTCTGGTGGGCAGGTCCACGTCTGGTAGTGTGTTTTGGGGTGTCTGTGGCCTTATTATGACTTTAGGCAGCCTCTGTGCTGACGGATGGGGTTGTGTTCCTGCCTTGCTAGTTGTCTGGCATAAGGTGTCCAGCACTGTAGTTTGCTGGTCGTTGAGTGGAGCTGGGTCTTGGCTTTGAGGTGGAGATCTCTGGGAGATTTTCACCGTTTGATATTACGTGGAGCTGGGAGGTCTCTGGTGGACCAGTGTCCTGAACTTTGTTTTCCCACCTCAGTGGCACAACCCTGACACCTGGCTGGAGCACCAAGAGCCTGTCCTCCACACAGCTCAGAATAAAAGGGAGAAAAAAAAGAAAGAAAGAAAGAATAAAATAAAATAAAATAAAAGTTATTAAAATAATTATTATGAAAAAAAATTTTAAGTAACAACAAAAAAAAACCAACCAGAACCCTAGGACAAATGGTAAAAGCAAAGCTATATAGACAAAATCACACACAGAAGCATACACATACACACTCACAAAAAGAGAAAAAGGGGAAAAATATATATATATCGTTTCTCCCAAAGTCCACCTCCTCAATTTGGGATGATTCGTTGTCTATTCAGGTATTCCACAGATGCAGGGTACATCAATTGACTGTGGAGATTTAATCCGCTGCTTCTGAGGCTGCTGGGAGAGCTTTCCTTTTCTCTTCTTTGTTCGCACAGCTCCTGGGATTCAGCTTTGGATGGGCCCCGCCTCTGCGTGTAGGTTGCCGGAGGGCGTCTGTTCTTCTCTCAGACAAGATGCGGTTAAAGAAGCCTTTGATTCGGGGGCTCTGGCTCAATCAGGCTGGGCGAGGGAGGGGCACGGAGTGCAGGGCGGGCCTGCGGCGGCAGAGGCCTGCGTGACGTGGCACAGCCTGAGGTGCACCTGCGTTTTCACGGGGAAGTTGTCCCTGTATCACGAGACCCTTGCAGTGACGGGCTGTAGAGGCTCCCGGAAGGGAGGTGTGGACTGTGACCTGTGCTCGCACACAGGCTTCTTGGTGGCGGCAGCAGCAGCCTTAGCGTCTCATGCCCGTCTCTGGGGACCGCGCTCTTAGCCGCGGCTCGCGCCCGTCTCTGGAGCTCCTTTAAGCGGCGCTCTTAATCCCCTCTCCTCACGCACCAGGAAGTAAAGAGGCAAGAAACAGTCTCTCGCCTCTTCGGCAGGTCCAGACTTTTTCCCGGACTCCCTCCCGGCTAGCCGCGGTGCACTAACCACCTGCAGGCTGTGTTCACGCCGCCAACCCCAGCCCTCTCCCTGGGATCCGACCTCCGAAGCCCGAGCCTCAGCTCGCAGCCCCTGCCCGCCCCGGCGGCTGAGCAGACAAGCCTCTAGCTGGTGAGTGCTGGTCGGCACCGATACTCTGTGCGGAAATCTCTCCGCTTTGCCCTCTGCACCCCTGTTGCTGCACTTTCCTCCGTGGCTCCGAAGCTTCCCCCCTCCGCCACCCGCCGTCTCCGCCCGCGAAGGGGCTTCCCGTGTGTAGAAACCTTTCCTCCTTCACAGCTCCCTCCCACTGGTGCAGGTCCCGTCCCTATTCTTTTGTCTCTGTTTATTCTTTTGCCCTACCCAGGTACCTGGGGAGTTTCTTGCCTTTTGGGAGGTCTGAGGTCTTCTGCCAGTGTTCAGTGGGTGTTCTGTAGAAGTTGTTCCACATGTAGATGTATTTCTGATGTAGTTGTGGGGAGGAAGGTGATCTCCGCGTCTTACTCTTCCGCCATCTTTTTTTGTGTGTGTGGAACGTGGGCCTCTCACTGCTGTGGCCTCTCCCGTTGCGGAGCACAGGCTCCGGACGCGCAGGCTCAGCGGCCATGGCTCACGGGCCTAGCCGCTCCGCGGCATGTGGGATCTTCCCAGACCGGGGCATGAACCCGTGTCCCCTGCATCGGCAGGCGGACTCTCAACCACTGCGCCACCAGGGAAGCCCTCTTCCGCCATCTTGAAGCTCCTCCAAGTTGTACTCACTCTGTGCCGGGGGAGAAATTCCAACGGCAGGTATTGGTGACACATCCTCTTCTTTAGCAGGTGGCAGACTGGCAACTCCTGGCACAAGGTGGCCATCCCTGGTTTCACATCAACATGATCTCAGGCACAAACCTCCTTGTTTTTACATTTTGTCTTTAAGTTACTTGTTGAAACAACTCGCCCGAGGTCCCAAGGACTGTCGTGGCTTCGGCTGGTGGGGCTTCTCCAGAGCCAGCAGCCCCAGTGAGGCCGCCCTCCCCTCGGGTTCCAGGGCAGTTCAGTTGCAACATCTTTTTTGATCCACCTCCGGAAAATTTTCCCCAGGACCAGCCTTCAGATGCCTCTCCTCACTGAATCACAGTTACAATGAATCTCTTTCATATTCTTCTGCGAGGCCGACGCCGTGTATGAGGTGCTGGAAAATGAAGCAGGAAAGACTTCTGCAACTCTTACAGAGTCTTTGCTTCAAAACACTGGACTTATACCTTCCAGCGACCGGAAGACTTCCCCAGGTCCTGGCTTTGTTAGAAGTGCTAACGAACGAGGTTCAGTGGCCGAATGCACAGCAAGCCAAACGCCAAGACTCCAAGGTTCTCAGCCCAGCGCAGATCTCTGACTGCCTGAAGCGCAGGGCTCAGGGCACTTGTGGGATCCCAACTATATTTCAATTTTTAAAAAAATCAGTGTAGAGAGGTCAGATGGAATTCTAAAGTATGTTCAAGGAAAGTCTGAGAAACAACACTTCAGCAGGGTTACAGGCTACAAAATCAACACACAAAAATCAAACATACTTCAATATACTAACAACAAAGATGTGAAAAAAAATTAAAAACACAAGACCATTTATAACCACTCAAAAGCAAATGAAATACCTAGACATGAATCTAACAAAACATGTACGTGATTTGCGGCTGAAAATTATAGAAGACTTTCTCATGTTTCCATGACTTTCCTGGCTTTAACACTTTTAAAGATCCCAGGGCAGGTATTCTGCTGAATGTGGGTCAATTGGGGTTTGTATGATGCTCCTTCATGATTAGATGCAGTTTATGCATCTTTAGGATATGAGAGCGATCTGCTTGTGACATCTGTCACCCTATTGATTGCCAGGGTTGATCTGATCTGGCTGGCTAGGTGGGTGTCCCCGTCCTTGATCATGGTTCCACATGCTTCCTCCCAAAGCTACACACTGACTGGGTCAAAGAGGACGAACTTCCCTGAAAGAGGAGGACGGATCTTCCACCAAGGGTATAGCTGTGTTCCCCTGCTAGAACCTCCAAACGAGTTCTCAGGTTATGCATCTTTGGCGGGAATATCACAAAAGTGATGCTGCATTCTTCTCGTTGCATCCCCTAAGGGATCACAGGGCTTCAGTTTGTCCCATTACTGATGATGTTCACTTTGATTGTTTGATTAAGGTGTTGTCTCTCAGGCTTTTCCACTTTTTGATGCACAGTTCTATAAGCTTGGACAAATACATAGAATCATGTAATCATTACCATAGACGAGATGCAAACAGTTTCATCACGCCATAAAATATTACTCCAGAAACACTGTAGTGAAGCCCTCCCTCCACCCCTAATACCTGGCAACCACAGATCTGTTCTCCATCTCTGTAGTTTTGCCTTTTCATAATGCCATATAAATGGAATCATACAGTATGTAGTTAAAGTTGCTCTATTGCCCTTTGTAATTAATAAATATTTAGGGGGAAGTAATTTTAAACTATGTAATATCCTGCTCCTCATCAAACTTTCTGCCAATTTGTTTATCTATTTATATCAGTATGAACTTCCTGATTAATTAAATGGTTATAATCCATTACTATTTTTGATTCTCAAATTGTCCCTGACTTGACTAATGGGAATCCCTTCAAATTACTATCAGTGTCTTTTTGACATAGTCCCATCATTTTTGAGTACCTCCTGGCTTTCCATCAGAACATATCTCAGGCTTACTTGTGCTTATTCATGTTGGGATGTTCCTTCTCCCAGGTCCTTTCAGTAGACAGAGCAAGAGAATACATACGTATACACACACACACACACACATTTATTTCTATCTCTATTGAAAACTATAAGCTCACACCAATACCTTGAATTCCAATCCAACATCACAGGGTTTATTCAAGTCATGTTTGTAACGCCTTTCTCTAATAGTGAGAAACGTGGCTCCATTCATCCTTATTATGCTTAGTTATATAACCAATTTTGCATCACCGCCACCAGCCCCTCTCTCCTGCAAAATTCCCACTCAGGTTTTGACTTCTCACATAGGACAAGCCCACTGCATGAACACCCTCCTCTCCCTGCTTGGGCTCCAACACCCTATGCCAGGCTGGCCTTCTACATGGATGCCCACCTTTCCACTGCTCAGGCTCTGAAACCCAACTCTGGGCCTCCCCAACAACCCCATGTGATTTCCTTCCCCACCCTGCTCAGGACCTCACACTCAAGATGGCCCCTTCCCCTCTCCATTGGGATATCCTCCTCACCCTTCTTGGGCTCTGAGTCCCCAGGATGGGCCACCCCCACTTGTGAATGCATTTCCTATGCCAGCCTGCCCCTCCCCTACCCCATGGACACACTGGTCACCCTGTGCTGGCAGCTCTGCAATGAAATACCCTCCCCATGTTGTTCTGGCTCCTACACTGGGCCTTAGGCCAGCTTCCCGCATGGATGCCCTCCTCACACTGGCAGACAGACAGATTAAGGCAGATCACCTTGGTCAAGTTAAAGCTGGTCTATGTCCAGTGTGCATTTACCTCTAGAGCAGTACCTGTTCATGGGTCTCAGTTGGTGAACTTTAAACTCCTACATGTGTCTCCTCATAAATGTGAGACTGCCAAAATCTCTGCTTAGCTCTTACCCCTTGGTAATTTTATGTTCATTTTCTTGGAATCTCATGAGCTCAATTTAAGTGTCAACAAATGTCAATTTAAGTGTCAACAAATGTTGAGATGGGATTATAAATAGAATTTCAGGCTCACTTCTTTGCATTTCTCTCTCTTCTGGGATCTTTTCCCCTCAAATCCCACCTACCTAGGTAGTCCTGAACTCCAATTTTTGTCTCCCTTAGCCCAATAAACTTGCTGCAGGTTCTATGCTTCTGCTTTATATTCAGTCTCTGTGGCCAGAACCGTGAATTGGCAACCACTCTGAGAGGAAAAAGTCACTAAGAATGTAGAACACAATCGATGCACTTCTCTCTGCTTTAGGACAATAGTCCTTCAGGTCCTAGCTATCTTGCTTACTCTGGAATGCCTTCAAAAGAAAAAAAACAAAAAACAAAAAAAAATCGTTTTACAGTCAGACAAGAAAAAGGAATAAAAGGTATTCAAATTGAAAGGAAAGAGGTAAACTGTCACTATTTGCAGATGACATGATACTTGATACACAGAATCCTAAACACTCCACACAAAAATTATTAGAACTAATAAATGAATTACTCAAGGTAGCAGGATATAAGATTAATATACAGAAATCTGTTACATTTCTTTATACTTACAATGAAATATCAGAAAGAGAAAGTTTTTAAAAATCCCGTTTAAAATCACATTAAAAAAATACCTAGGAACTTAACCAAGGAGGTGAAAGACCTTTACACTGAAAACCATAAAACGTTATTAAAGGAAACTGAAGGTGATTCAAAGAAATGGAAAGGTATCCCATGCTCTTGGATTGGAAGAATTAATATTGTTAAAAATGGCCATACAGGGCTTCCCTGGTGGCGCAGTGGTTGAGAGTCTGCCTGCCGATGCAGGGGACACGGGTTCGTGCCCCGGTCCGGGAGGATCCCACATGCCATGGAGCAGCTGGGCCCGTAAGCCATGGCCGCTGAGCCTGCACGTCTGGAGCCTGTGCTCCACAATGGGAGAGGCCACAACAGTGAGAGGCATGCGTACCACAAAAAAAAAAAAAAAAAAAAAGGCCATACTACCCAAGGCAATCTACAGATTTAATGTGATCCCCATCAAAATACCCATGACATTTTTCACAGTACTAGAACAAATAATTCTAACATTTATATGGAAGCACAAAAGACCCAGAATTGCCAAAGCAATCCTGACGAAAAAAACAAACTGGGGGCATAACCCTTTCAGACTTCTGACAATACTACAAAGCTGCAGTTATCAAAACAGCATGGTACTGGCACAAAAACAGACATATAGATCAATGGAACAGAATAGAGAGCCCAGAAATAAACCCACACACTATGGTCAATTAATCTACAACAAAGAAGGCAAGAATATACAATGGAGAAAAGACAGTCTCTTTAACAAGTGGTGTTGGGAAAGCTGGACAGCTACATGTAAATCAGTGAAATTAGAACACTCCCTCACACCATATACAAAAATGAACTCAAAACAGTTGAAAGACCTAAATATAAGACATGACACCATAAAGCTCCTAGAAGAGAATATAGGCAAAACATTCTTAGACATTAATTGTAGCAATATTTTCTTAGATCAGTCTCCTGAGGCAAATAAATAAAAAGCAAAAATAAACAAATGGGACCTAATCAAACTTGAAAGCTTTTGCCCAGCAAATGAAACCATCAACAAAATGAAAAAACAGCCTACAGAGTGGGAGAAAATATTTGCACACAATGTAACCAACAAGGAGTTAATATACAAAATATACAAACAGTTCATGCAACTCAATATCAAAAAAACAAACAACCCAGTAAAAAAAATGGGTAGAAGACCTAAACAGACATTTCTCCAAAGAAGACATACAGATGGCCAACAGTCACAAGAAAAAACACTCAATATTGCTAATTATTAGAGAAATGCAAATCAAAACCACAATGAGGTATATCACCCAACACCAGTCAGAATGGCCATCATCAAATATCTACAAATAATAAATGCTGGAGAGGGTGTGGGGAAAAGGGAACCCTCCTACACCGTTGGTGGGAATGTAAATTGGTGCAGCCACTATGGAAAACAATATGGAAGTTCTTTAAAAACTGAAAATAGAGTTACCATCTGACCCAGCAATCCCACTCCTGAGCATATATACAGAAAAGATGAAAACTCTACTTCAAAAAGATAGGTACACCCCAATGTTCATAGTAGCACTATTTACAATAGCCAAGACATGGAAACAACCCAGTGCCAATCAACAGACAATTGGCTTAAGATGTGGTATATATATACAATGGAACATTACTCAGCCATAAAAAAGAATGAAATATTCCCACTTGCAGCAACAAGGATGGACCTAGGGAATATCGTACTAAGTGAAGTAAGTCAGACAGAGAAAGACAAATACTATATCACTTATATGTGGAATCTAAAACAATAATACAAATGAACCTATATACAAAACAGAAACATGGGAATTCCCTGGCGGTCCAGTGGTTAGGACTCCGTGCTTTCACTGCCGAGGGCCCAGGTTAAATCCCTGGCTGGGGAACTAAGATCCCACAAGCTGCACAGCGTGGCCAAAAAAAGAAAAGAAAAGGAACAGACTCACAGACATAGAAAACAAACTTATGGTTACCAAAGGGGAAAGCAGGGGAAGGATAAATTAGGAGTATGGGATTAACAGATACAAACTAGGTATACATAAAATACATGAGCAACAAGGATATACTATATAGCACAGGGAACTATATTCAATATCTTGTAATAACCTATAATGGAAATAATCTGAAAAAATACATATAAAACTGAATCACTTTGCTGTACACCTGAAACTAACACAGTATTGTAAATCAACTATATTTCAATTTTAAAAAGAAACAGCTTTTAAGCAAATCTAGTTTTCATAGTGGTTTTCAGTAGGAGAATAACTCTGATACCAGCTCCTCTGCCATAGCTAGAAGCAGACATCTACATCTGAAGTTTTGGGTTTGTTTTGTTAAATGCTCCTTTGAATTGGTGAGTCAATAGGTTCATTGTGTGATTTGGGCAGTGGGGGGAGAATTGGATTGGAGTATGTGTAGACCGCCGTCCTTCTAGAGCAATTGCCTACTTAGGCACTAGAAACAAACTAGGTGTATTCTGTTCTTCTCTAGAAAGAGCTAATATGAAACCAGCCATCCTATAAGAGCAGTGTTCTCCATACCCTAAAGGGCTCAGATGAAGGTGGAAACTGTTTCTCTTAGTAGACAGCACATCTCTTCCTTTTATCAAGTCTATATTATATCAACATAAAGAAATTTCAAATTAGGGTTACAAAAATTATAGCATATTTTAAGTGTTTATATGTAACAAATGTGACCTTTATAAAAAGGCAAAACATGCAATTCTTTACGTTTCATTTACTAGCTACTTATTAGAATATGAATTACAGTGCACTATCAGTACTGATGTTCATTAAAGGGCCACAGTTTAAAGCTGTAAGTGTACTTCGTAAAGAGAGTTATGAACTTATTGGTATATGACATTTACAATTTAAATGCGAACGTTATTCTGTGAATTGTGGGTCCCTGGCCATCTGGCTATGACAGGCTCTAGCTGGGAGAACTTCCCAAAGAAACAGAAGTTATAGGGAAATCCCTGACTGTGGACCTTCCCCTTGGCATAAACTCTGAAGGAAGAGGATTAAGGTATTTAAAATTTACCACCTTTACAAGTGTTTTAGTAGGTTGTCTTCACACCCAAGTACCTGAAGGTAACTTAATTAATTTGGGGATTGTTTCCCCTAACGTAAAGAGAGATTATCCATCTTAATCTTACAGAGTTGTGAGAATTCAATGAGACGAGGGTACACGAAAGCACCTGGCAAATACTAGTTGCCTTTTTTAGTGACTATTTCCAAAGATGGTTCAAGATTTTATTAATGATTGCTAAGACTGTGTGGACACAATGTCTCGATTATCTGTTGCATGTGTAGAATACTTTCATTTTCCACAATGGCTGGCAAAATTTTAATTCAGTAGTCTAGTTGGGTGAGAGCAGCTATATATAATATACGTATATTCACAGTTTTCATGAACATGAAGTGATAAAGACCTAGAAGTCTCTTTAGGATTATCCTGGTTGGATCTCTTTATTTCGTGGATGAGGAAATGGAGACCCAGGAGGTGAAGTGTCTTGCCCTAGTATCCTCGTTGGTTACTGGCAGGATGAGACCAGCATGTAGGAGCCCAGACTTCTGACCGTGTTTACCTGGAGGCCTAGGGTCATAACTGGTGCTTTGTCTCTTCTACCTGATTCTCATGGCCAAAGCAAGTCACATAGCCCACTCAGATTCAAGGCTGGGGAAGCGGGGTCCACCTCCTGGTAGGAGGAGCCACAAAGTCACATAACAACAGGCATGGATACAGGACAGGTTGGAGAACTGAGGATATTTTTGCAATCAATCTACCACAAAAAGCAAATGCTTCCCATGGCCCTGACACTTTTTTCATGTACGAGCATTAAGAGTGTTTTTTGACTTTCTAGACATCTCGGCACTGTGGAGAGGCCTCGGGAAGGAAGTCCTGTGAGTAACTGCGAGCCTCTTGTGGGCTCTGCCCTGCGCAGGATGCTGAGGGGAGAACAAAGAGGTCGCAATATGCAGGACTCAGTGACCTGGCCCTGCAGGCTCCCGAGCAAGGTAACATACACATGGGGACAATCACAAGACAGTGAATGGCACGGAGGACAGGTGACCCAACGTGGAGGAGGAGGGGAAAGCAGACTGCCAACAGTCTGAACAACAAAACTTCCTTGAAAGAAATGAAATTTACACCAAGCAGGGGAAGGCAAATAGAACTTAACTAGCCAGACAGAGGGAGGGAAGAATGTCTTAGCTGAGGGAAATGATGTGATAGAAAGCGCAACATCAGGGGTGAGCTTGGGTTACTGAGGGAAGATAGCATTCGAGGTGGAAAGACAGGGTTAGGCCAGATAGTAGAATCTGTCCACCCAGGATGGCTGGGTCACAGTGAGGTGGCTGGAGCTGCACCTACAGGAGGGTCTGTGAGGCAGGATGTGGAAAAGGAGGACAGACCTGGTGGTACCTGTGAGGCAGGGCTGGGGCAATTTCCGGAGCAGAGAAAACAGAGAAGCCTCCTCTACCTGCCCAGGTGCCAATGGAAAAGAACTTGGGTTAAGGTCTGGGTAGTGAACCTAAAAGGTTAGCTGATTTGAAGGGAGAATTGGTAGGATTTGGAACATTTACGTCCCTTGCATTCAGACACTTATGGCAAACTGTATAAGCTAGTTCCGTGTTTAGTGATATTGAATGCAGATGTGTAAAATTGGAGGTTCTTCCCCTCCATCACCACTGTCATCTCCACTCTTTTAAGTGCAAAAATATTAATCACTTGGTAGGTAAACAGAATTTGTCATCTTATTTTTTCACCCCTGACAAAACATTTTAGTACCAAAACAAATCAAAAGTACATGTTAGGAAAGTTCACTTTTGAAAATTCTGTATTTGATATTGCTCATCTGTAGCACTTAAAACCAATCCCATTTAGACTCTTCAGTATTTATATTCTAGACCTGCACTGTCTAGTCCAACAGAGAAGCCACTATTGAGTATATGAAATGTGCCCAGTCCAAACTGAAATGTGCTGAAAGTGTAAATTATAGGCCAGATTTCAGAGACACTTAAATCAAAGAATGTAAAGTATCTCTTAAATAATTTTTATATTGATTACTTATTGAAATGATAATGTTTTGGATATATTGGATTAAATAAAATATATCATTAAAATTCATTTTACCTATTTCTTTTTACTTTTTAAACATTACTATTAAAAAATGTAAAATTATGTATGGGTTCACTTTGTGGATCACATTACATTTCTGTTGGACGGTGCTATTTTTTTTTCATATACACTTATTTTTTTTGGCCATGGTGCAGCATGAGGGATATTAGTTCCCCAACAAGGGATAGAACCCACACACCCTGCATTGGAAGAGTGGAGTCTTAACCACTGGACTACCAGGGAAGTCCCAAGGACAGTGCTATTTTAAAGCTTCACTTTGTCTAGAAATATTATGTTATGAAGTGGCCCATACTGCAGTTAATGGCATTAACAAGTGGAATGATTTTACTTGCCTAATGACATGAAAAATTGTTCCATACATTTCTCTTTTCTTCCAGATTGAATCTGTGATTTAGTGATAAAGCATGCAAATATCGTGAAGCACATGCTATATTATCTGCTTTCAGGCACAGCCCTTTATGTGATTGTAATTTCTTTTCCCATAAGGGAGGGAATACGAAAGAGATTTACAATAAAAATTTACATTCGTTAAAAAATTTTAACAATGAGTATTTTAGATTATCATTAAAGCATGATAAATAATGTGCCTGCGTCATTTTAGCATCAATTTACAAAATCTATATGCAGCCAGCAGTAGGCCCTTACTGCACAGGTGTTGTGTTTTGTTGCGGTTGTTATTGTTTAATTCGTTCTCTCAAATGTCTTTTTTCTTTTAAATAGATCTTTACTGGAGTATAATTGCTTCACAATACTGTGTTAGTTTCTGTTGCACAACAAAGTGAATCAGCCATATGCATACACGTGTCCCCATCTCCCCTCCCTCCTGAGCCTCCCTCCCATCCTCCCTATCCCACCCCTCTAGGTCATCGCAAAGCACCGAGCCGATCTCCCTGTGCTATGCGGCTGCTTCCCACCAGCCAACTATTTTACATTCGGTAGTGTATATATGTTGATGCTACTCTCACTTCACCCCAGCTTCGCCCTCCCACCTCATGTCCTCAAGTCCGTTTTCTATGTCTACCTCTTTATTCCTGCCCTACAACTAGGTTCATCAGTACCATTTTCTTTTTTTTAAGATTCCATATATATTCATTAGCATACAGTATTTTTCTCTTTCTGACTTACTTCACTCTGTATGACAGACTGTACAGCAGTCCCATTGCTGATGCTGTTTCTTTTTCTTCATGGCATTGACTTTTTGAAGATTTTAGGTCAATTGCCTTGTAGAATATCCTACATGGCATCCTTTCACTTGTCCCACTATCCCCTGAATTCCTAGAAAATGGAGATCAGGTCTAGAGAAGCTTGATTACGTTCAGGCAAACGATTTTAGTAAGAATACTTAATAGTTGATGTTGTGTACTTAATATTGCCTCATATTAGGAAGCACAAATATCGATCTTTTCTACAATTTGTCATGTTGAATTTGATCACTTGTTTAAAGTTGTGATCGCCAGACTTCTCCATTGCAAAGGTATGTGTTTCCATTTGCAATTAATAGGTAATCTGGGGATGATACCATGTGGATGTATGGTTTCCTGATAATTGTTCACTTAATGGCTGCAGCATATATTACTAATCCTTGCTTGAACCAATTATTTCATTAGGAGTTGCAAAAAATGATGATTTTTAAATTCTATCATTCCTTGCCCTCTTCCATAAAGAATCACTTTTTTTCTCTCTCTCTCTCTCTCTCTCTCCTTTTTATTACCATGAATTCATAGATTGTTATTTATGCATTATATTACAATTACAGTCATTGTTCTTTTTGATGCTCAAATTGTCCCAAATTTGGCCATTGTCCTTTAGACATGTCCCATCATTATTTGAGCACTTCCTTGATTTTTGGCACAATGAAATGTCCCAGGCTTACCTTCTACCTTCTCTGCCCCAGATTGGGGCTGCTTTAGTGAAGAAAGATATTTAGAAGCCAAGATCTGAACATTAGGCGTGCTCAGTGCTTCTAGGGTCTCTCAACGAACAGTTTTTCAAATTGAGATGTAATTACTATATGACAAAATTCACTCTTTAAAAGTGAACAGTTGGGGACTTACCTGGTGAAACAGTGGTCAAGACTCCGTGCTCCCAATGCAGGGGGCCCAGGTTCAGTCCCTGGTCTGGGAACTAGATCCCACATGCATGCCACAGCTGAGAGTTCACATGGCACAACTAAGGAGCCTAGGTGCCACAACTAAGGAGCCGGCAAGCCGCAACTAAGGAGCCCACCTGCAGCAACTAAGACCCAGCACAACCCAATTTTTTTTAATTAATTAATTAATAAAGAGAGGTAATGCCTTAAAAGCAACCAATTGAAAATGCAAATCAAACCACAAGTGCTTGCTTCAGCAGCACATATACTAAAATTGAGATGATAACAGAGTTTAGGATGACCTCCGCACAAGGATGACATGCAAATTTGTGAAGCGTAAAAAAAAAAACCCACAGTAAGATACCATTTCACGTCCATTAAGGTGACTATCATTTAAAAAAAATTTTTCTTTAAACAGAAAATAACAAATGTTGGCAAGAATATGGAGAAACTGGAACCCATGTGCATTGCTGGTGGGAAGATAAAATAGTGCAGCAATTATGGAAAACAGTATGGTGGTTCCTCAAAAAAATGAAAAACAGAGTTTCTCTATGACCCAGCAATTCCAATCCTAGGGATAAACCCAGAAGTACTGAAAGCAGGGTTTTAAAAAGATATTTTGAACACCTATGTGCATAACAGCATTATTCACAACAGCCAAAAGGTTGAAGCAACCTGAATATATACAACCAGTGTATATATTCACATATATACTGAATATTATCTTCCTTTTAAAAGAAAGGAAATTCTTACACATGCTCCAGCCTGGACGAACCTTGAGGACATTATCTCAGTGAAATAAGCTGCTCGCAAAAAGAAAAATACAGTACGATCCACTTACATGAGGTACCTAAAGAAGTCAAAATCATAAAGACAGAAAGTAGAATGGTGGTTGCCAAGGGCTGGAGAGAGGAGGGCATGAGGAGTTATTGTTTAATAGGCTATGGAGTTTTAGTTTGTAATATGAAAAGAGTTCTGGAGATGTATAGTGGAGATGGTCGCACAACAATGTAAATGTACTGAATTTCACTGAACTGTACATTTTAAAATTGTTAAAATGATAAATTTTATGTTATGTATATTTTACCACAATTTTTAAAGTGTACAAGTTGATGATTTTTAGTGTGTTCACAACCATCACCACTATCTAATTTTAGAACATTTTAATCACCCCCCCCCCAAGAAACCTGGTAGTAGCAATTACTATTAACAATCACTCCACAGTCCCCATTTTCCCTAGACCCTAATTGACTTTCTGTTTCTATATACTTGCCTATTCTGGACATTTCATATAAATGAAATCATAAAGTATGTGGCCTTTGTGTCTTTCACTCAGCATACTATTTTCAAGATTCATCCATGTTGTAGTATGTATCAGTAATTCATTTCTTTTCATGACCAGATAATATTCCATTGTGTGGATATACCACATTTGCTTTTTCATTCATTAGTTGGTGGATATTTGGATTGTTTCTATGTTTCGGCTGTTACTGCTTAAAATGGACAACCTAGAAGAAATGGATAAATTCTTAAAAATGTACAGTCTCCTAAGACTGAACCAGGAAGAAATGGAGAATGTGAACAGTCCAATTACCAGTACTGAAATTGAATCAGTAAAAAACAAACAAAATAAAACAAACAAACAAAAACAAACAAAAATTCCCAACAAACAAAACTCCAGGATCAGAGATGGCTTTACAGGTGAATTCTACCAAACATTTAGAAAAGAGTTAATACCTATCCTTCTGAAACTATTCCAAAAAGTGGCAGAGGAAGGAATGCTTCTGAGCTCATTCTATGAATCCACCATCACCAGACAAAACCAGACAAAGATATCACAAAAAAAGAGAAAATTACAGGCCAATATCACTGATGAACGTAGATGCAAAAATCCTCAACAAAATACCAGCAAACAGAATCCAATAATACATTAAAAGGATCATACACCATGATCAAGTGGGATTTATCCCAGGGATGTAAGGAGTTTTCAATATCTGCAAATCAATGTGATACACCACATTAACAAATTGAATAATAAAAACCATATGATCATTTCAATAGATGAGGAAAAATCTTTTAATAAAATTCAACATCCATCTGTGATAAAAAACTCTCCAGAAACTGGGCACAGAGGGAACCTACCTCAACATAATAAAGGTCATATACGACAAACCCACAGCAAACATCATTCTAAATGGTGAAAAGCCGAAAGCATTTCCTCTAAGATCAGGAACAAGACAAGGATGTCCACTTTCGCCACTATTATTCAACATAGCTTTGGAAGTCCTAGCCATGGCAATCAGAGAAGAAAAAGAAATAAAAGGAATCCAAATTGGAAAAGAAGAAGTAAAATTGTCACTGTTTGCAGATGACATGATACTATACATAAAAAATCCTAAAGATGCCACCAGAAAACTACTAGAGCTAATCAATGAATTTGGTAAAGTTGCTGGACACAAAATTAATGCACAGAAATCTCTTGCATTCCTATACACTAACAACAACAAACTATCAGAAAGAGAAATTAAGGAAACAATCCCATTTACAATCACATCAAAAAGAATAAAATAGGAACAAACCTGCCTAAGGAAGCAAAGACCTGTACTTGGAAAACTATAAGTCACTGATGAAAGAAATTGAAGATGACACAAACACATGGAAAGATATACCATGTTCATAGACTGGAAGATATAATATTAAAATGACCATATTACCCAAGGCAATCTACAAATTCAATGTAATCCCTATCAAAATACTAAGGGTATTTTTCACAGAGCTAGAACAAATAATTTTAAAATTTGTACAAAAACAAAAAAGACCCTGAGTAGCCAAAACAATGTTTAGAAAAACAGAGCTGGAGATATCACGCTCCTTGACTTTAGACAATACTACAAAGTTACAGTAATCAAAACAGTATGGTACTAGCACAAAAACAGACATGTAAATCAATGGAACAGAATAGACAGCCCAGAAATAAACCCATGCACTTATCATCAATTAATCTACAACAAAGGAGGCAAGAATAGACAGTGGAAAAAAGACAGTCTCTTCAATAAGTGGTGCCTGGAAAACTGTACAGCTACATGGAAAAGAATGAAATTAAAACATGCTCTAACACCATATACAAAAATAAATTCAAAATGTAAGACTGGAAACCATAAAACTCCTAAAGGAAAACATAGGTGGAACACTCTTTGACATAAATTGTAGCAATATATATTTTTTTGATCTGTCTCCTAAAGTAAGGGAAATAAAAGCAAAAATTTTTTAAATGGAACCTAATTAAACTTAAAAGCTTTTGCACAGCAAAGGAAACCATCAACAAAATTAAAAGACACCCTACTGAATAGGAGAAAATATTTGCAGATAATAGGACCAATACGGGGTTAATATCCAAAATATATAAATAGCTCATACAACTCACCATGAAAAAAAAAAACCCAGCTAAAAAATGGGCAGAAGATCTGAATAGACATTTTTCCAAATAAGACATATAGATAGCCAACAAGTACATGAAAAGGTGCTCAACATCACTAATAATCAGGGAAATACAAATGAAAACCACAATGAGATATCACCTCACACATGTCAGAATGGCTATCATCAAAAAGAACGCAAATAACAAATGTTGGGAGG
This sequence comes from Aethalodelphis obliquidens, assembly GCF_003676395.1. Taxonomy (NCBI): domain Eukaryota; kingdom Metazoa; phylum Chordata; class Mammalia; order Artiodactyla; family Delphinidae; genus Aethalodelphis; species Aethalodelphis obliquidens. Next base: position 15,562,638 of record NW_020837970.1, on the reverse strand, counting down.
ATATGGAGAAAAATGAACCCTCATACACTGTTAATGTAAATTGATGCAGCCACTGTGGGGAAACAGTATGGAGGTTTCTCAAAAAACTAAAAATAGAACTACCCTACCATATGACCCAGCAATTCCACTCCTGGGTATATAACCACAAAAAACACAATAATTCAAAAAGAAACATGTACCCCAATGTTCATAGCATTATATACAGTTGCCAAGATATGGAAACAACATAAACATCCATCAGCAGATGAATGGATAGAGAAGATGTGGTATATATATAATGGAATACTACTAAGCCATAAAAAAGAATTAAATTTTGCCATTTGCAACAACATGGGTGGACTTGGAGGGTATTATGCTAAGTGAAATAAGTCAGATACAGAAAGACAAATACCATATGAAATCACTCATATGTGGAATCTAAAAAATAAAGCAATCCAGTGAATATAACAAAAAAGAAACATTCACAGATATAAACTAGTGGTTTACCAGTGGAGAGAGGGAATCAGGGAGGGGCAAGATGGGGGTAGGGGATTAAGAGGTACAAACTACTATGTATAAAATTAAAAAGCTAGGGAATTCCTTGGCGGTCCAGTGGTTAGGACTCCACGCTTTCACTGCTGAGGGCCCAGGTTGGTCCCTGGTGGGGGAGCTAGGATCCCATAAGCCATGCAGCACGGCCAAATCAATAAACCAATCAATCAATAAATAAGGTACAAGGATATATTGTACAACACAGGGAATATAGCCAATATTTTGTAATAACTATAAATGGAGTATAACCTTTAAAAATTGTGAATCACGTTGTACACCTGAAACTTATTTATTAATAATATTGTACATCAACTATACCTCAATAAAAAATTTAAAAAAAGAATAACGCTGCTATGAACATCAGTGTACAAGGTTTTGTGTGAACATATATTTACATTTTTCTTTAGAATATTCCTGGGAGTGGAACTGGTAACTCTATTGTTTAATTTTTTGAGGAACTGCCAGACTGTTTCCCACAGTGGCTGCACCATTTTACATTCCTACCAATGTGAAGGTTTCAGGTGAACAGTTTTTGAATCTTGTCATTTTCTAAACTTTCTAAAAAGGTTGTATAATTTGGTTTAAATTATACAGTTTATGTTTTGTTTTGCAAATTTGTAATAAAATAAGCTGGGAATGCCACACATTATTTCAATAATAAAAATGTAATACTACCTCTGATATCTATAAACTAGATTATTTTTCTATTCAACCCTAACACCTGTCGCCTTCTGACTACTTCCCTGACCGACAGGAAAACATGCGGGTGATTCTCAGATAGACCTGGCACGTGGCGCTGGCGAAACTGTTTCAGCATTCAGCATCACTCCCATCCGTCCTCCGCAATGCAGAGCAGTAGGGAACTACATTTCCCAGAAGACACCCCCTTTCTCCACCTCCCACCCCTGCTTCCAGGCAGGAGTTTGCATGAAAGGAATTTGGGGGAAATTTGGAATGCAAAAAGGAGAGGGAAACCATTATTCTGCAGAGGTGGCAACAGCCAGATGCTGCACAGATATGAGTGAGAAGGCTTCCCAGCAAGCTCTCAGGAGCCAAACTTCAGGCTGACACCTTCCACGTCCACTTCTACCTTCGCAGTAGCTGCCCTGAGTTCCGCTCCCTCGGCTCTTCCAACAGTCCTGTAAGCCCCTGTTGCTATATTATGCCCTTTATACCCGGAAGACATAGAGTGGCTTGTGTTTTCCTGAACAAATCCTGAGTAATACACATGCATATTGGGACAGAGGTACCATTTAAAGTTTAAAATATTTAAATATAACGAAGGCGCGGAAATGCAGTGTGTCTAGAGACAGTGGGTTTTTTTCACCAACGGGGAATTTCTGTTTCAGAGCCAAACTTGAGTCCCGGCTTGCTATTTTTTAATTTATTATGAGCATTTTAAAAAGGCGCCGTTAAAAACTCATTGTAAACACCATTTAATGGTAGAATAATCATCAGATATCCTGTGACTTAACGAACTAGTTCCATAATGTTGGCATTTAGGTTGTTTTTATTATTTTGGCTATTATGAATAATCCTGAAAAGAGCGACTTTTTTGATTGCTTCCTTTAGACAGATTCCAAAAAGAGACATTTCTGATTCAAAGAATAGAAACATATTAAAGATTATTGATACACATTGCTAGATTGGTTTCCAGAAATGTAGTAATTTACGCTCTTACATGTGACCAAGTATTCGTCTTGCCACTCTATGACTGCCATCAAATACTGTAATGTAAAAATAATGTGTGCTAATTTGAAAGGTAAAATTTCAGGTTTATTTTTTATTCACTTGTTGATTAGCCATTTCTCTTCTCCCCCCCCCCCCCCCCCGCTTCCTTTCCTTCTGTCCTAAAGTCCCTCCCCTCCCTTCCCCTTTGCTCTCTTTTCCTTTTCTTCTTTTTTCTCTTTCCTTCCTACTTTTTTTCTCTCTCCCTTCCTCCTTCCTTTCCTCTAGTCTTCCTTCATTTCTAGAATTCACATACTTTGCCTATAAATCTGTCAAATGTTATGTTTTTATAAATCTCCCACTTCCTGTTGCATTTAATTTTGTTTATATTTTATTATATAGCAGTATGTTTATGTAGCAGAAATCTACTCCTTTAGAGTTCCTAACATTGCTTTTAATATTAAATAGTTTATCTGCCTCAGAAATCAGATGAGTATTAACTTCTGTTTTCTATTAGTTATGGCTTGATTTAAAATTGTGGCTGGGTTTTATACATTAACTCTTTGACTTACCTGAACTTTTTTTTTTTTTTGGTATATTTTAAAAGGAGAAGATGTAACTTAATTTTCTCCCCAAACAACTACCTTCTTGAGCACCCTTTGGTGCTCCCTACTATTATGTAATTATATTTTTTAGATTCTAAATGTGGCTCTTTTAAATAAGTAGGACATGCTTGTTGGAAAAAAGTCCAAATACTTCGGAAATACATAGTGTAGAAAGTGAAAGAATCCTACCCTCTAGAGATAACCATTGATAATGATTTAGTGCATTTTAAAAAATTGGCCTTTTAAGTTGAAGCATACAAATAACATGCATAGATTTTAAGTGTATAGTTTGATGAGTTGTTGTTTTTTGTTTTTGGTTTTTTTTGCGGTGCGCGGGCCTCTCACTGTTGTGGCTTCTCCCGTTGCGGAGCACAGGCTCCGGACGCGCAGGCTCAGCGGCCATGGCTCACGGGCCCAGCCGCTCCTCGGCAAGTGGGATCCTCCCGGACTGAGGCACGAACCCGTGTCCCCTGCATCGGCAGGCGGACTCTCAACCACTGCGCCACCAGGGAAGCCCAGTTTGATGAGTTTTGACAAATATATACACTCAAATAACCCCCATCCAATCAAGATATAAAACATTTCCACACCCACAAAGTTCCCTCTTGTCCCTTTCCAATCAATCTCCATTTCCCCAAAGCAACAACTATTCTAATTTCAATCTCTGTGGTTTTGTTTTAACTGTTCTTGAACCTCATATAAATGGAATCGTAAGTGTAAATTCATCTAGGTCTGGCTTCTTTCACTCGATGTTATTCTTTTGAGATTCAACCATGTTTTTCTGTGTAATAGCAGTTCCTGTATATTGCTGAATAGTACTCCATTGTATGGATAAACAACAACTTACCCATTCACTTATTGATGGACATTTGGGTTCTTTGCAGTTTGAAACTATGTCAACTAAATCTGCTAAGTACATGTTAGTACAAGCCCTTTTGTGGATATTTCTAGAAGTGGAATTACTAGGTCATAAAGTAGGTATAACTTTAATTTCATAAGAAACTGACATACAATATTCCAAAGTGGTTGTACCATTTAACCATCTACCGGGGACAGCTGCTCTATAGCCTCACCAATACTTGGTATTATCTTTTTTGTGTCATTATAATTTTAATAATTTAAAAAAAATAGCACAATCACAGAAGTTGCAAGTACGGTACAAAGAGTATTTTTCTTTCACCATTTTAGAATAAATGGCCAACCTGGTACCCCAACTCCCCCTAATTCTTTAGTGTGTATTTAATACAAACAAGGAAATTCTCCTACATAACCATCATAAGTAGTAAGTTAATATTGGTGCATCACAACCATCTAATCCTCAGACACTATTCAAGCTTTAACAATTGTTCCAGTAATGTTCTTTCTAGTAAAAGGATCCAGTTCAAAAAGTATATATTGCATTTAATTGTCAAATGTCTTTACTCTCCATCACTGGAACTGTTCTTGTTTCCTTTTTTACAGTTTTGAAGTGTCCATGCCAATTACATTGTAGAATGGCCCCAAATTGAGGGTTTCTGATCTTTCTTCACAATTACATTCACGTTATACATCTTTGACAAGATTATCATAGAAGGGACACGACTTTACTTTGTCCTTTTACTGAAGATGTTCATTTTGATCATTTGAATCCCCAGTGGGATCACCCTCTTCACTCTGCTTACTCTCTGACACTCCACTCCTGATCACTCCTCTACCAGAACACCCTCCTCTCCTTGCTCAGGTTCAAGCTTTGGGCCTCCCATCCAAGTAGATGACCTTCTTCATCCACTTAGGCTCTGACTCTACATGTTTGGCTCAGGCTCTAAGTCCCCATGTTGGGCTGTCTCCTGTATGGACTCTCTGCTCTTCCTGTTCAAGCTCTGACATCCAACACTGGGCTTCCCTCTGTATAAGCACCTGTCTCACCCTGCTTATGCTCTAATATGCCACGTTGGACTGTCCCTGAACATGGTTGCCCCCCTCACCCTCCTAGAGCGCTGTTCTAACCCATTGTGGCTGTTCCCTCTCCTCCAGTCTCCACTGTGTGGCACCTACCTTGCTTTGTTCCACATAATGGCCTGAGGACTGAATCATTTTGAAAGGGAAGAACAAAAGGAAAGAGGAAGTGGTGTGGAAGTATTGTCATTCCTTTAAATCTTAGTTACTCTAAAGGGTATGACATGGTAGTCATTATGTTTTTAATTTGCATATCTCTGATGACTAGTGATGTAGAACTTCTTTTAAGTGCTTATTGGGCATTTGTACACCTTTTGGCAAGTGTCTGTGGGAGGTTTTTGCCCATTTACAAAGTGTTTTTTCTTTGTCTTATTGATTTGTAAGAGTTGCTCATGAAGTCTGGATCCAAGTCCTTTTTAAATGTGTGTATTGAGAATGTATTCGTCCACTCTTTGGCATGTCTTTTTATTTTCTTATGGTATTGATGATCAGAAACTTATACTTTTTATGAAATCCAATTTGTGAGTTTTAAATTTCATGGCTAGTGGTTTTTGTGTGTCATCTGAAATATTTGCCCACCTCCAATTCATGAAGATATTCCCCTGTATTTTCTTTTAAAGGCTTTAAAGGTTTAGATTTTATGTTTAGACCTTTGATGCATCTCAAATTAATTTTTGTGTATGCTGTCAGACAAAGGCCAAGATTACGTTTTTTCCATAGAGCTGTCCAGTTGTGCCAACATTTATTGTTGAAAAAGATCTTCATTTCCTGATGAATGATCTCAGCTATTTTGTCAAAAATCAATTCTCATATATGTGTGAATTTATTTCTGGACTCTGTTCTGTTTCATTAATCTGCAGTGTACCAATGTATGAATACCCCCATTGTACTTGATAACTGTAGCTTTATATTCAGGTGGTGTAAGTGCTCCACTTTTGTTCTTTTTCAAGATAGTTTATGCTTCATCCTTTGGATTTCCATTAAACTTTAGAATCAGTTTCTTGATTAGCTACAAAAAAAATGCTGCTTGGAATTAGGATAATGTTGAATCTGTAGTTCAAATTGGGGAAAATTACCACCTTAATAGTATCAAATTTTCTATTCCAGGAACATTTTATATATATATATATATATATATATATATATATATATATATATATACACATATTCATTTAGGACCTTGTTAAATTTTCTCACAATGATTTATAATTGTGGGATAAATGTCTTACAGATCTTTCATCAAATTTATTCCCAAATAATTTGTTTTTGAATGATATTGTTAAGTGTTTTTTTTGTGTGTTTTTTTTTTTGCAGTACGCGGGCCTCTCACTGTTGTGGCCTCTCCCATTGCGGAGCACAGGCTCCGGACACGCAGGCTCAGCGGCCATGGCTCACGGGCCCAGCCGCTCCGCGGCATGTGGGACCTTCCTGGACCAGGGTGCAAACCTGTGTCCCCTGCATCGGCAAGCGGACTCTCAACCATTGCGCCACCAGGGAAGCCCCTGTTAAGTGTTATTTTTTAAAGTACATTTTTTTCTATTGTTTTTGGTAGCATATACAAATACAGCTGATATTTATATATTAACCTTGGATCATGCAATGTTCTTTTTTATATTGAAATATAGTTAGTCTACAATGTTGTGTTAGTTTCAAGTGTACAGCAAAGTGATTCATTTATACATATATATATTCTTTTACAGATTCTTTTCCAATATAGGTTATTACAAGATATTGAGTATAGTTCCCTGTGCTATATAATAGGTCCTTGTTGTTTACCTGTTTTATAAAGAGTAATGTGTATGTGTTAATCACAAACTCCTAGTTTATCTCTCCCTGCTCCCCTCTCCCCCCGACTCCACTATCCCCTTTTGTTTTTTATGTCTGTGAGTCTATTTCTGTTTTATAAATAAGTTCACTTATATCCTTTTTTTTTTAAGATTTCCCATGTAAGTGATATCATATGATATTTGTCTTTCACTGACTTACTTCACTTAATATGATAATCTCTAAGTCCATCCATGTTTCTGCAAATGGCATTATTTCATTCTTTTTAGAACTGAGTAACAGTCCATTGTGTGTGTGTGTGTACACACACACAACATCTTCCTTATCCATTCATCAGTCGAGGGACATTTAGGTTGCTTCAACGACTTGGCTATTATAAATACTGCTGCTATGAACACTGGCGTGCATGTATCTTTTTCAATTAGAGTTTTCTCTGGATATATTCCCAGGAGTGGGATTGCAGGATCATATGGTAACTCTATTTTTAGTTTTTTAAGGAACCTCCATACTGGTCTCCATAGTGGCCGTACCAATTTACATTCCCACCAACAGTGTAGGAAGGTTCCACTTTTTTACACCCTCTCTAGCATATTTTTTTTAACATCTTTATTGGAGTATAATTGCTTTACAATGTTATGTTTCTGCTGTATAACAAAGTGAAGCAGCTATATGTATACATATATCCCCATATCCCCTCCCTCTTACGTCTCCCTCCCACCCTCCCTATTCCATCCCTCTAGGTGGTCACAAAGCACTGAGCTGATCTTCCTGTGCTATGCAGCTGCTTCCCACTAGCTATCTATTTTACATTTTGTAGTGTATATGTGCCAGTGCTAATCTCTGACTTTGTCCCAGTTTACCCTTCCTCCTCCCCATGTCCTCAAGTCCATTCTCTACATCTGCGTCTTTATTCCTGTCTTGCCCCTAGGTTCTTCTGACCTTTTTCTTTTCTTTTTTTTTTTAGATTCCATATATATGTGTTAGCATATGGTATTTATTTTTCTCTTTCTGACTTCACTCTGTATGACAGATTCTAGGTCCATCCAACTCACTACAAGTAACTCAATTTCATTTCTTTTTATGGCTGAGTAATATTCCATTGTGTGTATGTGCCACACCTTCTTTATCCATTCATCTGTCGATGGACACATAGATTGCTTCCATGTCCTGCCTATCGTAAATAGTGCTTCAGTGAACACTGTGGTACATGTCTCTTTTTGAATTATGGTTTTCTCAGGGTATATGCCCAGTAGTGGAATTGCTGGGTCATATGGTAGTTCTATTTTTAGTTTTTAAAGGAACCTCCATACTGTTCTCCATAGTGGCTGTATCAATTTACATTCCCACCAACAGTGCAAGAGGGTTCCCTTTACTCCACACCCTCTCCAGCATTTATTGTTTGTAGATTTTTGGATGATGGACATTCTGACTGGTGTGAGGTGATACCTCATTGTGGTTTTGATTTGCACTTCTCTAATGATTAGTGATGTTGAGCATTCTTTCATGTGTTTGTTGGCAGTCTGTATATCTCCTTTAGAGAAATGTCTGTTTAGGTCTTCCACCCATTTTTGGGTAGGATTGTTTGTTTTTTAATACTGAGCTGCATGAGCTGCTTGTATATTTTAGAGATTAATCCTTTGTCAGTTGCTTCATTTGCAAATATTTTCTCCCATTGTGAGGGTTGTCTTTTGGTCTTGTTTATGGTTTCCTTTCCTGTGCAAAAGCTTTTAAGTTTCATTAGGTCCCATGTGTTTACTTTTGTTTTTATTTCCATTTCTCTAGGAGGTGGGTCAAAAAGGATCTTGCTGTGATTTATGTCATAGAGTGTTCTGCCTATGTTTTCCTCTAAGAGTTGCATAGTGTCTGGCCTTACATTTAGCTCTTTAACCCATTTTGAGCTTATTTTTGTATATGGTGTTAGGGAGTGTTCTAATTTCATTCTTTTACATGTAGCTGTCCCGTTTTCCCAGCACCACTTATTGAAGAGACTGTCTTTTCTCCATTGTATATCCTTGCCTCCTTTATCAAAGATAAGGTGACCATATGTGCGTGGGTTTATCTCTGGGCTTTCTATCCTGTTCCATTGATCTATATTTCTGTTTTTGTGCCAGTATCATACAGTCCTGATTACTGTAGCTTTGTAGTATAGTCTGAAGTCAGGGAGCCTGATTCTTCCAGCTCTGTTTTTCTTTGTCAAGATTGCTTTGGCTGTTTTGGGTCTTTTGTGTTTCTACACAAATTGTAAAATTTCTGTTCTAGTTCTGTGAAAAATGACACTGGTACTTTGAGAGGGATTGCACAGAATCTGTAGATTGCTTTGAGTAGTATAATCATTTTTACAGTGTTGATTCTTCCAATCCAAGAACATGGTATATCTCTCCATCTGATTGTATTGTCTTTAATTTCTTTCATCAGTGTCTTATAGTTTTTTTGTAGTTTTTTTAAAGGAAAGCCAACATTGGGGGAAGATGTGGAATCTTTTTTTTTTAAATTAATATATATTTTTTTTTGGCTGTGTTGGGTCTTCGTTTCTGTGCAAGGGCTTTCTCTAGTTGCGGCAAGCGGGGGCCACTCTTCATTGCAGTGTGCGGGCCTCTCACTATCGCGGCCTCTCATTGCAGAGCACAGTCTCCAGACGCACAGGCTCAGTAGTTGTGGCTTACGGGCCCAGTTGCTCCACGGCATGTGGGATCTTCCCAGACCATGGCTCAAACCCGTGTCCCCTGTATTGGCAGGCAGATTCTCAACCACTGCACCACCAGAAAAGCCCAGTGTCTTACAGTTTTCTGAATACAGGTCTTTTGTCTCCGTAGGTAGGTTTATTCCTAGGTATTTTATTCTTTTTGTTGCAGTGGTGCGTGGGAGTGTTTCCTTAAATTCTCTTTTGGATTTTTCGTCGTTAGTGTATAGGAATGCAAGAAATTTCTCTGTATTAATTTTGTATCCTGCTACTTTACCAAATTCATTGATTAGCTCTAGTAGTTTTCTGGTAGCATCTTTAGGATTCTCTATGTATAGTATCATGTCATCTGCAAACAGTGAAAGTTTTACTTCTTATTTTCTGATTTGTATTCCTTTTATTTCTTTTTCTTCTCTAATTGCTGAGGCTAAAACTTCCAAAACTATGTTGAATAATAGTGGTGATAGTGGGCAACCTTGTCTTGTTCCTGATCTTAGAGGAAATGCTTTCAGTTTTTCACCATTGAGAACGATGTTGGCTGTAGGTTTGTCATATATGGCCTTTATTATGTTGAGTTAGGTTCCCTGTATGCCTACTCTCTGGAGAGTTTTTATGGTAAATCGTTGTTGAATTTGGTTGAAAGCTCTTTCTGCATCTATTGAGATTATCATATGGTTTTTATCCTTCAGTTTGTTAATATGGTGTATCACATTGATTGATTTGCGTATATTGAAGAATCCTTGCATTCTTGGGATAAACCTCACTTGATCATGCTGTATGATGCTTTTAATGTGCTGATGGATTCTATTTGCTAGTATTTTGTTGAGGATTTTTGCATCTATGTTCATCAGTGATATTGGCCTGTAGTTTTCTTTCGTTGGGACATCTTTGTCTGGTTTAGGTATCAGGGTGATGGTGGCCTCGTAGAATGAGTTTGGGAGTGTTCCTCCTTCTGCTATATTTTGGAAGAGTTTGAGAAGGATGGCTGTTAGCTCTTCTCTAAATGTTTGATAGAATTCGCCTGTGAATCCATCTGGTCCTGGGCTTTAGTTTGTTGGAAGATTTTTAATCACAATTTCAATTTCAGTGCTTGTGATTGGTCTGTTCTTATTTTCTATTTCTTCCTGGTTCAGTCTTGGAAGGTTGTGCTTTTCTAAGAATTTGTCCATTTCTTCCAGGTTGTCCATTTTATTGGCATATAGTTGCTTGTAGTAATCCCTCATGATCCTTTGTATTTCTGCAATGTTAGTTGTTACTTCTCCTTTTTCATTTCTAATTCTATTGATTTGAGTCTTCTTTTTTTTCTGGATAAGTATGGCTAATGGTTTATCAATTTTGTTTATCTTCTCAAAAAAACAGCTTTTCGTTTTATTTATTGTTGCTATTGTTTCCTTCATTTCTTTTTCATTTATTTCTGATCTGATCTTTATGATTTCTTTCCTTCTGCTAACTTTGGGTTTTTTGTTGTTCTTCTTCTTTCTCTAATTGCTTTAGGTGTAAGGGTAGGTGGTTTATTTGAGATTTTTCTTGTTTCTTGAGGGAGGATTTTATTGCTAGAAACTTCCCTCTTAGAACTGCTTTGGCTGCATCCCACAGATTTTGGGTCATCGTGTTTTCATTGTCATTTGTTTTTAGGTACTTTTTATTTCCTCTTTGATTTCTTCAGTGATCTCTTGGTTATTTCGTAGCATATTATTTAGCCTCCATGTGTCTGTATTTTTTAGGTTTTTTTCCCTGTAATTGATATCTAGTTTCATAGCATTGTGGTTGGAAAAGATACTTGATACAATTTCAATTTTCTCAAATTTACTGAGGCTTGATTTGTGACCCAAGATATGATCTATCCTGGAGAATGTTCCATGAGCACTTGCGAAGAAAGTGTAGTCTGTTGTTTTTGGATGGAATGTCCTATAAATATCAATTAAGTCCATCTTGTTTAATGCATCATTTAAAGCTGGTGTTTCCTTATTTATTTTCATTTTGGATGATCTGTCCATTGGTGAAACTAGGGTGTTAAAGTCCCCTACTATGAATGTGTTACTGTCGATTTCCCCTTTTATGACTGTTAGCATTTGCCTTATGTATTGAAGTGCCCTATGTTGGGTGCATAAATATTTACAATTATTATATCTTCTTCTTGGATTGATTCCTTGATCATTATGTAGTGTCCTTCTTTGTCTCTTGTAATAGTCTTTATTTTAAAGTCTATTTTGTCTGATATGAGATTTCCTACTCCAGCTTTCTTTTGATTTCCATTTGCATGGAATATCTTTTTCCATCCCCTCACTTTCAGTCTGTATGTGTCCCTAGGTCTGAAGTGGGTCTCTTGTAGACAGTATATATACAGGTCTTGTTTTTGTATCCATTCAGCCAGTCTGTGACTTTTGGTTGGAGCATTTAATCCATTTACATTTAAGGTAGTTATTGATATGTATGTTCCTATTCCCATTTTTTAATATGTTTTGGGTTTGTTATTGTCGGTCTTTTCCTTTTCTTTTGTTTCCTGCCTAGAGAAGTTCCTTTAGCATTTATTGCAAAGCTGGTTTGGTGGTGCTGAATCCTGTTAACTTTTGCTTGTCTGTAAAGGTTTTAATTTCTCCATCAAATCTGAATGATATCCTCGCTGGCTAGAGTAATCTTGGTTGTAGTTTCTTCCCTTTCATCACTTTAAATATGTCCTGCCACTCCCTTCTGGCTTGCAGAGTTTCTGCTGAAAGATCAGCTGTTAACCTTATGGGGATTCCCTTTTATGTTATTTGTTGCTTTTCTCTTGCTGTTTTAATATTTTTTCCTTGTATTTAATTTTTGATAGTTTGCTTATATGTGTCTTGGCGTGTTTCTCTTTGGATTTATCCTGTATGGGACTCTCTGCACTTCTTGGACTTGATTGACTATTTCCTTTCCCATGTTAAGGAAGTTTTCAACTATCATCTCTTCAAATATTTTCTCAGACCCTTTCTTTTTCTCTTCTCTTCTGGGACCCCTATAATCTGAGTGTTGGTGTGTTTAATGTTGTCCCACAGGTCTCTGAGACTGTCCTCAATTCTTTTCATTCTCTTTACTTTATTCTGCTCTGCAGTAGTTATTTCCACTATTTTATCTTCCAGGTCACAATATCTGTTCTTCTGCCTCAGGTATTCTGCTATTAATTCCTTCTAGAGAATTTTTAATTTCATTTATTGTGTTGTTCATCATTTTTGTTTGCTCTTTAGTTCTTAGGTCCTTGTTAAACTTTTCTTATATTTTCTCCATTCTATTTTCAAGATTTTGGATCATCTTTACTACCATTATTCTGAATTTTTTTTCAGGTAGACTGCCTATTACCTCTTCATTTATTTGGTCTGGTGGGTTTTTACCTTGCTTCTTCATCTGCTGCATCTTTTTCTATCTTCTCATTTTGTTTAACTTACTGTGTTTGGGGGTCTCCTTTTCACAGGATGCAGGTTCGTAGTTCCCATTGTTTTTGGTGTCTGCCCCCAGTAGGTGAGGTTGATTCAGAGGGTTGTGTAGGTTTCCTGGTGGAGGTGACTGGTGCCTGTGTTCTGGTGGGTGGGGTTTGATCTTGTCTTTCTGGTGCCCAGGACCACTTCCGGTGGTGTGTTTTGGGGTGTCTGTGAACTCAGTATGACTTTAGGCAGCCTCTTTGCTAATGGGTGGGGTTGTGTTCCTGTCTTCCTAGTTGTTTGGCATGGGAAACCCAGCACTGGAGCTTTCTGGCCATTGGGTGGAGCTGGGTCTTAGTGTTGAGATGGAGATCTCTGGGAGAGCTCTCACCGATTGATATTACATGGAGCTGAGAGGTCTCTGGTGGTCCAGTGTCCTCGACTTGGCCCTCTCACCTCCGAGGCTCAGGCCTGACACCTGGCCAGAGCACCAAGACCCTGTCACCCACACGGCTTGGAAGAAAAGGAAGAAAAGAAGGAAATAAAATAAATAAATAAATAAATAAATTTTAAAAAGAGAGAGAGCAACCAAACCAATAAACAAATCCAGCAATGATAACAAGCACTAAAAACTAAACTAAGAGAAGCATAGAAATCAGAAACAAATCAGTCACAGAAGGCAAACCCCAAGTCTACGGTTGCTCCCAAAGTCCACTGCCTCAATTTTGGAAACATTCTTTGTGTATTCAGTTATTCCATAGATGCAGGGTTCATCAAGTTGATTGTGCGGATTTAACCCATTGCTCCTGAGGCTGCATGGAGAATTTTCCCTTTCTCTTCTTTGTTCGCACAGCTCCTGGGGTTCAGCTTTCATTTTGGCCCCACCTCTGCGTGTAGGTCACCCTGAGGCATCTGTTCCCTGCCCAGACAGGAGGGGGTTAAAGCAGCAGCTGATTAGGGCTCTCTTGCTCACTCAGGCCAGGGAGAGTGAGAGGTACTGTAGTCATAATTGGAATGCAGGGCGAGCCTGCAGTGGCAGAATTCAGCATGACATTGCGATAGCCTGAGGCATGTCGTGTGTTCGCCCTGGGGAAGTTGTCCCTGGATCTCAGGACCCTGTCAGTGGTGTGCTGCACAGGCTCCCAGGGAGGGTGTGGATAGTAACCTGTGATTGCACAGAGGACTCTTGGTGGCAGTGGCAGCAGAGTTAGCATTTCCTGCCCCTCTCTGGGGTCCGAGCTGATAGCTGCAGCTCACGCCCATCTCTGGATCTCGCTTATTCAGTGCTCTTACTTCTGTGGGCACAGGGGGAAGGAATCCCCTCTCCTTGTGCACCCCAAAACAATGGTCTGTTGCCTCTTCGGCAGGTCCAGACTTTTTCCCTGACTCCCTCCTGGCTTGTTGTGGCGCATTAGCCCCCTTCAGGCTGTCTTCACGCAGCCAGCCCCAGTCCTCTCCCTGGGGTCTGCACTCCAAAGCGCAAGCCTCAGCTCCCAGCCCACACCTGCCCCAGCAGGTGAGCAGACAAGCGTCTCAGGTTGTTGAGTGCTGGTTGGCACCAATCCTCTGTGCAGGAAGTGCACTTTGCCCTCTGCACTCCTGTTGCTGCACTCTCCTCTGTGGCTCTGAAGCTTCCACCCCGCCCACCGCCTGTCCCCGCCAGTGAAGGGGCTCCCTAGAGTGTGGAAACTTTTCATCCTTCACAGCTCCCTCCCAGAAGTGCAGGTCCCATCCCTATTCTTTTGTCTCTGGTTTTTCTTTTGCCCTACCCAGGTACATGGGGATTTTCTTGCCTTTTGGGAAGTCTGAGGTCTTCTGCCAGTGTTCAGAGGTGTTCTGTAGTTGTTCCACATGTAGATGTGTTTTTGATGTATTTGTGGGGAGGAAGGTGATCTCCATGTCTTACTCCTCCGACATCTTGAAGGTCTCCCCTCGAGCATATATTATTTGTAGACTTTTTGAAAAATGGCCATTCTGACCAGTGTGAGGTGATACCTCATTGTAGTCTTGATTTGCACTTCTCTAATAATTAGCAATATTGAGCTTCTTTTCATGCTGGCTATCTGCATGTCTTCTTTGGGGAAATGTGTATTTATTTCCTCTGCCCTTTTTTTTTGCAGTATGTGGGCCTCTCACTGTTGTGGCCTCTCCCGTTGCGGAGCACAGGCTCCGGACGCGCAGGCTCAGCGGCCATGGCTCGTGAGCCCAGCTGCTCCACAGCATGTGGGATCTTCCCGGACCGGGGCACGATCCCGTGTCCCCTGCATCGGCAGGCAGACTGTCAACCACTGTGCCACCAGGGAGGCCCTGCCCTTTTTTTTAAAATTAGACTGTTTGGTTTTTTTATATTAAGCTGTGTGAGCTGTTTGTATCTTTTGGAAATTAATCCCTTGTTGGTAGCATCATTTGCAAAACTTTTCTCCCAGTCCATAGGTTGTCTTTTTTTTTTTTTTTTTTTTTGTGCTGTACACAGGCCTCTCACTGTTGTGGCCTCTCCCGTTGCGGAGCACAGGCTCAGCGGCTTGGCTCATGGGCCCAGCTGCTCCATGGCATGTGGGATCTTCCCGGACCAGGGCACGAACCCGTGTCCCCTGCATCGGCAGGCGGACTCTCAACCACTGCGCCACCAGGGAAGCCCCATAGGTTGTCTTTTTGTTGTGATGATGGTTTCCTTTCTTGTGCAAAAGTTTTTTCATTTAATTAAGTCCCATTTATTTATTTTTGTTTTTATTTCTATTACTCTAGGAGACAGATCCAAAAAACTATTTCTGTGATTTATGTCAAAGAGTGTTCTGCCTATGTTTTCCTCTAGGAGTTTTATAGTATCCAACCTTACATTTAGGTCTTTAATCCATTTAGAGTTTATTTTTGTGTATGGTGTTAGGGAGTGTCCTAGTTTCATTCTTTTGCATGTAGCTGTCCAGTTTTCCCAGCACGACTTATTGAAGAGACTGTCTTTTCTCCGTTGTATATTCTTGCCTCCTTTTTCACAGATTAATTGACCATAGGTGCATGAGTTTATTTCTGCGCTCTCTATCTTGTTCCATTGATCTATATTTCTGTTTTTGTGCCAGTACCATACTGTTTTGGTTACTGTAGCTTTGTGGTATAGTCTGAAGTCAGGGAATGTGATTCCTCCAGCTCTGTTCTCTTTTCTCAAGATTGTTTTGGCTATTTGGGGTCCTTTGTGTATCCATACAAATTTAAAACTTTTTTGTTCTAGTTCTGTGAAAAATACCATTGGTAGTTTTATAGTGATTGCATTGAATCTATAGAATGTTTGGGGTAGTATAGTCATTTTCACCATGTTGATTCTTCCAATTCAAGAACATGGCATATATTGCCATCTGTATGTGTTGTCTTCAGTTTCTTTCATCAGTGTCTTATAGTTTTTGGAGTACAGGTCTTTGCCCCTTAGGTAAGTTTGTTCCTAGGTATTTTATTCTTTTTGATGTGATTGTCATGGGATTGTTTCCTTAATTTCTCTTTCTGATATTTGTTGTTAGTGTATAGAAATGCAACAGATTTCTGTATATTAATTTTATATCAAGCAACTTCACAGAATTCATTGATGAGCTCTAGTAGTTTTCTGGTAGCATGTTTAGGATTTTCTACATATAGCATCATGTATCTGCAAACAGTGACAGTTTTACTTCTTCTTTTCCAATGCAGATTCCTTTTATTTCTTTTTCTTCTCTGACTGCTGTGGCTAGGGCTTCCAAAACTATGTTGAATAAAAGTGGTGAGAGTGGGAATCCTTCTCTTGTTCCTGATCTTAGAGGAGATGCTTTCAGCTTTTCACCACTAAGTATGATGTTAGCTGTGGGTTTGTCATATATGGCCTTTATTATGTTCAGGTATGTTCCCTCTCTGCCCACTTTCTGAAGAGTTTTTATCACGGATGGATGTTCAATTTTATCAAAGTTTTTTCTGCATCTATTGAAATGATCATATGGTTTTTATTCTTCAGTTTGTTAATGTAGTGTATCAGATTGATTGATTTGTGGATATTGAAAACTCCTTGCTTCCCTGGGATAAATCCCATTTGATCATGGTGTATGATTTTTTTTTTTTTTTTTTTGTGGTACGCGGGCCTCTCACTGCTGCGGCCTCTCCCATTGCAGAGCACAGGCTCCGGACGTGCAGGCCCAGCAGCCATGGCTTACGGGCCCAGCTGCTCCGCGGCACGTGGGATCCTCCCAGACCGGGACACGAACCCATGTCCCCTGCATCGGCAGGCGGACTCTCAACCACTGCACCACTAGGGAAGCCCGGTGTATGATCATTTTAATGTATTGTGGGAGTCAGTTTGATAGTATTTGGTTGAGGATTTTTGCATCTATGTTCATCAGTGGTATTGGTCTGTAATTTTCTTCCTTTTGTGATATCTTTGTCTGGTTTTGGTATCCGGTAACGGTGACCTCATAGAATGAGTTTGAAAGTGTTCCTTGCTCTAAAATTTTTTGGAATAGTTTCAGAAGGATAGGTGTTAACTCTTCTCTAAATGTATGGTAGAATTCACCTGTGAAGCCATCTGGTCCTGGACTTTTGCTTGTTGGAAGTTTTTAAATTACTGATATAATTTCAGTACTGGTAATTGGTCTGTTCATATTTTCTATTTCTTCTTGCTTCATTCTTGGGAGATTGTACCTCTCTAAGAATTTGTCCATTTCTTCTAGAATGTCCATTTTGTTGGCATATAGTTGTTTGTAGTAGACTGTTATGATCCTTTGTATTTCTGTGGTGTTGATTGTACCGTCTCCTTTTTCATTTCCGATTTTATTGTTTTTGGCCCTATCCTTTTTTTTCTTGATGAATCTGGCTAAAGGTTTATCGATTTTGCTTATTTTTTCAAAGAACTAGCTTTCAGTTTCATTGATCTTTTCTTTTTTCTTTTTTTTTTTAGCATCTATTTCATTTATTTCTGCTCTAATCTTTTTTTTTTTTTTTTTTTTTTTGCGGTACGTGGGCCTCTCACTGTTGTGACCTCTCTCGTTGTGGAGCACGGGCTCCGGACGCGCAGGCTCAGCGGCCATGGCTCACTGGCCTAGCCGCTCCACGGCATGTGGGATCTTCCCAGACCGGGGCACGAACCCGTGTCCCCTGCATCGGCAGGCAGACTCTCAACCACTGCGCCACCAGGGAAGCCCTGCTCTAATCTTTATGAACAAAACTTTGGGTTTTGTTTCTTCTTTATCTATTTGCTTTAGTTGTAAGGTTAGGTTGTTTATTTGAGATTTTTCTAATTTCTTAAGGTAAGCTTGTATTGCTATAAACTTCCCTCTTAGAATTGCTTCTGCTGTATCCCAAAGGTTTTGGATCATGGTGTTTTTATTTTCATTTGCCTCTAGGTATTTTTTGTTATTTCCTCTTTGATTCTTCGGTGATCCATTGGTTGTTTAGTAGCATATTGTTTAGCCTCCACGTTTTTGTAGTTTTCGCATTTTTTTCATTGTACTTGATTTCAAGCCTCAGAGTGTTGTGGTTAGAAAGGATGCTTAATGTGATATCAGTTTTATTAAATTTACTGAGGCTTGCTTTGTGACCCAGCATGTGATATATCTGGGAGAATGTTCCATGTGCACTTGAAAAAAAATGTATATCCTGCTGCTTTTGGATGGAATGCTCTATACATGTCAATTAAGTCCATCTGGTCTAATGTGTCACTTAAGGCCTGGGTTTCCATATTGCTTTTCTGTCTGGATGATGTGTCCATTGATGTAAGTGGGGTGTTAATGTCCCCCACTATTATTGCGTTACTATTAATTTCACCTTACAAGTCTGTTAACATTTGCCTTATACATTGAGGTGCTCCTATGTTGGGTGCATATATATTTACAATTGTTATATCTTCTTTTTAGATTGATCTTTTGTTCATTATGTAGTGTCCTTCTTTGTTCCTTGTAACAGTCTTTATTTTAAAGTCATTTTGTCTGATGAATATTGCTACGATGGCTTTCTTTTGATTTCCACCTGCATGGAATATGTTTTTCCATTGTCTCACTTTCAGTCTGTATGTGTCTCTAGATCTGAAATGAGTCTCTTGTAGGCAGCAAATATTTTGGTCTTGTTTTTATGTCCATTCAGCAAGTCTGTGTCTTTTGGTTGGAAAATTTAATCCATTTACATTTAAGGTAATAATCAATATATATGTTCTTATTGCCATTTTGTTAATTTTTAAAATTTGTTTTTGTAGTTCTTTTTTCTCCCTCCTTTTGTTCTCTTGTGACTTGATGACTATCTTTAGTGTTATGTTTAGATTCCTTTTTCTTTTTGTGCATATATCTATTATAGATTTTTGTTTTGCAGTTACCATGAGGTATTTGTTTAGGAGTCTAAATTTTTATGTGCTTAAGTTGCTGATCTCTTAATTTCAAATGCATTTTAGATACCCTGCATTTGTAGTCTCCTCCCCTCACATTTACTGTTTTTGCTATTATATTTTACATCGAATTGTTTTGTGCATCCCTTAATTGCTTATTGTGGATACAAATGATTTTACTAATTTTGTCTTTTAACCTCCCTACTAGCTTTTGTGCATGGATGATGTTCTATCTTTATTGTATGCTTACCTTTACTGGTGAGCTTTTCCATTTTGTAATTTTCTTGTTTCTAGTTGTGGCCTTTTCGTTTTCCTAGAGCATTTCCTGTAGCAATTGTTGTAAAGTTGGTTTGGTGGTGCTGAATTCTTTTAGCTTTTGCTTGACTGTAAATCTTTTCCTTTCTCCATCAAATCTGAATGAGAGCCTTGCTGGGTAGAGTATTCTTGTTTGTAGGCAGAAGAGGAAGTCAGAGGATTCCAAGCATGAGAAGGCATGGACGTGCTTTTGCTTGTTTGAAGACATGAGAAGGAATGTGGACAGCTTCTAAGAGCAAACAGCAGTCCCTGGCTGATGGCCAGCAAGGAAATGAGGACCTCCATCCTACACCTGCAAGGAACTGAATTCTGCCGCCACCTGAATAATCTTGAAAGTGGATTCTCCTCTAGTATGTCCAGATAAGAGTTCAGCTGGTCCATAACTTCATTTACCCTGAGTAGAGCCCAGCTTAGCCTGCCCAGGACCCCTGACCTACACAATACAAGGTGAAGGAATTGCATTAAGAAAAACCTGGAGGGGAGAAGCGTCCAAAGTCATGGAGTAGAAGGAAGCTAAGCTCACCTCCTCTCACAAGCACACCAAAATCAAAACAGTTTGCAGAACAACCATCACTGCAAAAGACTGAAACCTACCAGAAAAGATCCTCTACAACTAATGTCATAAAGATGGAACCACAAGGAGATGGGTAGGAGGGGCGGACTTGCAATGTAATCAAACCCCATACCCCCTGGGTAGGCAACCCACAAACTGGAAAATAATTATATTACAGAGATTCTCCCACAGGAGTAAGAGTTCTGTGCCCCATGTCAGACCCTCCATCCCAGGGGTCTGGAAGTGATTAGAGAAGCCTCCAGACCACTTGGCTGTGAAGGCTAGTGGGGCTTGACTGCAAGAGCTCCAGAAGATAGGGAGAAATAGAGACTTCACTCTTTAAAAAATTTTTTTTATATATCAGGTTCTTATTAGTTATCTATTTTATACATATTAGTGTATATATGTCAATCCCAATCTCCCAATTCATCCCACGACCACCCCCGCACCCGCTTTCCCCCCTTGGTGTCCATACGTTTGTTTAGAGACTTCACTCTTAAAGGGCACACACAAAATCTCAGGTGCACTGGGACCAAGGGAAAAAGCAGTCATTTAATAGGAGCCTGGGCCAGACCCACCTGTTGGTCTTGGAGGGCCTCCTAAGGAGGCAGGGGATGGGTGTGGCCCACCTGGGAACATAGACACTGGTGACGGACATATCAGGGAGTATTCATCTGTGTGAGCTCTTCTGGAGGCAGACAGTTTGGCAGCAAGCCCTGGCCCCACCCAACAGCCTGTAGGCTTCAGTGCTGGGATTCCTCAGGCCAAACAACAAACTGGGCAGGGACACAGCCCCATCCATCAGTAGACAGGCTGCCTAAAGACCTCCTGAGCCAACAGGCACCTCTAGACACACCTCTAGCCTTGCCCACCAGAGCACCAAGATCCAGCTCTACTCACCAGGGGGCAGGCACCAGCCCCTCCCACCAGGAAGTCTGAACAAGCCTCTAGACCAGCTTCACCCACCAGATGGCAGACACCAGAAGCAAGAAAACTACAGTCCTACAGCCTGCAGACCAAATCTGCTAACATAGGCCAATCATTACCCTGGGACCAGCTGGCCCCTGGCCCTTGGGTGACAAGAGAGGAGTGCACTGCTGGGATGCATAGGACATCTCCTACAGAGGGCCACTTCTCCAAGGTGGAAAAACATAACCTGCCATATACATAAAAATATCAATAGCAATTTAGACAAAATGACGCAACAGAAGAATATGTTTTAGTTGAAGGGACAAGATAAAACCCCAGAAGAAGAACTAAATGATGTGGTGATAGGCAATCTACCTGAGAAAGAGTTCAGAGTAATGATCATAAAGATGATCAAAGAATTCAGGAGAAGAATGGATGCACAGAACAAGAAATTAGGAGTTTTTAACAAAAAATTAGAAAATATTAAGAACAACCAAATGTAATTAAAGAATACAATAACTGAAATGAAAAATATACTAGAAGGAATCGATAATAGACTAAATGAGGCAGAAGAACGGATCAGTGAGCCGGAAGACAGAGTAGTGGAAATCACTGCCGCCAAACAGATAAAAGAAAAAAAAATGAAATGAAATGAGGACAGTTTAAGAGACCTTTGGGACAACATCAAGCACACTAATATTTGCATTATAGGCGTCCCAGAAGGAGAAAAGAGAGAGAAAGGGCCTGAGGAAATACTTTAAGAGATAATAGCTGAAAACTTCCCTAATCTGGGAAAGGAAACAGCCAACCTAGTCCAGGAAGCAGAGAGTCCCATTCACGGTTAACCCACAGAATACACCTTGACACATTGTAATCAAAATGACAAAAATTAAAGATAAAGAGAGAATATTAAAAGCAACAAGGGAAAAGCAACAAATAACATACAAGGGAGCTCCCATAAGGCTATCAGCTGATTTTTCAGCAGAAACTTTGCAGGCCAGAAGGGAGTGGCAGGATATACTTAAAGTGATAAAAGAAAAACATACAACCAAGAATAATCGTATAAAGTTCTTAAATTCACACTTCAGTTTTAGTATTTTTTTCATAGATTTAAAAGGTTTTTAACATAAACTATCATATTGTCTGTAGTAAAGACAGTTTTACTTCAACCTTTTACAATCTGTATACCTATGTCTTTCTCTTGTTTTGTCACATTGGCTAGGACTTCTAATACAATGTCAAACAGAAGTGATAACAGTGAAAATGCTTGCCTTTTTGTGACCTTAAGGCAATATTTTTCAACATTTCACCATAATCGTACTGTGTTAGCTCTAGGATTTTCTTAGATGCCCTTTATCAGGTTGAAGAAGCTCCCTGCCATACCAGTTTAAGATATTTTAGTTGTGAACTGATGCTCCCTTTTACTGAATGCTTTTTCTGAATCTACTGAGAGTATGACATGGGTTTTTACCTACACCTTATTATTGTGACAAATTTCAATGACTGGTTTTCTCACGTTAAATTGCCCTTGCTACCCTGGAATAGTTCTCATTTGCTAAATTTTATTTAGGAATATGTACCTATGTTCATGAAAGATATTGTTTTGCTGTGATTGCCTTTTTTGTAATAGCCTTATAAAGTTTTATATCCAGGTTATGCTGAACTCATAAATGCATTAGGAAATATTCTCATCCTCTACTCAAAGAATTTATGTAAGTTAGCATCTTTGCTTCACTAAACATGTGATAGATTTCACCAGTGAAGCCATCTGTGCTTGGAGTTTACTTCATGGAAAGGTTTGCTATCAATTTATTTTTTAAAATATTTATTTATTTATTTGCCTGCATCGGGTCTTAGCTGCAGCACACGGGATCTTCAGTTGCAGCATGAGAACTCTTAGTTGTAGTGTGTGGGATCTAGCTCCCTGACCAAGGATTGAACCCAGGTCCCCTGCATTGGGAGGATGGAGTCTTAGCCACTGGACCACCAGGGAAGTCCCGCTATCAATTTATTTAATAGATATAGGACTATTCAGATTTTCTATTTCTTCTTGATTATATTTTGGTAAATTGTGTTTTCCAAGGAATTTGTCCATTCATTTAAATATTCATATTTGTTGGCATAAAGTTATTCATAATGTCATCTCTTTCTTGATACTGTTGTGTGTATGTGTGTGTTCTCTATTTTCTTACTCAGTCTTGCTAGGGTTGTTTTTTTTCCCCCTAAAAAACAATTTTTGGCTATATGGATATACTCTATATAGGTGTATATTTTATTTTGATTTCTGCCCTTATTTTTATTATTTCCTTCTTTCTACCTGCTTTGGATTTTTTAAAAGTTCTTTTTCTAACATCTTGCATTGGGAGCTTAGGTCATTGATTTACAACTATTCTTCTTTTCTAATATATATATTTTGATCTATAAATTTATTTTAACATATTGTTTTAACTGCATCTCACTAATTTTGATAGGTTGCATTTCCATTATAATCTAAGCTAATGCTCAGATTACTTTATAATTTCCATTATAATGACTGCTTTGATCCAAAGTTTATTTTTGAAGTTTTTCCCTTAATTTCTAATACTTGGAGATTTTTTAAGTTACAGTTCTGTTAGTGTGTACTAATTTAATTCTATTGTGGTCAGAAATAATACACTGCATGATTTTAAGCCTTTGAAATTTGTTGAAACTTGCTTTATGGACTGAAGTATGTTTTATTTGATAAGTGTTACTTGTACTTGAAAAGAATGTGTATTCTGTACTTTTGGGGTATAGTATTCTATAAATACTAATTAGGTAAAATTGGCTGATAGTATTGCTTAGATATTCCATTTTTAACTTTTCTGATCATTCTGTGTTGAATTCTCCAAATATGATCGTGGATTTGTCTACCCTTTTACTCTGTCAATCGCGGCTTCATGCATTTTATAGCTATATTCTTAGGTGCACTGTTGTTGCTTCTTGTTGAATTAACTCATCAGTATGGAATTTCTTTATTTCAAGTAATAGCTTCTTGGCTTAAAGTTTGCTTTCTCTGATTATTTGATTATATATGATTATATTAATGTAATCATACTTATTTTCTTTGGTTAGTTGTTTAAATGATATATTTGATTTGTCTTTTCACACAAAACTTATTTGTGTTTTCATACTTTGGTGTATTTTGGCATGTCTTGTGTAAGCAGCATATAATTGGGTCTTTTTTAAAAAATCTTCACCAACCTATGTTTTTATCGGGTGTTTTGTTCTTTACGCTTACACTTGCTCTATTATGACATAATTAAGTTGGGGTTAAGTCTACTATCTTGCTATTTGTTTTCTATTTTTTCCCATCTGTTCTTTTCTTCCTCCCTTCATGCCTTCTTTTTATTAATCAGGTATTTTAATATTCCATTTTATCTTTTTTGTTTCCCTTTTACTGTCAATCTTTCAGCACTTAATCCTAGAATTTAAAAAGTGTATTCTCATTACAATGTACCTATCATTGTCACAAATAATGCAAGAATCTTACTACAGTTTATCTCCATTTATCCCCACACACATATTTTTATTGATTTTATGCATTTTATTCGTTATTATTGTTAATAGTCAATAGTCTTTTATATTTACTGAGTATGCTGATGTAGGATCATTTCCCTTTAACCTGAATAAATACCTTTAAGATTTATTTATTTATTTAGTCATGTAAGCCTGCTAGGGATACAATTTTGCAGCTTTTATTTATCTGAGAACATTTTTTTTAACTCTCATATTTGAAGATTTTTTTTTTCCTTTTCTTTTTGGTATGGAATTCTAGTTTGACAGGGTTTTTTTGTGTTTTTTGTTGTTTGTTTGTTTTACCTTTTAGCAGTTTAAAGATGTTATTTCATTGTCTTTCAGCATCCATAGATTTTTGTTAAGGTATCAACTACTATTTTTATAATAGTTTCCCCAGGAGATACTGTGGCTTTTTTTCTGGCCACTTTAAAGATTTTCTTTTTAACTTAACTTTTCAGAAGTTTGACTATGGTGTCCTTAAGTGTGGTTTTCTTTTATTATCCTGCTCAGTGTTTGTGAAGCTTCTTGAATGTGTGTGATTTATCATTCCTTAGATTAGGAAAATTCTCAGGTATCAATCTTCAAATATCACCTATGTCCTGTCTCTCTCTCCTCTTCTTTTGGGACTCCAATTACATGTATGTTAAACCTTTTGCCTGTGACCCAAATCTGTCTCATACTTTGTTCTTTTTCAGTATTTTTTCCTTCTGTGTTCGGTTTAAATATTTTATATGACTATCTCTGAATCTAGACTCATACTGTAACCATTCAACTAGTTCTTAATTGCAGATATTTCAACTTGCATTTCTAGAATGCCCATTTGATTCCTATTCTAGATTTAAATTCTCCACTGAAGTACTCTTTTTATCCATTTTGTCTCCATTTTCCTCCAATTTCTTTAACATACTAAGTATAGTTATTTTGAAGTTTTTAAGTGATAACTCTAATATATGAATCATCTCTGGGTCTGCTTCTTTTACTACTTTATCTCATGATGATTTGGTTGTTCTTTTCTTTTTCCTCTGCATGTCCAGTGGTTGGTTGTGTGTTTGTGTGTGTGTGTGTGTGTGTGTGTGTGTGTGTGTGTGTGTATCCACTGGTACAGTGGTTAATACAGTCAAGAGGCTCTGAGTTTGAATCTTGTTCTGGCAACAAGTGTCTATTTAAATCTAGTCCTTACTCTATTGGTAACACTGCTAGTTCATGGTCCTTAACCCTAGGATGTGGTCTTTCTGGGGTCTCCATTAATGCGTAAGTATTTGTTAAGGTTTATACATTCTACATTAGGCTGGACCTAACCTCTCATGTCTCCCCATATTGTGAAACCTCTGAAATCTCTGTTCAGCACTCAGCCTCCCAGAAATTGTCCTCTGCTAGGTCTCCTGGAGTCTTGCCCTGCTCATTCACATCTCAACAATGGGACAAGTACCTGAGGGAAATTTGTATGCAGTTTTGGAGGGCTTCTTCTCTGCAGCTCCCTTCTCTAAGGCACCTTGCCCTTCAAACCCAGCTGGGTTAGCAGGTCTGAACTTTGATCTCTGTTTCCTCTGCCCAGAGACACTCCTATTCTCTGCTTGGGCTGTATATCCCTATACTGGGATGAACATGAAGCTGACCTCATGTGCTTCCCTTTTCTGCCTTGGTTGCTGTCCGGTGCCTTCGATCATTGTTTTACACAATTTATCTAGCTTTTATTGTTGTTTACAGCAGGAAGGTGAGTCCAATGTCTGGTACTCAATCACAACCAGAGCTGGAAATCAAGAGATTCATTTTTTAAAAGGAATGAATTTAAGGAACCATTATGTTTTTCTCATCTCTAGCTGTAGAGAAAGGCTAAGCATAAAGATCGTCTTACCAAATGCTCCCACTCAAATTTAAATTCCAAATTGAAAGTCCTATATTTTTATAGAGTTCTGTCCTTTATTTTCATGCCTCCCTTAAAACAATTAAGAGCTTAATAAAATATACTCATTCTAATCTTTGCTAAATTTTCTATTCATATAATTGGAGTGAAACTAAAGCATTTGCATATTGATTTTCATATTTATAGAGCATTACAGACAAAAAGTTAGATTTCTTAGCTCAAAGATAGGACACAGTAGTATAAGTGCTCAGATTTCCTTAGTTTTAGGTATAGAACATGATGCTTTGATATATGTATATATTGCAAAATGATTACCACAATAAGGTTAGCTAACATCCATCACCACAAGTAGTTATTTTTTTTCCTGTTATGAGAACTTTTAAGACCTACTCGCTTAGCAACTTTCAAATGTACAATACAGTATTATCAACTTTAGTCACCATGCTGTACATTACATCCCCAGAACTTATTTATTTTATAACTGGAAGTTTGTACCTTTTAACTACCTTTACCCATTTTCCCCTCCCCCATCCCCCACCTATGGCAACATCAATCTGTTTTCTGTACCTATGAGTTCAGTTTTTTAAGATTCCACATATAAGTGAGATCATAAAGTATTTGTATTTCTCTGACTTCTCATTCAGGATAAGGCCCTCAAGGTCGATCCACGTTGTTGCAAATGGCAACATTTCTTTTTTTTTTCTTTTCGGTATGCGGGCCTCTCACTGTTGTGGCCTCTCCCGTTGCGGAGCACAGGCTCCGGAAGCGCAAGCTCAGCGGCCATGGTTCACGGGCCCAGCCGCTCCGCGGCATGTGGGATCTTCCCGGACCGGGACACGAACTCGTGTCCCCTGCATCGGCAGGCGGACTCTCAACCACTGCGCCACCAGAGAAGCCCTCCTTCTTTTTTTATATCTCACATTTTCTTTATTCATTCATCCATCAATGCATACTTAGGTTGTTTCCATATCTTGGCTATTGTAAATAACACTGCAGTGAACATGAAGGTGCAGATATCTTCTCCAGATAGTGATTTTTTTTCCCTTCAGCTGTATACCCAGAAGTGGAATTGCTGGATCATATGATAGTTCTATTTTTAATCTTTTAAGGAAACTCCATACTGTTTTCCATAGTGGGTACACCAATGTACATCCCCACCAGCAGTGCACAAGGGTTCCCTCTTCTCCAAATCCTTGACAACACCTGTTATCTCTTGTATTTCTGATAAAAGACATTCTAACAGGTGTGAAGTGATAGGTCATTGAGGTTTTGATTTGTATTTCCCTGATGATTAGTGATGTTGAGCACCTTTTCAGGTACCTGTTGGCCATTTGTATGTCTTCTTTGGGAAAAATATCTGTTCAGTTCCTCTATCCATTTTTTAATTGGGTTCTTGTTGTTGTTGTTGTGGAGTTGTTGTTTACATATTTTGAATATTAACCTTATCAGATACACGATTTGCAGATATTTTCTCCCATTCTATACGTTGCTTTTTCCTTTTGTTGATAGTTTCCATTGCTGTGCAGAAGCTTTTTAATTTGATGTAGTCTCAACTGTTTACTTTTAATTTTGTTGCCTTCGCTTTTGATATCATATTCAAAAATCACTGCCAAGACCAATGTCAAGGAGTTTACCCCCTATGTTTTCTTCTAGAAATTTTATGGTTTCAGATCTTTGAGCTTTGTTGTCTTGCTTTTTGATGAATGTAAAACCCAAAGGAATAAATATTGTGTACCTTCACTAAAACTGGCATAGACACAAAATTAGAGTTAGGGAGCTCTGTAATTCCCATCTCTCCAACAAGTTGTCTTTTAAGACGATTCAATCCCTGGGTAGGAGCCTAAAATAAAAGACAATTCCTGAGTAGGAGTCTAAAATAAAATTTTTATAGTAGACAACCTTCTGTGTTATGGCCATAGAAACATGAATTTATTTTTGTTTCCCTCATGTTGGAAAGAATAAAGAAGTTACTTAGCAATCCCTGTTTCCCCAATACCCTATTGCTACTTATGTGACATTGAAGATCAAAGTTACTTAAATGTTTCAGAGGAACTATTTCCCCCCCCCCCATTTCCCCATTGGTAACTATAAGTATGTTTTCTGTGTCTGTGAGTCTGTTTCTGTTTTGTAAATAAGTCCATTTGTATCACTTTTTAAAGATTCCACATATAAGTGATATCATATGATATTTGTCTTTCTCTGACGTACTTCACTTAGTATGATAATCTCTAGGTCCATCCATGTTGCTGCAAATCGCATTGTTTCATTCTTTTTTATGGCTGAGTAGTATTCCATTGTATATATGTACCACATCTTCTTTATCCATTCATCTGTTGGTGGACATTTAGGCTGCTTCCATGTCTTGGCTATTGTAAATAGTGCTGCAATGAACATTGGAGTGCATATGTATCTTTCCAAATTATGGTTTTCTGTGGATATATGCCCAGGAGTGGGATTGCTGGACAAAGGAACTTTTAAAAGTAGAGTGCCCACTATGCTCAAAGCATTTATTTAGTATATATATATATACATGTGTATACATTTTATATATATGTATATATAATGCAGGGGTAACAAAAATGTGTCAAATATTATTCTTACCTTCAAGAATTTATTGTGGGAGGGGTAAATAAACATAGTACGTGGAAGTAAGTGGTCCCTTGATACCCTTTACAGTGTTATGAAAGTTCAAGGAGAGGAAAGATCTTATTTGTTTAGGTGGATCATAAACGGGTTCGTGATGCAGTGCCATCAAAATTGATCTTAAATTTTGGGTAGAATTTTGACTGATGAGGATAAAAAGAAAAGGATATATAAGCTGGGAGAATCACATCAAAGATAGAAAAGAAGGGAATAGCAGATGGTCTGATTTGTCTGGAAATTAGAGATAATAATGGGAAGGTAGTGTGGGTTCTTCTTTTTGGGAGATTAAATGCCAGTTTGTTGGGGGGTAGGCCACCTGGAACCAAAGAGGCTACTGTTGATCAAAGGAGCACCGTGACTGGAGCTCAGAAATATTCATCTAGCTATGAGAGGATATCAGGACCTCAGGACCAATGCTGGTCCACCGAAGAGTTTCTAACTACCCGAGTAGAAAATCTTGGAGAATGTCATGATTTGCATAAAATTTGATTTATTTAAGGTAAAAGGCCTTCCTATATTCTGAAATGAGCCCTCTCTACCTTACTATTTTAAAAATAGTCTATAGATAATATATGATAAATGCATATGTTCATTGCAGCATTATTTACAATAGACATGGAAACAAACTAATTGTCAATGGATGAATGGATAAATAAAATGTGATATATATAGGATATATATAAATGTGATATATATTTTTATATGAATGTTATTCAGCCATAAAAAATTTTTTTTAAATAATGTTCTTATTTGGCCAAATTAAAAGTTTGCAATCATATGTTGGTCCCTAAAACACTTTTTTTTTTTTTTTTTTCAATGTTATTGGCCAGAAAACTAGAGGCCTGGGAGCTACTGTTACATAGGGACAATTAGAGCTGGTTGAGTACTTTTGGATAGAGTGGAGAAAGTGTGCTGAAGGAGGAAAGATATTTGGGAAATAAAACTTAGAAGATGAAGCAACCATTTGGCTATGTGAGTCAACAGAGGACAATTCGAAGGGTGCCCTTGATAAAAACAGGAGAGTGGGGAGCATGATGGTATTTTGGTAGAGGTTGACAGGGAAGATCATTTTAGTTGTGGAAATGTTCTGCGGATGTTCCCGTAGGAAACTGTTGAAAAATGTCCCTTGGGCAACTGAAATCAGTCTGGAGCTTGGGAGGGAGGTTCATTTATTGTTGAGAAAAGATATTTATTTTATACCTACTATGACAAGCACTAAATTTGGGGGGAAAAGATATATTTGCATGTCATTTATATAGACTCCCTTACAATGATCTTTTCATTAAGTACTTGTTACTTAATACAGTCATCCCTCGGTATCAATGGGGGATTGGTTCCAAGACCCACTGTGGATACCAAAATCTGTGGATGCTCAAGGCCCATAGTCAGCCCTCTGTAACTTTCAGTCTGCATCCATTGATTCAACCAATGTGGTATTGTATTCTACTGTATTTATTTTTTTGAATCCACATATTAGTGGACCCGCACAGTCCAAACCCATGTTGTTCGAGTCAACAGTATAACTCTTTTATTTCTGTTTAATGGTGCTTTAGAACCTCTAATTCAAAGATATATTGCAAATACAATGATAAATATTTAAAATTTACAATTGATCTACAAAATCATAAATGAATCAAAAACTAAGACTG
Source organism: Aethalodelphis obliquidens (assembly GCF_003676395.1). NCBI lineage: Eukaryota > Metazoa > Chordata > Mammalia > Artiodactyla > Delphinidae > Aethalodelphis > Aethalodelphis obliquidens. Next base: position 15,532,259 of record NW_020837970.1, on the reverse strand, counting down.
AAAAAAGTTTTATTAGTGTATTGGTTAGCCTAGGCTGCAGTAACAAATAAACAAACATGTAACGGTACAGTATCTAAAAGTTTCTATCTTGGTCACACTCTGTCTCCTGATGAGCAAGTGAATAGGTTGGTAGAACAGCTCTCCATTGAGGCCCAGGCAGATGGGGGTTCCACCTTCGTGAACAACACATGGCATCTAAGGTCACTCTGTCACTTCCATCTCAGTCAGCATGCATTCAAGATTTCAGCCCTCCAAGTGGCAAACATTACTTCTACTCACACTCCCCTGGCTAGAACTCAGTCATATGGCCCAATTTAATGACAAGGGCAGCTGGAAAGCATAGTCAAGCTTTGTGTCTGGGAAGAAGAGGAAATGGATTTTGTCGAATAATCAGCTGTCTGCCACGGTTTGTATTAAATCGTCTGAGAAAGAGTTAAATTCTAATAAGTAAAACACTTGATCATGAAGAGCATTTTGTCAATGAACAGAATCTTGAGCACTGCATCTCTGGAGAGAAGTTACTGCCATTTATAAGGAACTTCTATTCATGTAACCGTTAAACCATGCTTTAATAGTTGTAAAAATAAAACAGCTGAATTCCTATAATGTTGTGCAGAGTCCTTGCAAGGGTATCATTTGCTTTTTTCAGCTGAAAAGCAGTCTAAGCTAAGTGACCTGAAATGATGGGGGGCAAGACGCAAAAGGACAGCGTCCCAAGATTAATATGTTTTCTATAAGCAGATCCTTTCCGACCTTCCTTTTTGTTCCCAGGAATATGAACCTCTTTGATGTGTTTGTGGTTTTTGCATTTCTTTCACCATCAGCATTTTTTCTTCAAAATTGTCCTTAAAGTGACTGCATCCTATTGTGAACCCTTAGTCTATGACCACTTGCCTACTTCGAATAATTTTTTACTACAAATCTCATACCCCTCAGCTTAGTTCTGCACCTGAGCCTGAAAATACGCTCAAAGCAGCAGATAGAAACCCATCAGCAGTAATATATCACTACTCAAGATCTTATACCACAAGATATCCAGAGATCTTTGCATTTATTCATGACAAATGACTTGTAGGTTATTCTCATCTTTAGCATAACCCTTAGGACTAAATTCCTTGTAATGTAAAATCAATTATCTCTACTGGGCATCCTTCTTCTCAAAGTCTTAGAGTTATTACCAGCTCGGATTTGTTAAGTATTTCATTGACATCAACAACAGTACATTGTTTCTTCTGGCCTAGGGTCTAGAGAGGGAAGCATCTGAAAGGAAATCAGAGTTCAGATATTAGCTCTGTTTTAGGTTGATCCTAGATAGGTGATGCAGTCTTGTCTTAGTATGTTTGGGTTCCTACAACAAAATACCACAGGTTGGGTGGTTTACAAATGAAAAGAAACATTTATTTCTCACAGTTCTGGAGGCTGGGAGTCCGAGGTCAGGTGCCAGCATGGTTGGGTGAAGGCTGTCTTCCAGGTTGTAGATTTCTCACTGTGTCCTCACATGGCAGAAAGGCTAGGGAGCTCTGTGGGGCCTCTTTAATAAGGGCACAAATCTCAATCATGAGGGATAAAGATTTAGTCACCTCCTGAAGGAGAAGGCCCCGCCTCCTAAACCCAACACTTTGGGGATTAGGATTTCAACATATGAACTGTAGGGGGAGGTACACAAACATTCAGACTATAGCATGTCTCTTCCTCGTAAACAGCAGTGAGCAGGGGAGGAGCTCAGACAAGGCTAATTTGGATCATTAGGAAACCTTCAGAGTATGGTTTAATCAGAACACTTTAGTGGATTTTGCTTTTGGTCACCTAGCATCAGAATACTCTTTGGGCAGAATCCTAAAATAGATGGGAGGCAGGGTCACACACCCCACTGTAGGAGCTAAAGGGGTCAGATAATCTTTTCCCCGGACAGCTGGGGCATCTGCAAATATTCCTGCCAAGGGCTCTGAAACTTGAGGGAGTGACACAAAAATGAAGGCTCCTGAAAGATCATTCGCGGCAATGGAGGGGTGCAGAGTCCACAGCCTAGAGATGACTTCCAAGGTATGGGGGGTCTTCTGTAGACTATACCTGGAGTACCATCTTGGCTGCTCCAGGCTGCCCAGCTTCCCACTTCCTGCTCTTTTCCTGTACCTTGTTCTTTGGTTTGTGACAGGATTATAAGAAATTGCCTACTGTTTGTATCGGTCAGGGAAAGTTTCCATTGTCTGCAGCTAAGAAATCCTACTAGCACAAGCATCCCCCAAATCTGTTATACCTGTATTTTCCATTAAAATAACTTTTTCTTATTGCAAAAATTATTTATCAACTGAAAAACTTAGAAAATATAGACAAAAACAAAAAACAGTGTAACCTCATCACCCACAGAGAACCTTTGTAAAAAAAATTTTTTAACATTTTCTGGTGCATACTTTCCTAGACTTTTTTCCTGGGTATATGAATATATTCTTTGTTTCTTTCTTTAGCTATTATAAAAAGTGCTACCACATTGTGATCAACGTGCTTGCTATTTACCTGCTATTCTGCCTCATCTATAGCTTTGCTTCTGCTCATGAACGTGAATATAGACATAATGAGTTGGTCCAGCCTAGTGAAAAGTATTTGTCACCCTTACTCAAGTTGCCTTTGAATAAACATACGTATAAGTGATATAATTCTCTTATACAATAAGGCATACAAAATTATTTCAGAGGACAGTGTTCCTTTGCTGGCTAAGAGTCGTCATATGACTCATTTGGTCAAGTGCATTGGGTGTAATTTTTATATTCAACTTGCTAGAATTCAGAATTTTCAGAGGAAGTTCAGGTTATAGGTATACTCTCCTGAGGACCTAATATTTCCACTAGAAATAATTTTTAAATTACTAATTTCTCAGAATGCATTAAATTCATCTCTAAGAAGAATTACATATAAGTAATTATATGTACAAATAACAACTGCCATTACAAAGTAGGTAATCTGAGAGGACAGTTTCACCAGGCATGCTTAAACTTAGAAACACTAGTTGCAGATAGTAAATATATTAAAAGCTCTTAGAAAATCTGTTCTCTACCTCTTCCATCTTAATAGACATTAGTACTCTTTTCTTCATAGAGGTAAACTTCAACCCCAGATAGATTAAAATGAATTTGTAGATTCTAAATTAATTGTATTTCTATTTTTTCAACCTAGGTTGTCCTCAGTCAGTCTTATTCTATGGCTCCTTATCCCATTATTTGTCTTTAAGGCATCTATTTTTTTTCCTTTATAGCCATAATTACTACTAAAAATAAGAGATTATAGCTATGGCTTTCTTCCTGGTGAGTGGTATACAAACTTTCCTCTTAATTACCCTTAATACCAAATTACCCTTAATAAATATATTTAAGAAACAGACTCACAACATTTCTAGTGGGTTTCTAACAAGTATATAGATGATAGGTATTTTTCTATCTATAAGCTATCTTTAAGCTGCTTTTATGATTTTTACTATTAATTTTTAAAATCACATATAATGACTATTTTCATTATATATTTCATAATGACAGTGCTTTTTCTCCATGACCAATGCATTGATAAGGTAACTATTCAATAATTTGAGAGATAAAATCATCCAATGCTTTATTAAGCAAAAGAATTAAGAATGGTTAACTTTTTAAATCCTGGACCTCAACATGCCTTTGCTATTAAAATCAAAATGCAGTAGTCTTCACATTTGTTACCATGAATTTCAAAAGAACAATCTACAGTTTTAAAAAACAAGAGGAAAAAAAGAATAATCTACATTTCTAAAAGCTATTTATATAGAAAGACAAAAGAGAACATAATTAAGCTGGAGTCTTTCCATATCATTGTCTTTTGGGGTCCAGGCAGCAGAACCATGATGTAGGTGAAAAAGTACTATGGCCAGGTTCCAGTGTATGTGATTCAAGCTGAAGAACAAAAAGTTGAACTTGTGAATACATTAACTTGACTCATAAAAGGATGCTAACCAGAGGGTCTCCATCTTTAGAGACCAAACAAGGGCAAATGAGTTAAAATGGCAGAAACATCAATGTGGGTTATTTATAAAACAGTGTTTTCCAAAATGTATCAAGAGGCTAAGGACACCCATTGCTTATACCTCTTAAAGAATAAGATGGGCTGCTCATTTGTTTGGAATGGTTCTTGAAGGAAAATATTATGTAAGGCAGGAAGATCTCTCTCCTTACTTGAAGGCCATTTCTCCCTAGGGGCTCAAACCTTTGAACTGCATCTCATTTATTCTTCTCAGTGTGAATCAAATCCAGTTCTGCAAGTTACAGACTCGACATCTTTCATAACCTAACTCCCATTGTAGAATCTCTCAGGAGTTAGGAACTCATCTTCTTCCCACTCCACCTCAAAATTCAGCCCATATTCCTTGATATGGGGCTTCTTTTCTTACTATATGTCTGATATTCAGAGCCATTCAAGGGCATTTATTTCCTATAATATGCAATGAAGTGCAATTTAAGAAACAGCTCTGTAGAATAGGGACTGTAAGGGCAGTGTTTGTTGTTATTGTTTGTTTGGATGTTTGGTTAAGTAGCCTGGGGCAAATGGCTCAGCTTTGGCTGAGCTATATTCCTATTTCCTTTTGATAATAACAAAAATCAAAATCACTAAAATTTTCTGAGAAATAAACTACAAAGAAATCTATTTGTGAAAGTGAGAGAAAAATCTCTCCTTTCAAAGTATGTTGGAAAGATGGGAAGTTAAGTATTCAATTGGCTAAATACACTTTTTGAATATTTCAGCTTCTGTAATGATTGACATCCAGTGAAGCCTTCTTTCGATTTTCTAAAACCAGTACAAAAGCTGTTATCTAAAAACAACCGTTAGGTTTAACATTTTGAGTAGTAATCAAGTCATGACTTTTTCCATTCTAATTTGTTCCTGTACATTTTTTAACGGGGGGTTTGGGCTTCCAAGTCATCCTCTCCAGTCTTTGTACGATAAAATGAGCTATTTGCTTCCCTTTAGCAGAGCTGGATGGGGGCTATCTCTGCATTTGATTGGTTGGCTTTTAAAGGATTACTTCTCTGGAAAGGTACCCTGCCATATCACATTGCTAGCGGCGTGGACTTAGTTGTGGTTAAAATTTTTAATTGAAGATGAGCATTTACCACCAGAGAGAACATAAACTTCAGGACTCCTGTGCTATATAGATTCTAGACATCATATTGGCTAAATGTGATTGATGAAAAGCTGTTTTGAAACAACCTTAAACACCATATCCAGAAATAACAGCTGACTCTGGTAAAGAGAGGAACTTTGGGGTCCCTGTATGTTTTATAACGAAGCCAATTTTAAAAATTATAAATTCCAGCTCCACAAATTGGCCTCAATAAGATTAACAAAACTGAGGAAGACTGATGTCAGCTAAGGCAACAAGTCAAATAAATTACCCCATACTATTTATATGCAGATGAAATAAAACAATGGCTTTCCATTTTTATTTTGCATTTCATAGCTACTCAGAGTATACATGATCACTTTTCCAATTCCACTTAATATTTTGTCTGAAAGAAGAATTTACTGAGTAAAATGCTTAGTTGCAGGATTTCACATTTGCAATCCATCGGGTTACAATATTAAAGTTACTACAGTTTCTTCCCCAGTGTAAGCATTCTATATGTGCCTTTTATTTACACTGTCACTTTTTATTTCCTCCTAAACTTTGTATGCTCAAGAATGAAACTGTATTGGTGTTATGTAACAATATTTCAAACTTGCAACATACATATTGGTTTATCTCTCCCTTGAACCCATGTCCCTGAAAAATAAACACAATGTATGCAAAAGAACTACCTTGAAGTGCATGAGGAAGAGTGTAGACGTGTAGAAATAAAAGAATCGAAAAACAGTTGTGTGGAGATGTATCTGTCCTGTTGACAACAATCCCCGTGATTTGTTAACAGACATAGGCAGCCAACGCAGTACACAACACAGTCCTAGAACTGGCCATAAGTTGTTAACCAAGTGGGAATTAAGGCTTTAAGGTCTCTTACAACTAATGTGATTCAAAAAACCGAAAGCAAGCAAACCGTAAAACTTGGAGAAAGTGCTCCAAATAGAGCCTCTTTGGCAGCCCAGATTGAACCAAATGACTCAGGTGGACAATTAAAATAAACTGTGCGCCGTTTTCTTTCACTAGGTCTATAAAGCCCATAAATTATGTTCGGTCCAGAAAACCAGGAGTTACTAGCACCTTCCCTTTCCATTTTCTAAAATATTCAAAGTATTCAGCATCAATTCTTAGTCCATGGTCTTCACTCATTTATTGATTAAACAAAACCCCGGGTGCCTCTTGGTGATCACTCCTTCCAAGCTGACATGCAAACTGAAATGCCTCTCCATGGAGAGGGTCGAGACCGCAAGGCAAGTCATCCAGAAGTGGACGCATCTTGCTTTTTATTTACTTATGTATTCAAGGGGCTGCGATGGCCACGGCTGGACTACGACGAGGCGGGAGGCGAAGGGGCGCGCGGGCTGTGAGCCGCAGCCCGGGGGTGGGAACCCGTAGAGGAGATGGGGGGCAGCAGCCACGCTCCACTAGCTCTGCCCGCTGGACCCAGAAAATGACCAGCCCCTCCCCCCACCGCACCCTTGACCCCTCCCCTCTTTCCAGGCCTTTCATCTGCCCGCCCGCCGGGCAGTCCGCGGCCCCCAGACCTCTCGCCGTCTGCCTCTTTCCACAACCCGGTCGTGCGGCGCGGTCAGGCCCGGGGCAACCCCACGAAGCCCTTGGCCCGGCGCGGACCCCGACCCCCTGCCCCTTCGGCCGCGCCCCTCCCTTTCGTATAACGCACCTGCGGCCCCGCCCCCGGCCAAACGCTGAGGCGGCGGCGGGCTGGCGAGGCCGGGCGGCTCGGCCCTCCAGGCACAGTCACCTTCCCTTCCCCCTACATTCCGCCCACCCCCCTTGCTCAGCCGCCGAGCTGCCGCCGCGCTCCTCAGCCGCCCCGAAATCTAAAGGGGTCCGTCTCCGGCACCACAACCAAATGGCTGAGCCTCCCTGGCCGGCTGCGCAGCCCGCCCATTGGTCCCTTCCCCCCCGCCTCCGCCACCATTCGCTGTTGCCCGGAGACCCTCGGCGGCGATTGGCTAAGGCTGCTGCCACTCTTCCGGGCTGCCAATCCCGCCTCCACGGTGATCAGGTTAGTGTGCGCCGCGGGTGCTGGGGGCTCGAGAACCGAGCGGAGCTGGTTGAGCCTTCAAAGTCCTAAAACGCGCGGCCGTGGGTTCGGGGTTTATTGATTGAATTCCGCCGGCGCGGGAGCCTCTGCAGAGAGAGAGCGCGAGAGATGGACATGGACAAACGGATTCATTTAGAGCTGCGGAACAGGACGCCCTCTGATGTGAGCATTTGCCAAAAATATCTCTGTCGGTCCATTCTCCTACTTTGTGTGTGTGTGTGTGTGTGTGTGTGTGTGTGTGTGTGCGCGCGTTGGGGGGAGGCACTTTTTTTTGAGGGGGGCGCCCGGGAGATGTGGGTTTGGGGGTCGGACTGTAAATGAATTGCAAGGTTGGGGGGTTGCAGTGCCAGCCGAGCATGTTCTGGCTGCCGCCGCCGCTGCCCTTGGTGTGTGACTACCTGTGCGTGTGCTCCCGCGTGTGCGAGTGTGGGTGCGAGAGTGTGCACCCATCGGGGGCCGGCGGGCGCACGCGTTTGGGTCGGAGAGAATGAGGCAAAATAACCCTCTGAGCTCGCTGCTCCCGTGACTCCGTCTGAGGGAAAGATTAACAAGAGAGGAGGAGGAGAGGGGCTGCCTCCTGGATTTAACAACAAAAAAAGGGGGTTTTATATTTTATAAATGAATCCCCCCTTCCGCCCCCCTCCCGCGCCTTCCCCCTCCCTTTCTCTCTCGCTCGCTCGCTCGCTCGCACACACACAATAAGTTTTGGGCTTCGCGAGTCCGGTTTAGTTTCTGATAAATGTGGGCCGAGGCCCCTGGGGAGAGCGCGTGGGGAGGGGGCTGCAGTGGAGTTGGGAATGGCTCGAGTTTAAAGTGCGTCTTCATTTCTTTGCAGTGATGAGGCGAGAGACGGGGGAGCCATATTTGTAACTTTGTAGTGTTCGTGAACGCGCCCTTTCTCTCCCTCCCTCCCTTTCTCTGCCTCCCTTCCTCTCCTCCTCTTTCTCCCTCACTCTTTCCACCCCACCTTCGGGCCAGATGCTGATGTTTCTTCCTTTCCTTCCGAAGGGAGGATAAATTGGAAGACGGGGGGAGGGATTTTCGAACGTGCAAAGGCACAGATAATCCCCGCGCCTCCCCACCTCGCGCGATCGCTACTGCAAGTTACCCAAAGGCTATGTCCCGGTCCCCCCTCGCCCTTGCTCCTTCCGGCCTCCCTAAGATGCTAGGCTTTGAGCCCTGGCCGCCCCCCCCCGGCCCCGACCCCCGGCCCGTCTTTCTCTAAGGTGGGCTCCTTGGCAGCCATTCGGCGCCCAGTTAATAAATGGGCCCAGGAAACTTTGTCAGGACGCGAGCTGCCCAGAGCTGGTGCCTGTGGTGGGTATTGGCTGGGTCCAGATTTATGCGGGCTTAGCAGACACGCAGCTCCGGGATGGGAGTTTGCCTTCCCGTCGCCGTTATTGATTGGGCAGTAGCGGGAGTACGGCCGGAGGAAACTTAAACCGATGGGAACTGGGAGGCTCGGGCAAAAGCCTACCCCCGAGGAGGGGAAAGGTGAGGGTGGGTTACTCGAACGCCCGTTTTTGTCTCCCTCTCGCTTTCAAACACTGTTTTATGTGAGTTGGAGGCTCAGCGGAGGAGACCCCGGGTCTGGGGCGGAGACGCTGGCTGACTCCTCTCGTGGCCCCTCCGGGGACCAGCGGAGCGCGGGCGGGAGGACCCCTCACCCCAGCCCTGTAGCCAGGGTTCCACAGAGTTGGGAGTTTGGGGTAGCACTGTGCGCTGACCTGTCGCCCCTCCAGCCCGTTAAAACCCGAATTCCTGGCGCAGGCAGGCCTTGCTTCCTCTTTTCTCTACTTCCTCCCCCAAACCTGAGTGAGACTTTTGAAAACAAGATCCTTTTTGTGCCCCCCCCATCATAACGCAGCTGTGGACTGTAGACGTGCAATGCCTTATGGCGCGCAGGGCGGGGAGGGGGTGGCGGAGGGAGGGGAGGGGTTGCCCGCCGGAGGACGCTGGAGTTTCCGCGAACAATTTGCCGGCGGTTTGCCTTTCTCTGGCCGGTTTCATCCCAGCTTGGACCCCGAGCCAGAGGATTGGGGGGCTGGGTGTGGTGATGGGGGAGGGGGCCGGAGCCGCGGGCTTCCCGCGTACTTTCCGGAAGCCCCCCGTGCGGAGGGGGAAGGGCGCCAAGTAGGGGGCCGGGGTCGCGGAGGGAGGGTGCGGAGGCGCGGTTCGCCCGGCCAACCCTATCGCCGCTGCTGGCCAACTGGGAGCGAGATCGAAAGCGGGTCGAACCGGCTCTTTAAACTTCCCGAGTGTGTGCTGGGGGAGGGGAGCGCGCCGCGCCGAACTGGGAGCGATTTCTCACGCTTACGCCCCCTCGCCTTCGAGTCTCCCGGCCCACACGCCTGCCCCCTACCTTGAGGCGGGGTGGGGCGCGGGTAGGGGTGGAGGGGGCACTTTCTGTCCGTTTGCGGAGGAGGGGGAGAAAGCTAGCTAATGAGGGACAAAAGGGGTGAGGGAGGAGAAACTCGGTTTTTTAAACGTTCTTAAGACAAATAGCTCCCAGAGAGCGCCCCCTGCACCCCTCCCTGCCGTGCTCCCCCCAGGGCCCCCACACACCCACCTTCGGAGCCTCTCCCAACTCTGATCCGGGGGCTGGTGGCCACGCCGCGACGCCGAAATAGGACAAGCAGCCATGTTTCCCGGGTCTCGCGCGGCCCGCCCCTCCCCTCCCCCATGGCGCGGCCGGCGCCGAGCGCGGGGCTCCTAATGCGGGCGCCGGGCTCCATGCGGCGCAGGGCGCGGGCCGGCGGCCGGGCGACCCGGCGGCCGGGCCTCGCGCGTGCGGGTCGGGGCGCGGGCGCGCCGGACTGGCCCCAGGGCGGGCCTTTTGGCTTCCCGAGCTGGTTTGGAGCTCGAGGTGTTTTATTTATTATTATTGTTTTTGTAACGGCCAGGCCTGCCGGAGGCCGAGCCCGAAGGGCGCCGAGGCGTTACTGGGGGGCAGGGGCGGCCGCCGGGGCCCTGCTCGCCTGTGGCACGACTGCCGGGCGCCGGGCTGCCATTTTGTCACCGTGGCTGTTGTCCCTGGGTGGGGGGGGCGCAGACTTGCGCCATCGCCCCGACGGCCCCGGACGTGGAGGCAGCAGGGGGAGCGGGCTCCGGGGACCCCCAGTTGTGCTCTGGGCCCCGATGGGGGTCCCCGCCCCTTGCCAACGGCCTGAGGCTCTGCTGGAGCGTTGCGGCGGCCGTTGCTCCGGGAGGGCGACGATCCTCCCGGCGAGTGCTCCCCCCACCCCCCAGCGCGCTCCCTGCCTCCCCCGCCCCTCTTCTCGCCAGTATTTCGTCCTTCCTCCTGCAGGCGTTTTAGACGTAGTTCAGTGTGGCCCTAAAGACGAACGGATCGCCCTGGTGTTTGCTCTTTCTGCGGAACTGATAGGAGGGTGGGGGGAGAAATTAAACATGAGGTTTCTTTTGGGGGGGGGCGCACGCGACTCTAGCGGCCCTGACTGAAGCGGAGGACAGCAGCCGCTTAGCCGGGAGGGACGAGTTGATGCGTTGGGGAAACGCCCTCCGGGGCTGGGCTCTCCGGGAAGGTAGGTCGCGCTCGGTGTTTCAGGTGGGTGTTGCAGCGCCCTGCTGGCTGCTAGGGGAGGCCCCCTTGCTCTCTCTCTGCCCCTCCCCCTTTTATTTTTGCCCAGGGGAAGGCAGCCACAGTAGTAAATGTAACCCTAAACCGAAAAGATTAGGGAATAAGGCGTTGCTTTTTAAAAAGTAAATGATGTCTTTTTTATCCTAACTGCCTTTCTCTGGCTGTTGACTGTGAGCCAGGCAAGGCATCGCGTCGCCGGCATCTGTCTGAGACTTTTTAAAAGCTGATATCCATGCTGGTTAAGCACCTCACAGGTTAAACTCTGGTAGACGTCTGCATGGAGACTAGCTTTCATGGCAGTGCCCGGCCAAGACTGCTCAGGAAGCCAGGTTTAACTTTGACCTTTGGAATACGTCACATCATGTTTTCCAGACTGACTTACTGCCTAATTGGGTTCAAGTAGGCTGATATTAACTCCAGTTTATGCAAGCCTACCAGGGATCCAGAGGCAGAAAATTGAGCATGAGTTCCATATGGACATGGTCAGTTATGTTTTGGTACTGGATTGCTGCTGCTTATGGTAGTTTTGAGCCTGAGGGCTTCACGGGGGAGCTGGGTAGTAGAACCACACGGGCCTAAGTGTAAATTCCTCGTGTCACAGAGGTAAGATAAGTTAACTGCCCTGCCCCTGTGATCTCAGGCCGGTTAACTTAACCTACCTCTTTGATCCTTGGTTTCCTCACCTGTAAAATGGGAATAATCCTATTTAATGAGTCAGTGACAAAACTGGCTTGATCTGGCCCTCAGGTGCTCAGTATGTGATAGTGTTATTCTCAGAGAGAGAGGGCGGTGTGATGCAGCACAACTTTGGGCATTTCTAGGGTTTAGAGAACAACAATAATAATAGCTGATGCTTGTATAGCACCCATGCTATGCCTGGTACAGTTTTAAGTGGATTACACATATCAGTTAATTTAGTCCCCACAGCAGCACTAGGAGGCAGGTACTATTATAATCCTTATATTAACACAGGAAATCAAGGCATAAAGATGTTATCACAGCCAATCTGCATACTCAACCTCTATACTCCCTCCCCTGAAGGACCCTTACTTGTAAGAGACTGTGGGGAAGAGCTTTTTCTTCCTTGGCTTTGAAAATTGCCACCTTGTGAGAGAGAAGACTGGACAGCCTCCTGGTTGAAGATACTGAGGTGGGTGGTCAGGATCAGAGGCTCTCTGGCTTGTCGGTTTTAAGGGGGAGGCCGTACATACACTTCCCTAGTTTGGGTTAGCACATCACATCTGGTTAGAATCTGGTCTTTTAGGTGTTGGGGGACACATTTTGAGGAATGAGAAGATAAGCAGGAGCCACTCAGGCAGTGGTGTGTGTGGGAGCGTGCGTGTAATGCATTTCCCACTTTTATTATCAGACAAAAAGCTGAACAGAATTGGCATGTCCTTGGTTTCCAGGACCTAGTTTACTAATAACACTTCATGGATCATCTCACTTAATCCCCCAACAACTCCTTAAGGATAGGCCAAGCAGGGTGACATCCTCTGTTGTGAGGGTGAATCATCCAGGCTGAGAGAGTAGGTCAAACAGCTGGTAAGCAGCAGAGTTGGGTTCTCCTCCCACTGTAAAACCGGAGGTCCTTAGTTACACAGTTAGGACTTTGAAAATTGTATAGTCTGTTGGGTCCCAAACGTGGCCCATCACCAGAATCATCGGGGCGCATGTAGAATGCAGATTCCTGGCTCCACCCCTGGACATTGGTTTAGCACAGGCATTGCCAAATTTTGGGTGAACTGCCTGTTTTTGTATCACGAGCTAAGAATGATTTGTACATGTAAACACTGCAATCAGTTTGATGATGTGGAACACTGAATCCCAGTTAAGGGAAATGTTGTCTCCCTTCCCCCCCTGCAAAGAATTATACTTGTCTCCTTGGACCTTTATTAGGAAAAAAATTGTGCTCATTATATGTTTTGAATTTTATCAATAAAAGAATTGTGGAAATTTGTTTTTTTTTCATTATAAAAGTGCCTATTTAGTATTGTCAATTTTGCCTTTAGGTAAAGTTTACTATCTTGCCCCTTACAGAAAAAGTTCGGTAATCCCTAGTTTAATAGATTGTGGGGAAGGACCTTGGGATCTCAGTTTTTAAATTTTTTTAATTATTAAATTTTTTTATTAAGTGTGTAAGAAGCCTTTCTTCTGGGTGGTACCTTAGGGGTCTTTCCAAGTCCTTTGACATGTGCCTTTTTTTTGTTGTTTTTGTTTTTGTGGTACACGGGCCTCTCACTGTTGTGGCCTCTCCCGTTGCGGAGCACAGGCTCCGGACGCGCAGGCTCAGCGGCCATGGCTCATGGGCCCAGCGGCTCCGCGGCATGTGGGATCTTCCCGGACCAGGGCACGAACCCGTGTCCCCTGCATCAGCAGGCAGACCCTCAACCACTGCGCCACCAGGGAAGCCCTGTGCCTTTTATCTAGTTGATGTCTGGTGGAAATCAGCCTCAATCCATGAACATCCATAAGAAGAGAAATCGTACTTGTTGCTGGTGTAAAATTGAGCATCCCTTCTATCCAGAAGTTATTCTGTGTAACCAACCGAAATTCTTCATCTTGCATATTCAGGATATTTCAAAAGGTTTTTGCATACCTTGTAGTTAAATGGTTACCCTTAAGTTTTAGATGTCTTCTCAGAGCTAGAGAAAAGGAGCTTTGAACTGCAACGGTTTGAGCTTTGAGGTCTGGAAGGTGCAGCAGCTGTGTACCTGGTGGCTGACATCAGAACTTCAGAGCACAGATCACTGGAAAGCACAGATAATCCTAGAATCTCTAGTTTGGGCCTGCTGCTCTTCCACCGTGCATGTTGCCTGGGGAACGTACTAGCAGCAAAGTGGCTTTGAGTTCCAGAGCCCTTCTTTCTACCTCTCTAGCCTCTTGTGCCTGAGCTAATAAGCGGAAGGAGTGGATAGAAAATTGGCCAGGCCGCGGGAGGAGGCAATAAATCCAAGAGGGTGAATCCCAGTCCCCATAACTGTCGCCTGTACTTTAAGGACAGCAAACTGCAGACCCAGTTCCCTCTCTGGGCCGCTGCTGCACCACCAGCCTCTCAAGGTAATACAGGCACCTTGATTGAGCTTTGGGGGCTGGTCGTCTAGAGCTTCATTATATATTAATTTTACCACATTGAAATAAAAAACCTCAGGGCTGTTGGGGATCTTTTATGGAGATTGTGTAGGATGCTCATCAGATGTCTCGTTACCACGGTGCCTGCCCTCTACTCTGGTGTATCACTTAGGAAAGGAGCAGAGAGCTTGTTGCTGAGTGGTCATGAGCCCTGGTCGAATGAGCTTGGCTGAGTTGTTGAGCCTGAATTATGACTTGGTGAAGAGGAGGCTCATTTCTCTGGTGTCCAGAGGGGGTACTCCCTTACAGATGTTCGCTACCATGCCCTCCCAGGCAACACACACATTTTGACCTGTCCACCACCTCTAGCTAGTGCTCTAGTCTCCTAGGAAGTACCCTCCCCCAGTCCCCCATCACCACTTCCTTCCTCCCACTAGCAAAGTAGAGAAATAGTGACCTGAGTCTGAATCTTATATTACATTGAAATATAATTATATGACAAATGATAAATACCCAACAATGATGTTTTCATTAAAGAGATGGAGTCTGGCAGGGATGGAGATTTGTGAAGGCATCTGTTATTCCGAACTTTTCATTTAATAAAATGGGTTGAAGCTAGATGAACAAAGCTGCCGTTGGCCTGGGCCCCCTTCCCAGACATGGAAGCAGCCTCCCTGCATAGAACCAGTTGTCCTGATGACATTTGTTAACACGAAGCCTATAAAACGAGATAAGATGTCTTTGTTCACTGGCACTGGGCCCCATCGAGTGCCTCCTGGGCCACACCCTGAAACCCCTGTGTTTTCACTCAAATTTATTTTGTTTCAGCTTCACAGATGCCCTGGTGCACACATCTGTTGCCGCCTTTTACCAAAACTTGCTCCAGGTGGCAGGTCTAAAAGATGAGTTTACTTAACCCCACGATCACTTACTCTAATGTGGATTAAAGTCTGGGTTATCTTTCCCAGGGGGATTTGCGTTTGGAGATTCCAGTTTGGTGAGGAAATTACCAGAGAGCTATTAGAGACTTGGGTGCTCTTCCCAGCCTTGCTATTAAATAACTTGGACAGTTGTTTGGCCTCTTTGGGCCTCTGTTTTCTCCACTCTAAAATGGGAGTGTTGAGTGAGATCAGTGACTTTCAAACTTTTTGTTCCTATACTAAGAAATATGTTTTAAAACACTACCCAGTATGTATATATTGATACATACACAGGTTATGTGAAAAACTGACAGTGCGCTCCCTTACTGGGAATAAAACACTTTTATATTCATTAAAAAAAAATGCTGGCTTTGACCCATAAATTGATTTCATTACTTGTTAATGTTGGAAAGACATTAAAAGATGAATATTAATGCTCGTTCCTTCACACTCAAATGTTTTGTGGTTTGATTTGGAGGAATGCGGGAATGCCATTTGCAGCTTTGTGAAATCTCTCCGCCGAGGGTCAGTAGTGATTCCTCCTGCTTTGAAGCCATCTCATCCTGGGTCCTATGTTCTCAAGCTGCTCTCCTAGCCCTTTCCCAACCCAGACCTTCTCACAGCATTATGGAATCATTATCCTAAATTCCTGCCTGGATGGATGCCTTCCAAGTCTCCTGGTTGTGCCAGCAGCCCTCCGCCAAGCATGTTCCTCCACCCACTTCTCTCTACCCTCACTGCCCCCCCAGCTTTGTCTTTGTAAAATGACAATGTAATAGTGCCTACCACACAGTCTGGCACAAAGTACGGGCTCGATAAACATTAGATGTCATTGTTATTATGGTCTGTTCCTAGACACCACAGTTGGCATTCACTTAAAAAAAAAAGTTTACATTATCAACAGACACATTATATCAAAAAGTAACATTTGTTTCAGTGGGGAAAGAGGTTAGAAACTAGAGATTCAAACTTGCCAGTTTTTCCCCACAAGCAATTCAACAGTAAATGTGTTGTTTCTCCATCTAATGAGTGTAGCTCTAGCATCTAAACATCATGGAACAGCCCCAGCACTGGATTCTAAATAGGTAGTTTCTGCTGAGGGTAATAACATGACTCTCCCTTTTCCTGGGCAACACCTGGTCACTACCTAAAGCGAGTAATTCAGACTCGACTCCTCAAACTGCCCACCAACCCTCCACCCCCTCCCTCCCAGCCAACGACCTTCCCCTCACAGAGAAAATGGAAACTTCCTGGTTTCCTAAGAAATTCCTAGACCAAACCTGTGCCCAGCTCAGCTGTCCTTTGGGTCTTACCTGTGCCTGCCTTTCAGTTACCTTTTTCCTCCTGGGCACCTAGCTACTCTCCTTTGGATCCTTCTCAAGCTTGGGGGGTTTCTCCCATCTTAAAGCAGACAGGAAATGTCCCTTGATCTCCTATCTCACTCTAGCAACTGGCCATCTCTCCCCTTTTACATTCAAACTTCCTGAATTGTCTAACCACCTTCTCCCTTCCCTCACTTCTCTCACATCTCAGCCTCCGCAGCTTCCTAAACAGCTCCCCAAATCCCAGCAGCCCTCACTGTCTTTTACATGACTTCTCAGCAGCAGTACTGTATCCCCACCCTTGACCTTCATGAGATATGTTCCCCATTACCTCCCCCTTTCTCCAGTGTTTCCCCTACAGCTGTGGCCACTCCTCAGTTTCTTTGGTTCTTTGGCCCTCCTCTCTGCAGCCGTGAAGTATCGGACTCAGTCAAGCCCAGGCCCTGAGCTCTCTCTTGTTCTGTATTCCCTCCCCACAAAATCTTGTTCTTCCTCACTGACAGCTGCAGGTACTTTGTGGTGCCTGGGGTCTGACGTTTACTGTTAACATCTCCGGCCTGACCTCTTGACTGAGCTCAGGACGCACCTAGTGTCTCCCCGCGAGCGTCCCCAGAGCACCCCACATTCAGCATGTCCAGTGGGAACCCATGGCCTCTGCAACCTCCTCCATCCTCCCCACATGCACACATGTGATCTTTCCATCACAAATCCTGTCAGTTGAAAGTATCATCCAGCCGATTTCCCCTGCACAAAGCCCCCTTGAAGCCATGCTTCAAACTTGTTAGAATGATCTTACCAAAATGCAAGTGTAATCGTGTCACCCTGTACTTAAAATACACCATTGTCCTTAGGATAAAGCCCAAAAGCCTTAATAAGACCAACAAGAGTCCTGTGTGGTCTGCCTCTTAGTCTCATCTTTCTCCTCACCCCGCTTTCCCACTGCGCTGGCCTCACTACCGTTTACGCTCTCAAAGCTACTCCTCTCCGGAGCTGCCACCATTACTTCTCTAGCATCTAATCATCTTTATGATCTCCTTCATCCGATATCCCTCCTCAGCTCTAGGTCTTCTTTTGTTCTAAAACTCTTATAGAAATTTCCTTCAAAGAGCTTCAGTTTGTAATTAGACATTCCTGCGTGTGTTTGAAATGGCATCTCTGTCCCCATGTAGCCGGTAGGCTGCATGATTGATGGGACCTGTTTGGGCTCAGCAGTGCACTTGGCACGTGCCAGGCATTGTAGAAGTATTGGTTGAGTGAAGGAGCCATGGTCCTTGTACGTTCTTGTCATTTTCATCACCCACGGTCTGGTGAGCCAAGCACGAAGCCACTGAAACAAAGCATCCGAAACACCACTGTGGTTTGGTGTCCTCAGCTTTCCCAGGGTCAGTGTGAGCGCCTGCCTCTGGGTGGCTGATTCACACCTTCTCAGCCTAGTGGTCTTCACGTTTTTCTGGGTTTTATATCCCGTGTCGGTAAAAAATTTGAACCTGAGCCCTGGCCCCGGTGTGTCTCCCTTTAGTTAGGAATTATTCACATACACTGCCTCTAAATATGTACATTGTAGAACCACCAAAAAATTAAAATTTAAGAGGTTAAGTTAAAAAATATTAGAAGTCCGAGGGTTTACTTCCTGCGGCCCCATGGATTTTCTGGGGGTGATCCACTTAGGAGACCACTCCTCCAGTCAGTTGCTTTTTTTTTTTTTTGAATTTTTGAATTTTATTTTACTTATTTTTTATACAGCAGGTCCTTATTAGTTATCTATTTTATACATATTAGTGTATATACGTCAATCCCAGTCTCCCACCACCACCACCCCCACCGCCACTTACCCCGCTTGGTGTCCATACGTTTGTTCTCTACATCTGTGTCTCTGTTTCTGCCCTGCAAACTGGTTTGTTGGTACCATTTTCTAGGTTCCACATATATGCGTTAATATATGATATTTATTTTTCTCTTTCTGACTTCACTCTGTATGACAGTCTCTAGATCCATCCACATCTCTACAAATGACCCAGTTTCGTTCCTTTTTATGGCTGAGTAATATTCCATTGTGTGTATATGTGTGTGTGTGTGTGTGTGTGTACATATATATATATATGTATATATATATACATACCACATCTTCTTTATCCATTTGTCTGTTGATGGGCATTTAGGTTGCTTCCGTGACCTGGCTATTGTAAATAGTGCTGCAGTGAACATTGGGGTGCATGTGTCTTTTTGAATTATGGTTTTCTCTGGGTATATGCCCAATAGTGGGATTGCTGGGTCATATGGTAATTCTGTTTTTAGTTTTTTAAGGAACCTCCATACTGTTCTCCATAGTGGCTGTGTCAGTTTACATTCCCACCAACAGTGCAAGAGGGTCCCCTTTTCTCTACACCCTCTCCAGCATTTGTTGTTTGTAGATTTTTTGATGATGCCCATTCTAACTGGTGTGAGGTGATACCTCATTGTAGTTTTGATTTGCATTTCTCTAATAATTAGTGATGTTGAGCAGCTTTTCATGTGCTTCTTGGCCATCTGTATGTCTTCTTTGGAGAAATGTCTATTTAGGTCTTCTGCCCATTTTTGGATTGGGTTGTTTGTTTTTTTAATATTGAGCCAGTCAGTTGCTTATTTTATTTTTAATTTGGTTACGAAAGTTCACGGCATACGAGAAATGCCTGTGTCTTATTAAGTGCCCTTTCCTTATTAAGATCTTCCTCGCCCTGGTGTTGATGGTTAGGAGTGGAGAACATTCTTAGCCCTTCTTTGATAAGCAGGGAAGATCCAGTGGTCTGCCTGAGCTCCCCAGCAAATCAAGCGTCTGTTGCCCCATGTCAGCTGGGTGCTGCCTGGTCAGGCTGTGTGCACAGACCCTCCTAAGTTCCCTCAGGTCGTCCCCTGGGGTCCAGTAAAGCCAACTCCTGGGCTGCTCCTGAAGATGCTTGGAATAGCCCAGAAGCACCTGAGATGAGAGGATTCCATCAGCCATAGACTTCAGCTGGTCATTGCAGCGGGGGGAGGAGACTTTCTCCTGCTTATCCCTCAGGCTGGATATAAGTCAAAGGCAGGATCTGTGCGGGCCAGAGGGAAACCTGGAGGAGAGAAGCCTGCCGGTGTTCCCGTGTGTTTTTGTGGGGCACCATCAGCAAGGTTGTGCCAGGACTCTGCAGTCAGAAGTGCCCAGAAGGTCTGGATCGGTGGATTCTGCCGCCTCTTGCAGAAGGCGTGAGTGAGTGAGAGAGATTCCTGAGTGAGTGGGGGCTGCGGGGGAGCACAGCCTTATAGTAAATTTAAAGGGGTTAATTGTAGATTTCTTCAGGGGCGTGCATCATGAGGAGAGACCCATCCCACGTAATGTAACCAGCTTTCCCCTGAGCTGTTGGCCTCACCAACAGGCCCAAATGGTGTGGCTGTGGAGGGGAGGGTGAGGGGAGCTCACTTTCACTGACATGGGCTGTGTGCATAGCCTCCAGGATGATGCACGGGGCTTTAGGAACGCTCTGTAAGTATCCGTGTAGCAGGTAGAGTGCATTGAATCTAGTTACTTATGTCCTGGGCTGGGGGCAAGGGATATGAACAATGGGGAGCGGGTTACAGAAAGCTGGTACTTACTGCCCGTTTCTGTGGTGGAGCTGGGGAGGCATATATATATATATATATATATGTGTATGTATGTATAAACACAGCACATAGGCAGGAGGAAAGGTATGTGGTTGGTAAGGCAGATTTCAAGCCCAGCTGTGTGTCAGAACCACCAGGGGAGCATTTTGAGAAATTCCCAGGCTCTACCCAACTTCCGAATCAGTCTCCCAGGGTGGTGCCCAGTCTGTGTATTTTTAGAATGCTCTAAAGGGGTTCTCTAAAGCAAAGTTGGAAGCCGCCACATTGAGGCGGGGTGCAGAACTTCACAGCGGGTAGGAAGAAGTAAGCGAAGCGGATGTAAGAGAGAGGAAAATGGAGCAAGGAAAACAGGAGATTGGAAAGGATGCAGGATTTAAGCTGCTGGGGTGCTGGGACCCGGTCCTTGGCCTGCTCACTGTATCCCCCCGCCAGCCCCACCCTCCACGGCCACACACATTTCACACGTGCCCAGATTCCTGCTCATCACACTTGTGAGTTTTCATTTACTTGTATCTCATGAGGCTGCTGAGTGCTAAGTGGGATTTATTGAGCAAGGCTGGACTTGGTCCATCCTTGATCTCCAGGGAACGGAGGCCAGTGGGCATTTTGTGAAAAGGAGGGGACCAAAGGGCCAAGCAGTCAGATGTGCTGGGCTGTGCCAGGGACTGCTGAGCCCTGTGGGTGGAGGATATCTAGTAGGTTGCGTTTTTAAGCCTCAGTTGCCTCATCTGTAAAATGGTGACTAACTCTAACACCTGCTTCCCAGGGGCTGTTGTCAGGACTGAAAGAAATAAGGTTCATGCCAGGTGTGTGTTGTGGACAGCCCCTGAAGATAAGTAGATTCTAGCCAGCCTGGGCTTGATTGAGCTGCTGGAATGAGGGGGAGCCAGCCCGGCTAAAGGCCCTTGCTCAGTGTCTGAGCTTGTGTGTGGTGGGAATACTTCTTGGGAGAGCTGTCTTTGCCTGCCTCGGAAGGAGACCTCACTTGGAGCTGCTCAAGCAGGTGGGCGAGGGCAGGACGGGTCCCAAGCAAGGGACAGAGCCCCCAGTTTCTTGTTGAGGTGGGGCTGGAGCTATGTCAGCCAAGCTGCAGACATCCCCTGCCCCAGGGCCTCCCTTCCCATCGTGGGGTAGGGGTTAGAGGCTCTCTACCTTTCATGCTCTGTGCCAGCAGCCCCTCCTTCCTCTCAACTTCCCTCCTGGCTACAGACTTCTGGGTCTGCCCCGCTCAGGCCTTTATCTTTCATCCAAACAGCTCCTGAGAGGTCTCCTCCAGGAAGTCTTCCTAGACTCACTGGAGGAAGGGGAGCAAATTATGTCCATCCCAGGTGATGTCAAGATGTAAAGTCCCCAGGATTTCTAGGTCATGCAGCAGTGTTCTCCTCTCCACTAATTCTGGGATCACCTCCTTAGGGTGTGCATGGTGGCCCCTCTCTCCTTGGATTAGTCAGTGTCCCTTTATTCCCCCCTGCCGGAGGGCAGCGCTGACGGTTTGCAGAGCCCAGCACAGCTCCCCTGTAGCTGGGTGCATCAGGAAGGCGCTGTGATGATGTCATGTGGCCTCCAGCCTCCCGCCTGGCTGCCAGTGGGAAGGATCTGTCTGTTCTGGCACAGGGGCCTGCTCCATATGGAGGGCCAGGAACAGGCCATTGCAGTCACTCGGGGCGTTCCTTGTACTGCTGCACGTCTCCCTTTCCCCATGGAGATTCGGGTGTACCCCGGTGCAGCCCAGGAAGAGTGGGCAGACGTGGACTTGAGTAAAGCTCCCCAGCTGTCTGGGAGGCCCGAAGAAGCCTCTGCAGAGGTTGGCCTGCTGCCGTGATGAGTGGTTCTCCTCTGAGCCCCCATCTAGTTTGCAACTCCGTCGCAGACATGCCTTTGTGAGTCTCGGTTAAGAGAGCTGGTGTGTCTGTACGTTGAGGTGTGGTCTGGGAGTGTGGGGAGGCTTCTAGGGTAGGGCCCTCCGGGGGCTGCTGTGTGGGGTGAGGTAGAGCAGCCAATCTGGGAGGAGAAGTGGAATGCTGGCTTCTTAAAAGCGAGGGGGACTTGGTTCAGGGCAGACAGTTGGCCTCTGTAGACACTCAGGAATCTTCCCTCAGATCCCGTGGCCAGTGTGGTCATTGTCAGGAGTGGACACCCAGGAGGGTCAGATGTGAGAGTGAAAAAGCACCTCTGAACTTGACCTGTGGCCGTAGACTCCAGCGAGGTCTGAATCCCTGTTTGAGGTGCCCACTGTGCTGGAAACCAGACTCGTATTGGGCACATGGCTTGCCAGCCCCAGGAGGCTTATTATGTCCATAGATGTCCCTGATGATGAGCAGCGCTGGCCAGCTAGTGCCTGATGGTAGCCAGAGTTGTGAGGGTGATTTCTGAAGATAGAAAATACTGTGGAGGGTCATTCGTTTCCACATATTGATTGAATGCCCGCCCTGTGCCAGGTCCTTTCCTGAAAATTCCGGGTACAGCAGTGAACAGGACAAGGACATTATCTGGGCTGCCCATGTGGGGCTTCCATTCCGTCGAGGGAGCCCATCAGTAAGTTAAGCAAAGGCATGACTGCTGGTGTGATAGGTCCCACGAAGACAGATAAAGCTGTGTTAAAGGGGATAGGTGACCCAGGAAGGCTTCTCTGACACGGTGGCATTTGAGCAGAGGCTCGAGTAGCCTACACTGGACTTGTGGCCCCCCGAGCCAGCAACTTAGAACGTCTGATTTGGAAGCACCTGCGAATCATCTTGCTGAGGAGCAAGCTGAGGCCCAGCGAGGTTAAGATGAGAATTCATGAGCTAATGACATGATACAAAAGAGTGACAAACTATAACTGGCCAGTACTCTCTGCTCTCAACCTTATGCCTCTCCCCAGACCAGCTGACCCTCTGCCTTTTCGTCCCATAATGTCTTTTATCACCCTCTTGAGGCTCGCACTTTAAAAGATTGGTACTTCCAAATTGCGTTCGTTAACAATAGTAGATTTATCTTCTCATTTGTGGCTGGTGTGTTGGGGGTTGGGGAGCAGGAACACATCTGTAACTGCCAGTCAGCCCCCCCAGGCACGGCCTCGCCGCTGGGAGCTGGTTATGCTCCTGTCTCGGCAGAGATGCGGCCCGGTTTGGGTAACGACAGGCTCTTGCTTCCTTTCACGGTGGGATTTCTATCCATCCTTCTGAAATAGCAGAGTTTCTTGAAGGACGCCTATTGGTACTCTTTGGATTCCATCTGGATCTTTCAGGCCCTCCCCACCTGGTTTGGGGGGCCAAGCGCCTTTGAGTGGGCAAGGGGGACACTGCCAGAGCCGAACTCAGAGGCCCCGGAGCTTATTTTAGGGAGAGAAACCCACAGTTAAGTCAGATCACAAATCCAGCCATGACCCACCCTCTCCCAAGGACCGGGATGAGCCTTAATTGGCTGATAGTTTTCATCTAGAAGCAGGCGTCTTGCATGAATATGAAAGGAGCTTCTGGTGAAGTAAGACTTCATTAATCAGCCTGCTAGGAGCCTGGCTTCCCAGTATGATGGGGGCTGGGTAATTTGATGCCTCCTGTTCTGCTCTGAGCTTCTAAAGGAAAGGCACTAGATTTTCATCTCTTTGCTAAGTATTGAGAGAAAGTAGTATCTTTTGTATGTGTTTTGTTTGTTTTTAACTGTTGTGGTGTCTGGCACATGGGTACTCATTTGTTCTTACTTAATCTATACAGAAACGCTACAAAATGAATGGGATTATTCCCACTTTAGCAGATGAGGGAAGTGAGGCTCAGAAAGCTAGTGAACTAGCTCAAGGTCACATAGTACTGAGGAGCTGTGCTGGGTGCAAAGCCAGGTCGTTGGCTTCAGAGCAATGCGTGGAACCTTGCATCTTAACTTTGACCTCTTGCCTCCTCTCAGCCACTTTTGGGGCTGCTGTTAATATGGAAATACTCTACACTCCTGACTTCCATTTCTTTCTTTTCTCTGCTGCATTTGTTCCCCCAGGAAAGCAAAACAGATGATGCCAGAATTTCAGATTTTTTAAAGTGTATTATTGTGAAATAGAACACATTTAAAAGTAAACAAAACAAATGTGAGGTTCAGTGATTTTTCTCCTTCAGGTTTTTTTTTTTTAAATGATTTAAATGATTATTTTACACTGTCAGTGAAATCCCAACAAAATCAACTTTATCCTTGCCTTTCTGTGCCAGGGTCTTTAATAAATATGTGTCTGGGTTTCCACTGACAACTCGGATGTACTTCAAACATGAGGGCTTGTGCACACAAATGAGAAATATACCCAGGATACCTCACAGTACGAAAGAGTGTTTGGAAGGTGGGAGAAGGCCAAATCATTCTCCAATAAAAGTGGGCTAAGACATAATTAGGGGCTTGGGTGCTGCCTCAAAAACTAATAGTGCATTCCAACCTTCCGTAAGGAAAGTGTTGTGAACGGGCATGGCAGTGAGCGTCATGTGTTTTGCCTAGAACACCTTGCTGCCCTTGCCATCAGTAAGACCCCTTCTGGAACAGGAGTTAGGCTTATCCCTTGTTGAGTACCTGCTCCGAGCCTTGCTTCCTGTTAGGTACTTAGCAAGCATTATGTTTTGATCCTTTAGAACGCCACCTACAGTGCAGGTCTGGCCACCCTGTTACCAGACAGGGAAACAAGCCCACAGAGGTCAGGTGGCCTTCAAGGCACACTGAACTTGCCCGTGTGCTGTAGCAGTCCCTTCTGCTTGTCTATCCCAGACTGAACACTCTGGGGACAGAAGGCAAGGATACCTTCATCGTTGGAGCCTAGTGCAGTGCCTAGCATTTGGTAGGTTCTAAGTAGTAGTATTGAACGGATGGAGGCGAGGTAACTTGTTCACACAGGTACAGTGGTGAGCCCATTAGATTCTAGAACTCCCAGTCTCTACGACTGCTGCCCTGCAGGTCAGAAGTGGGGTCTGATTCCAGCTCTTTGGTTAATAAGCTGGGTGAATGCAAAATGACATATGTGCCAGCTTATCTGTATTGCAACATTATAGCAAAAGATTGGAAGTAACTCAAATACTCATCAAATAAGGGGCTGGTTAAGAAAAATGATGGCACATCCACACGGAACACAATGCAAATAAGAAACAAAGACGGTTTTTTGCATACTGTATATTACACGAACTTCATGAAAAAAGGCAAGGCAAAGATCAATGTATAATATGTTAATTTGGTATAAAAGAGAGAAAAATAAGATTCTTCTTTTTTTTTGGCTGTGTGTTGGGTCTTCGCCGCTGTGCGCGGGCTTTCTCTAGTTGCAGTGAGCGGGGGCTACTCTTCCTTGCAGTGCGCAGGCTTCTCATTGCGGTGGCTTCTCTTGTTGCAGAGCAGGGGCTCTAAGGCGCGTGGGCTTCAGTAGTTGTGGCACGCAGGCTCAGTAGTTGTGGCACATGGGCTTAGTTGCTCTGTGGCATCTTCCCAGACCAGGGCTCGAACCCGTGTCCCCTGCATTGGCAGGCGGATTCTTAACCACTGCGCCACCAGGGAAGCCCGAAAAATAAGATTCTGAATTTGTTTGTGTATGTATAAACAAACTCTGGAAGGATTTTTAATGGGTGGAATAGTTACTGGAGAGGACGAGAAGGAGAATTAACTGTATATGTTGAGAATGATTGTGTTACTTATTCAAAAAATTAAAAAGAAAGTAACAGAAGTGGCTTTGGACTAGCTAGTCTATGTATCTGGGCTTCAGTCTCCCCATCTGTAGTGAGGTGATTGGATTAGATCAAGGCTTCATGTGGATGGCATGGTGTATATATTGTGTATCTCTGGTTTTCATGGGCTTTTCCAGGAGCTGCTGACCCTGTCCTAGGATGGTCTGCGGACCCTTCTTTCGTTGGTGGCCTGGACTTGGATCAGCTCAGGCTGCTGGAGAAAGACTGGGGTGATGCAGAGAGCCAGGGGCCTTCTGCAGAGGGGTCGGGCCCAGTTCCTGTCCCCATTCCTGGGACTTTATCCTCTGAACACCCTGCCCTGATGTGACTCAGTTGGTTCTTCCCCTAAATGAAGGATTACAGAGAAGAGAGACTGTTCCGGAGCATTCTGGCAAAGTGCTCCAGTTTAATAGGAAGAAAGAAAAATGGCAGCATGTTTTCCCAGGTTATTTTTAATGCTTTTCAGTTCAGCAAACATTTATTGTGAGCTAAGTGCAAGGCGGTATGGGGGAATCAGCTGCATAACACCTCCTCTCTGCTCTCTGGGGTGCCAAGTTTTGGGTACGAAACTTGCTCGTAAAATTCCTCCCTGTACCCTCCAGGACAGCACGGTTTACCTCGTCCAGTCCCACAGAGATTTGTGGGATCGGTAGGGATTCTTCTCTCCATTTTACAGATGAGGAAATTAAGTCTCAGTGAAGTCTTGCCCAAAGCCACACAGTTCCTAAGTGGTAAAGGCTGGAACCAAACCACATTTTCTGACTACTTCTCATGCACCCAAACGCTCATAAGCAAAACCTTCTGCCACAGGATATTCCCCAGGGGTGTAGCCGAGGGCCGTTTCTACTGGGAAACATTGGGTGAGCACAGTCCTGAGTAAAGCTCCTTTTTTCCTCTAAGGACAGGCAAGAGAAATCTCAGGCTTATGGTCAGGTCTTGGGTCTTACCCCCTTTGCTGTGGTCCAAACAATTCTGACTTCCACTGCTTGTGAAACCCATCACCCTGCCACCAGTTAGGTGCAGAATGTCCCATGGGTGTGCACGAGTGCGTGTGACAGACAGCGCCTTCTTCCCACCCCTTTCTCACTCCACCACTTCCTTTCCTTCCCTTCCACAAATTCTGTTGCCACCACCTGTCATCCTAGCTGTTCCCCCAAAAGGACCAAGCATGTTCCCTGCTCAGGGTCTTTGCCCTGGCTGTGCCCTCTGCCCTCTTCACTTGGCTTCAAGTCCCCACTGAAAGCTCAGCTTGGATCGGCCTTCCCTGGTACGCTTTGTAAAGTCCTCTCTCGTCATGATCTCTTTTCTTTCCCCTTTTTCCCTTTGTAGCAATTATATAGGTTGTATATAGACATATACACTTACTGGCTTATTATCTCACTCCTCCACTAGATTGTAAACCCGTGGGCTAGGCACCCAGTTTTGGTCTCTGCTGTTTGGTCACTGCCTAGCACAGGTGCCCAGCATCTGACAGACACTCTGTTGATATTGTTGAATGAGTAAATCGGGCCTGTGGCCTAAACACATAATGCTTCTTTAAAGAGGAAAGAATCAATCATAGCATTTTAAGAGGTGAAAAGACCCGAGGCTCATCTCTTATGCAGGACTTCATCATACAGTATTATTAATTCATTTAATAGTTGTTCAGTGCTGTTTATATGTACGGTTCTTAGCAGATGGTCACTGAGCAGTCTCCAGTGCGTATGCTTACTGGGACAGGGGGATCACTGATTTTCTTAGAACAGCCCATTCTTTCGTGGGACAGCTGTAAAGATTTGCTGTAAAGATTTAAGCACCCTCTTATGTTTTACGTTGGGCCGAAAACTACCTATTTGTAATTCCTGCACACTGATCTTAGCTCTTGGGCTGCTGGAGAGCACAGAATAAATGTACTTCTATTTGCATACGACTCTCCTTCAAATAGTTGGAGAGAGAGAGCTATCATGAGTCACCACCACCTCTGGCCTAAACATTACTAGTTCCTTCCATTGTTCTTCTAGTGTCACGGTTTTCAGAAGCCTTCCCACCCTTGTCACCCTCTTCAAGTTTGTTCTGCTTCAGGTGTTGGAGTTTCTGGTTTGGTCCCATCAGAGCAGAGTGTTCTGGGACGGCCTTGTCTGTGTTGGCCACCTTGGCGGGGACCTCCTTTATGAGCTTCTGATGAAGACTAAAATCTCTAGGCTTTTTTTTTTTTACATCGTCTCTATTTATCTAGCCCCTCGCTGACTCTTCAAGAATCATGAAGGTTTTTGTTTTGTCTTCGTTTTTAGCATTTTAAGATTAAAGCAGCTGTAAATCTGTGAACAGCAATGAATTCAACCTGTACTATATTTTAAAAAACAGTAAATATACGTAAAGCTCTATCACCAAGATGTAGGTGAAGAGGGTGGAACTATGGAAGGAATGAAAAACCCACAGAGCCTTTAAGTTTCTCCTTTCTGCCCTCTCTTTGACTGCCTGTGTCCTTTTCCCAGTGTCCATCTGTCCCCCCCGCCCTCCGTGTTCCATCCCTCTCCCCTCCTTCCAGCAGCCCCTCACCTCCGCTTCCTTCCTTGCTCTCCTTCCATTGCCTCCTGTTTTCCCCCTTCTAGCTAGTAGCATATGGAACTAACAGTACTCCTTAGCATTTCCTGCACTTCCATCACCAATACTTTTACCATAAGCACTTAATTTCCAGACGAAGGCAGGCTGCACATGTCACATTTCTCTAAGGGAGGAAGAGATTAAATTCCTTCGTACGTGTGACCCTCGGCTAATTTGTTTTGCGGTCTTGGAGAGAAAAAACTTTCAGTCCCCAGCTTTAGGTTCTTTTGCATGATTGGTTCCCTTTTCTGCCCACATCAGCGGTTTCCGATTGGTGGTTGGACACGAGGGCTTCAGTGCCACGGTGTTCGCTCGGCTTCTGTCATTGCCAATGTGGCTGTCATTTTGGTAGAGGTGGCAGGGAAGGAGGCCAAGGTCGAGGGTTTCCTCTCTGAGTCCACTTAGCCCTCCCTGGCCTCTTCTGCCCTGCCAGCCCTCCTGGGGTACATGGAGAGGCAGGCAGGGGTCGGGGAGGAGGGCTGGGTTCAGGCCTGGGGCTCTTTTCCTAACAGCTGTTTTCTTTCTCCTACTCTGTTTCCTCTTGCTTCAAGGAGTTCACCATGGAGAGGCCGGTGTCTTTGGGGTGCGGGCCCTAAGTTAAGAGGATTAAGAAATGGCCCAAGGTCTGGTTCCATAAAGGGCTAACTGTGTGACCTTGGGTGAGTCACGGTGTTGGTTTCCACCTGGTTTGTTAGTCGCCTGAGGAGCTGGACTGGATCCAGTGGTTCCCTAGAGTTACGATGAGGGATCCTCTAGTTCTCTGAAGCACTTTTCTAAAGCCGACTGGAAATTTGGCAGGGGCCCATACGAGGGCTGTGGGGAGTGTCTCAGCCCGAGTCTGAAGGCATGGTGTCTTCTTAGATGGGCTGTGCTGTTCGCCTGGGCTGGGTAGGGGCTATGAACCGCTGGCCTGTGGATCTCTGTGTGGTGAAGCTGAGGAAATGAATTAACTTCTGTTTTGCAGACCATTCTTCCACTTGGTCCCTGGCGGGTGGGTAGCTGTCACCACCCACACCAGACCCACGGCAGAGACCCTGGGCTGTGTCCTCTTTTCAGACCCTGCTGACTCGAGGACTCTGGTGGGATTTCCACAAGTGGTCCCAGCCCAGCTGGGCTCAAATCCCTGAAATTGATTTCAGGAACCCAAATTAGCCACATCAGTGCAGCTGGGACAGGGGGCCCAGGAAGCCATTTTTGTATCGTTTTGTTGGTTTGCCCGCGGGTGGAGTTAGTGGAGTGCTTTGCTTCCAAAAGTGAGTAAGGGGTCAGAGCCATTGCCTTCCCCCGCTCCATCCTTTCCTCTTGAGTGACCTGGTCCAGTTTGACCATTTAGCCAGCCCCTCTGGGCAGGGCACCAGCAGGGGACACCAAGACCTCAGACCATAGCAAGGCTGTGTTTGGAGGGGAGACCACAGGACGAAAGACTGCCAGGCATCCTGTGACCGAGCCATGGTTCTCTGAGGGCCCTGGTAGGTGGACAGGGACGGTTTCCAGGGGGTGGGATCCAGTTGTCTGTGGATTCAATGAGGTGATGCCTGGGGAAGCACTTCGTAAACTGTAACGTGGGGAAGAAATGCCAGGTGGTGTCACTGTGTTTGCTGCCAATCAGGGAGGCTGGCAGAGGGGTGAGGCAGGGACAAACTTGAACAGAGGCACAGGGTTTTAGTCAGGGGACATTGATGGTCGGGGGGCTGGGAATTCTCCCCTGGATTTGGCACTTGACTCCCTTGGCCATTAGAGGCTTCTGGACAAGGAGTGATGGGCCATGACGTGGCATGATCAAAACAGCATTTTGGGAAGGTTGCCCAGGATGTACCCCCTCTGCTCTCTGGGCCTTCCTCTTCACTCTCCTCAGGGCTCTTCTGTCGCATGGGGCCAGTGCTGTGGCTCTTGGATCATCATGGATGGTGTGGTTTTTTATGAACCCCAGGATTGCACAGCAGGCAGTAGGACCCCATGTGTTGAGATATCTGCTCCAAGCTGTCCTGTAAGGTGGCAGGCATCAGATGGGGCAATGCCAGACTCCAACATTCGGAACCCAAAACCTTGAGCCCTGGGGGCTGTTTTTATGATCCCGGTGTGTTTTAAGAGACTACATGATTGATTTTCGCATTTCAGTAATTATCCGGGATAATTGCCCGGCGGCCCAGATTTCCTTTTTGGCATCCCTCAACGCGATGAATCCTGGGCTCTTCTGGCCCATAAAATCTCCCACCTCCTTTTGGGGAACAATGATTGAGTTTGGATGTGGGGCAGGACTAAAAGTGGGTGGACCCACAGAATTTTGAAACTAGAAGGGATCTCGTGTCTGTCTGTCCAGTGTGTGGATTCGGGGACTGTAGAAGCCCAGAGAGGGTGGATGTGACTCCCCCCCGGGGCACATCGCAAGTTAGTGGCAAAGTGGGCCCAGAGTCCAGTCATCAGACTGCCTGACGAACATCCTTTGCACCAAACCTCCGTGCTTCTCGTCCCTCTTCCTTCCCCTGGTCACCATTCAAACACTGCCTGCTGGGACTGCACCTTCCCTGGGCTCTGCTTCCAACTCCTGCTTCTCACACCTTCCAGTACCCGCTGAAGGTAGCAAGGGACACAGCCAGTTAGAAGATGCAGCCTGCTAGATATTCGCTTGATCATGTCATTCACCAGTTCCAAAACCCTCATCTCTCCCTGTCCCCACTGCACTATCACCCCCCCCCCCCCCCCCCCCCCCCCCCCGGGGCGCCCACCACCTGGTCCCCCCCCCCCCCCCCCCCCCCCCACACACACAGTAAAGTCGGACCCAGCTTGACTCCTCCCCACTTCCTTTCCCGCAGACAGCATTCCGGGCCTATTTTCTCCGGCTCTGGGAATTGTTCACCTGCTAAGTCAGGCAGGGCTAGGGCCGGGCTGAGCAATCAGGGAAGGCTTCCTGCAGGAGATGTAACTGACAAGTCCTTGAAGTGGAGTAGAATCTAGACTGGCTGGAAGAGAGGAGTGAGGTTCAAGGGGAGGAAAGCAAAGGCATAACATTTGCTTTCCAGCTCTGCCAGGCTTCACTAGCTAAGCAGGTCCATCTGATAAGCCCAAAGCCCAGCTCCTATACCAGTTGTGCCAGTCCTGGGGTTACTGCCCTGAGTCTGTTCTTCTGGCCGGAGAAGCATCTGCAGTGGCACCAGCTCCTCTGTCTTTGGCGAGGCAGAAACCAAGTCCTCCCCAAGCTTGGGGCAGGAGGTAGGAGGCAGGTTCCAGGCCGCGAGGGAGCCAGTCACAGGGTTTATGTTAATGTGGGCCCTCCCCCAGCCGGCGCTTAGCCTATTACCCAGGCCCTGCCGACAGCTTAATTACCGCCGCAGCGAGCCTCGGCCTGCCTTCCATGGTTCCCTAAAATAATAAGGATGGCGTCACCGACTTCCCGCGCCATGTGCTCCCACCCGTGCCTTCAGAGCTCTATTGTAGGAAACAAACAAAATCCAGAGACCCAGATGCTTTTTTCTTAGAGAGATTTTTTTGTTTGTTTTTGTTTGTTTGTTTTAAAGTAAGGTGGGACTCTGCCCTTTAGTTAAGATTTTAAAAGATCTTTAAGAAGTATGGAGACCTGAGTCTTAGCTACCACTGAGGCTGCAGAACAGCCTCCTATTAGCAGAAACACGAAAGCTACGTGGTTGATTCCCCGGTCTTCCACCGGGGACTGATTTCCGATCAGAGCAGCGGCGTGGTGTGGTGTGGTGTGGCAGGAGAATCACGCAGCTTGGGGTTCCTGGGCTCTTGGCCAACTCTGGACCTTGCTTCTTCCTCTAGAAAAAGAGAGCTAAACTAGACCAGCATTTTGCAAACTGTGGGTCACATTTTTTTAAAAAAATTATTTTTTAACGTAATAGAAAAGAGTACTTGTAACAGGGTAAGTTTTGTTTCAGTGTGTATGCCTATACACACACAAAAACGTGTGCTGAGCCAAGGTGTTAATGTATTTTTATTGTGGGTTGTGGTCAGAAAGCCACTGACCTAGATGATCCTGAAGGCCTTTCTAAGCTTTCGAAATGTCCAGCTTTTCCCCCAGAGCCTGACTTTTCCCCCATGGAACCCGACTGGTTTTTGCATCTTTTGCCACACTGACTGTTAAGCAGAACTAGAGATTTTAGGGACAGAACCACAAGCGTCTATCACTGCTATTGATCACCTCTGAGAAGAAGCCCATTTCCCTTCAGCCTCGGTGTCTCAAACAGTTGGTCTTCGAGCTAGAAACGGGATCTGCAACAGGGGATGGCCCATTTAAAAGCTGACCTATTTAAAACCCATGAGCACCAAAAAAACACGGGGTCAATCTGATTTAAGTCTTCTGTTGGAAGCCTGGGACCTGAAAACTAAATTGGTCAGGGACTGACAAGGTTGAAACCAAAGCTACAAATATTTATTACATTCTTGTTTGGTGAAAGAAAAGAAGATCAGGCTTCGAGTTTCGTGGGACAAACTAAACAAAACAAGGTGTAGGTATAAAATCCAGCAGGGGGTGTCTTCTGGGCACAGCATCTTAGCCGTCCAGAACGTGGAGAGGCTTCTGTTCCACGAGGAAGCCTTGAGGGCAGCAGGGGTGACTCAGAGCTGCGGGCCTGCCTTGATTCCCATTCTTGTGCCTTGACTCAATCCGCAGGCCGTGGATTGGGGAATGGGCAGGTGGCTTTTTCCAAGCTGGGGATGCTCTAAGTGCATTGCTTCATCTAATCCAACCCTAAGTGGTGGGCACTATTGTCATTGGAGGAAACGAGCTCAGGAGAGGTGAGATGATGAGCTTGCAGTGGGGAATTTGAACTCGAGCCAGGTGCGTCCGACTCCGGAGCCTGCCTTCTGCCCACCTGTCCACATTGCCTCAGGAAGTGCTGGAAAAATAAAGAGCAGCGCCCTCTCGAGCTTCCTTCTCTCTGGTTCTGGCCTTCAGAGGGCTCTGCTTTAGGCCCAAGCTGTCCATTTAAATCAGGGCCAACTTCATGGACATGTGACCTGTGTGGTCACACAGGCTCCATGCTTAGAAGGTCCCTCCCTGCTCTTGGGTTTAATGCGCTCCTGTCACTGTCTGGGAATTCTTAACAATTTTTGAGCAAGGGGTCTCCCGTTTTCATTTTACACTGGGCCTTGCAAATTATCTGGCCGGCGCTGGCTTTGCTCTAGTGCATCCCCTTTCTTGGTCTTTCTGGGTCCCTCCTGCCTGTCCTTAGTGTGCCCATCCTCTCGGGGTGGAGGCGTGCGAAGCATGCACCCTGTTCCCAGCCTCGGGCCTGCTACGTGGCACAGTGGACTATAGTTGTTAACCAGGGGTCTGTCTCCTCCTAGCCCGCCACCACACCTCTTGCTGGCAGGGACCCCCAGCTGTGGCTCTCCGTCACCTCCGTGTCCCCTCAGCTGCTCAGATGGACAGCATCACAGGAGCTTGCTGGGTGGAGAGAGGGGTTTCTTACGGGCAAGAGACCTGAGTGCAGACCCTTGGGTCGGGTCAAGAAGAGGGTGCACCACTGACCGACCTACCTCTTGGGGCTTGTGCTTACCTGGGGGGACACGAAACACATGAGAACACGTTGTTGTTATTGTTTATAATGAGGGAGGGCTTGTTCAACGTGTATCGGACTGGTTGCACTGTGTCCCGATGCTTTGTCTCCCTCTGCATGCCCCCGCACCTAGTGCTGTGGCTGGCACGATAAACAGGAACATTTGTTAAGCAGTTGCTCTGGTGTCCGCTCCCTGCTAGGCTGATTACGGAGAAGGACAGTTCCTGACCTCTAGGAGGATCGGATGCTTAATACACGATTAAATGATTCATGCGGCAGCTGCCCTCGGCGCCCCAGGATGCTCAGAGCTGGGTGCAGGAGGCTTCCTGGGGAGGCGGGCTTAACTAGATCTGTAGGCGAGTGTGAGAGGCGGGCAGGGGGCGATGAGATTGGAGGAAGTGGGGAGACGTCGAGAGTGGAGGGCCTCCTTGGGTCAGTTTAGGACCTTGAATTTTTTCCCAGAGGCAGCGGGAAGCCAGGAATGTTTTCTAGGCCAGAGTTTGCACTTTATAGGTTAAACAGATATCATCCTCCCCTTTCTTCGAGGCAGAGCCTGAGACCTCGGGGATCGAGTCAGAGTCATTCAGCCAGCCAGGCCTTGGCCTCCGGGTGGGGGCCTCTTCCCAGTAGTCCAGCATTCCCACTGTTACATGGACCCCATTTGGAAGCAGAAGCAGACTTAGAGTGACTTAGATGACCGTGACCAGGACTGCAGTGCCGGCAGTAGAGAGGAATGGTCAAATGTGAGAGATCTGTAAAGACAAGATTTCACAGTTTTGAAACAAGCAACGGGTTGTTCCTTAGAGTAATAATGTGTTCGTGTTTATCACAGACAGTTCAACTCCCCTTGGTGAGAAATGACTGCTGCGTCCTTGCTTTGGGGACAAGTTTTTCAGGAAATGCCGGAGCCGCGCAGTCTGATTTCCTGGGAACCTCAGTACCTCCCCACTACTGTCTCCGGGGGGGATGGGGGGTGGGCGCTGAGTATGAATATGCAGACACTTCTTGGGTGTTAACGCTGGAGGAATGAAGCAAAGGATCCTGTGGAGGGTTTTTGGGGTGATTGAAAAGTTCCCGATACAAGCAGAGTAATTCCAGTTTTGGGTTCTGGAGAGAGTAACCGCATTCGGATATTTTTAAACGGCCAGTGGAGTTGGGAGAGAGTCTAAACCCAAAGTACAAATTTTCAGTTTAATTTTAACTTTGCACTTAGCTCACACCCATGGTTTGGCGGGGAGAATGGGCCTCACTTTTTTTTTTTCTTTTTTAAGCAGAATACACCCTGGATGTAAAAGGGATGTTCTCTTCACATGGAAGGGTTTGCAGCAGCAGCGAGCAGAGATGGGAGGAAGCGGGCTGGAATTGCAGCAGGGTTTCAAAGTCAGTTTAAGGAAGGTTGGGGTGGGTTTGACGTTTTGAAACACGTTAGCCTGCCCTGGAGCTGTAAGAAAGCGTGGGCTTGTGTGGAAGCAGGTGGAACAGGGGGTGGACGGAATACCCTCCACAGGTCAGCCCTCAGGCTGGAGTTTTTGTTTTTTCCTGTTTGGTGCGTTACGGACACTTCACAGGCTGCTTACTTGCCATACCCGATGTGACTCATCCAGAGAGGCAGTGGGTTTCCCCCGATGTGGTTTGGCCTCTCTGGTGCAAGCCTCAGCCCACACCTCCCCTCTTTGATCTCTCCCCAAACTGGGCTGAAACCCCGCCAGGAAGGAAATGCAGAAACCATGGGGATCCCGGAGGCCCCACAGACCTGGAGCAGCCACCTGGACTTCCAGACACCACAGGCCTTCCCTCCCGAGCGATGGGAAGCAGCCTCCTTCTCCTTGGGGAAGAGCAGGGTCTCAGGCCCCCGGGCCCCTCTCCAGATCCTCCCCCACTGACTGCAGTGTCATTGGAACGGGGGCTGGGTTAAGTTTTGTGCTTTGGTTACCGAGGAAGTGTAACCAGGGTGGGACCGCTGGGAGTGGCCCCCACTCGCCGGTGGAACAGTTAGAAGAGGGCCCGAAGGGGGTGTAGGCGCCGTCAGGGTAGCTTGTAGGATCAGTTGGGGGTCTGTAAGAGCCTGTGCCCTGCACTCGGGAATAGCAGGGAAACCCTCTTTATCTTGCGGCAACACTGACCATCGGGGTCCATTAGATACCCTCCTATGCCCGTTCCTGGGGCTTTAGGATCTGTGGTTCAGATGTGGCTGTAACCTGGGAGAATACCCCAGGAACACCCCGTGGAGCGATTGTGAGGCTTAAACGAGACAGTGCCTTTGAAGAGTGTGCCTGCTAAGGGCTCTGGAAAGAGCCCATGATTGTTGTTAATAAAAGCATTAGTAGTGGTGGCTTGCATATTGTCCCCGAGAGGAATGGCCACCAGTTTGGGCATGGTGCTGGGAGCTGGGGCTGGAACCTTGGGTCAGTCTGTAGAATTCCCAGGCAGCATTGTGCCTCTCCGGGACAGAGGCTGACTTCCAGGAGGAATTCCCTTGACCCCACAGCACCATTTCCCCCTGTTACTGAGGCCTCCTCCTTGGCTGATGGCCGTAAGAGGAGAAGCCCTTGACCCATCTAGAAAAACCACCATGTCTGAGATCTTTGAGGGTGGACTGGAAGCCCTTCTCATATTTGTCTTTCTTTGGTGGAGCTTAAACAATTCCCAGGGCCTTCCAAGGAAAGGAGTGACTGGAGAAGCCCACTCCAGTGGCTGTGTGACCCCAGCAGTAACTGCAAACGAAGGGGAGGTGACTCTCCCTCCCCCGGGAAAGTTGATCTCCCTCCACTGCTCCCCTAAGGCCTGGTTTCCTGGCTCTACACTGATTTCCTGCCCTAGGGCAGAAGGCCTCATGGGATTTATTCCCAGGCACACTTGCAGTGACCTTGAGAAAGGTGGCTTGACCTGGACATCCCCTCCCCTGGGGACTGAGAGAGTGGGAAAGAACTTAACTTCCCCCATCCCAGATCCAAGGGAAAGGTGGGCCCTGGCGCTGGTGCTTGAGCCGAGAGCTTGCTAGCTCTGGGTGAGAGCTGCCTCGCCTGGCTTTGCCCCTCCTGGCAAATTGCTGTAGTCCTAGACTGAGCAGGCTCTCTCTCTCCACCAGGGAAGAAGACAGGGCAACTATTGGGTGCTGTGGCCCAGACGTGCCCCGAGCGCTCCCGGTCTGACCACTGGCGAGGGTGGACTGAGGAGCCCTGCTGTGGATCTATTCCCCCGGGTTGGCCCAGGGACGCCCGAGTAGGAGGACCACTGAGACAGACGGTCATCCTGGGCCGTGCAGGAAGAAGCTGGGCAAATGGGCCTGCTGAGAGGCAGAGAGCAGCCCTGGACAGGGACTGCTTAGAATACGCCTGTCTGCTTATCTAGGAGGAGAAAAGCCTGCTCCCTGCCTCTCAGCAGGAAATGACAACGCAGGGCTGCTATGGAGAAGGACGGGCCTGTACCGAGTGACCCATGGGTGAGAAATCCGAACCTGTGGGTGGAAGTCCCAGGGAGGCATCATATCCAGGTGACGTCAGTACATGTTTCCTGGAGGCTGCAGGGAGGGGGCACGTGGAGATGCTGTGTCAAGCACCAGGTACAGCCAGGAGGGATCACCTTTAAGGTGCCTGCCAGCCCTGGAAGGCCAGGGAGCAGCCCTCTATCAGCTCAGGACAGGAGTGGATAACCCTGGGCATCTCTCTGGAGGGCCAGGCAGCCTGGCGTCCCTTGCTGACTCCCTGGGTCATTTCAGGCCTGAGACCTGAGGACTCTTCCTCAGCCTGTCTCCCTACCATCTGCGCTGGAACCTGCAGCCAGGTCTGCCTTTTAACACCACAATGAGACGGTAGCTCTTTATCAGCTCTTTCTATCTCATCTGAAATAAGGATTTAAGGCCCAAATTTTGAGTAAGAAGAGAAGAGAGGGGAATCTAAGAACTCTAATAGGGCAAAACCACCTCCAGGGAGTTGGCGGGGGCAGGCAGGGCCACAGAGGTGCCTCCAAAGACTAACTCTTGGACTTTGCCAACCTCAGCATTTCTATATGGGTCCATCCTGGGTTTGTGGATATCCATTCGCTCCTTCCACATCTGCTCCCAGGACCCTGAAGAGTAAAGTCTAGAGCCATGATATTCCATATGGTAATTTACGTGTGTCTCTTTACACTTATATTGATTAAAACTAAATAAAATTTGGGACTCTCTGGCAGTCCAGTGGTTAAGACTCTGCACTTCCACTGGTTTGACCCCTGGTTGGGGAACTAAGATCCCACGTGCTGTGCGGTGTGGCCAAAAAAAGAAACCAACTAAATAAAATGTAGAACTTAGTTCCTCAGCCTCTCCTCGGCGGCCACATGTGGCTAGTGGCTCATCTCTTAGTTGGGTTTCCATCGTCACAGGAAGTTCTGTTGGTTCTGGTGGACAGCGCTGGTCTAGAGGATGGAGAGTTGGAGGGGTCCCTGGTCTGTGACCCTTACAGTGGGGCCAAGTGGTGAATGCCAGGCCGGATGGGCAGGCTGTGACCGTGGTGGCAGGGGCAGGTACGAGTGCAAGCAGACGGGGACGTCCTGGGAGCCGTCCACGGACACATGGAGGTGAAAGGCCCGTGGGGGGCTGAGGAGGCGAAGTCGTAGGTAGCTGGCCTCAGTAAGACGGTCAGGCGGGGCCGCGGTGTGCGCCGGGAGAGGGGCTCTGATGGAATGGCAAGGCCGAGAGGTTGCCAACAGTGTTATGGCTGGTACCGTGGGGAGCTGGGGGCTGAGGTGTGGCAGTAGGGTTGGAACGAGACACCGCCCCCAGCCTTGCCGACAGCAGCGGGGCTTATTGCGTTTGTCTTCTCCAGTCCAGCCAAGGCTCCCGTCCGGAGGGGCCCCCTGGTTCTGCAGCTCCGTTCACCGCGGCGCTCCCCTAGATCCCCCCAGCATTGGTAAAGGCAGAAAGATCAGGGTGGGCGCTGGTGCTGCGATGCTTCCTGGCCTGCCTCCTGCCCTCCCCCGACCCCGGCCTCGGTCCCGATTCCTCGCCCAGTTGGTTCACGCCCTCCTTCCCTTTCCAGGTGAAAGAGCTTGTCCTGGACAACTGTCGGTCAAATGAAGGCAAAATTGAAGGCCTCACAGATGAATTTGAAGAACTGGAGTTCTTGAGTACAATCAACGTAGGCCTCACCTCAGTCGCAAACTTACCAAAGTTAAACAAACTTAAGAAGGTAAATAGAGCGGAGGAGCGTGTGTGCTTGGGAGGCCGGGCTGGGGAGGAGGGAAGGGTCATTGTTCCACATTGAGGGAGCGTCACTGAAGGGGGGAGGCCAGGTGCGAGCCCCAGCACGCCTGCCAGGTCCTTCCTTAGCCAACTCCCTTGCTGGCCTGTCTGTGGGGAGCCGGCCGCCTGAGCCCAGAGCCTTCATTTTAAAAGCCGTTTCTGCTTTTTCTCTCCCTGCCTCTTTAGCTTGAACTAAGCGATAACAGAATCTCAGGGGGCCTGGAAGTATTGGCAGAAAAGTGTCCGAACCTCACGCATCTAAATTTAAGTGGCAACAAAATTAAAGACCTCAGCACAATAGAGCCACTGGTGAGTCACTGGGGTCCTCCCCTCTCCACCGGGGTGGGAGGGATTGATATCAGGGAATACTACTTTTGCGTTTGTATAACATGCTTTTTTGTTTTTACTCTAATTGTGTGCCATGAGATAGAGTCGGGGCTCCTACTTCTGGTCCGTCCGTAGAGAAACTGAGGCCTAGAGAAGTTAAAGAGCTTGACCAGGGTCGCACAGTTAGAATGGGCATCAGGATGAAGGATGCTGTAGGACCCAGGTCTCAATTTCTGGTCTAGTGCTTTTCTTCTTACAGTTTCTGCTCAGCTTTGGAAACCCGAGCTGTCATTTCTTTAGGCTTAGAGCATGGCTTGTGCCCTTCACTGGGGAGAGAGGAGCCATCCGGGAATTAAGCTGACCCTGGAGGTGGTCACCTGCTTTCTCCTTGGGTCACTGGCCAGAGGCTAGCACCTCTGAACCGTGGGAGGTGGGTTGGTCCTGACACAGGCCCCCTGGGATGACAGAGAGCCATGTGGCACGCGAGCCCCATGCAGGCCTTCCCCTGTGGGGCGTAGAGAAGAGGGACCCTGGTCACCAGTCCTGGGTGTGATGGTGACCAGGAGACTCGGAGATCTGGGCCGCATTTCCTCCTCCGCTGGTCCACATAGAGCTGAGCACACCCCAAACCTCACGATTCACTAGCCAGAAAGGGGCAGGTCATGGTTCATGGTTAGAATAACAGTTTCTACATTACCCAGATCTGAATGACTGTATTCCCTTGACTTCGAGGAAGTCAACTGTAAGATGTATCACTGATTCATGATAGCCTTTTTGAAATGTAGAAATAACTACCGCATTAAATTAACACTTATTGTAAATACATACGTAAGGATTACTTCCTAAGCCATGCACCTTAGAACAGGGAGAGGCCATGGGGCTATTTGGCCAAGTGTGCCACGTCTCCCTTTTCTGGGTATATAGAGCGGCAGTTGGGGCATCTCTCAGTTTGTGTTCTTGTCCAAAACGCGTTCCTTGCCCTTCGTGGATGCTTGAAGGGCAGGTTGATGGGCCAGCGTGGCAGAACGGGAAGCTGGCGTTTCTCCTCCCAACTCAGACTTTACCTGCTCATCTGTGGCCTGGGGTCAACTACTAGACTATGCTTCCCATTGAACTTTCTTTCAGGTCTTCCACCAATTTCCTTGGGGAAAGCAAAGCTATTTTGATCTACCTGGAAGCCTTGATTTCATAATTTCATTATAAAAGGAAAATATCTTTGAAGTTCTGTATATGTGTGTTTTAGTTGTGATTTGGGTACCATTATAGATCAGTCGCTCTCGCTCCCTCCCCGCCTTCCCTCCCTCCCTCCCTCCTCCCCCCTCCCCCCGCTTGCCCAGACCACACATGGTTTTGTACCTTCTTCCCTGATTATCAGTGTGATTAATGTGTTTCACTCATTTCTGAGGGTGGGGGAACTGCCTTTGGTTGGGGGGTGCTGGCCTCACCCACCCAGTCCGCAGCTTGGACTCCTTCCCTGCCCTTGACCCTCTGCTGAGAATGACCGGGGTCTCAGTCACGAAATCTCAAGAGAGCAGCCTCATTCCTGACATTGACCCTGAGGGACAGTAGCCTTAATCACCAGTTACGCCTGGCCCCACTGGAACAGGGACTTGGCCCGGGGTGGGGTTCCTGCGCCTTGAAGACGTGTGAGGTAGGAAGTCAGGAGGCAGCTGTTTCTTGCTAGATGTATGACCGTTTTGCTTCCTGGGCCTCAGATTCCAGCCACCAAGTGGGTATAATATGGGCCTAGAACCCATCGATACATAAAAGCTTTGATAAAGCAAATTGTGTTAAGTACTATGGACAAAATCTGGATGCTTCACTGGTTTTTCTCTTGTCCTTTTTGACAGGCAAAGGGTAAGAGCCCAGGTCTGAAGTTGGGCTGCCTGATCAAATCCCAATTCTCTGCCCTCTACTTCCTTGTCTGTAAAATGAACGAATATTTATTTCTGCCTTATCGGGGTCATGAGGATAAATTGAGTTAATCTATAAAGTGCTATGTTAATTGCCATTATTATTATTATTCATAGAAGGAGGTAGTTTGTTAGTTCCTGTGGCCTTTTCAGTTCCTCTCTGGCTCCTCAGTCACAGGGGCAGGCAGCAAAGCGTGCTATGTTAACTTCCATTATTATTATTCTTCATAGAAGGAGGTAGTTTGTTGTTCCTGTGGCCTTTTCAGTTCCTCTCTGGCTCCTCAGTCACAGGGGCAGGCGGCAAAGCTCCTGGCTGATCCCAAGAGAGCCCCGGCTTAATTTCAGGTGCGTCACTGTTACGGCAGGAGCTGTAATTGCAGAATAAAAGTGTTGGCGTCGGATGAGGCTTCGAAGATCCTCAAGTCCAACTTCCCATCTTCCACGTGAATGAACACGAGGCCCCCCGACCAGGGCTGAGACGGCCGGGCAGGGCCAAACCAGAGTGTGCTCATCACCTGTGAGCCTGGAGCTCTGCACGCCGTCTCACCTCACCCCCATCTGTCTCCCCACCCCGCCTCCCACGCCGCTCACTGTCAACTTTGTTGTTTGCTTGCAGAAAAAGTTAGAAAACCTCAAGAGCTTAGACCTTTTCAATTGCGAGGTGACCAACCTGAACGACTACCGAGAAAACGTGTTCAAGCTCCTTCCTCAGCTCACGTATCTCGATGGCTACGATCGGGACGACAAGGAGGCCCCCGACTCGGACGCCGAGGGCTACGTGGAGGGCCTGGAGGATGACGAGGAGGATGAGGATGGTGAGTGGCACCAGGGAGAGGCCAGGCCAGGCTTTATGGGGGGGGCGGGCTGGGTGTCAGGGGGCCCCCACCGGCCCCCGAGGGCTACTGACCTCTTTCTAGAACTGTGGAGGGGAGTGGGCTGTCTGCTCTGTTTACTGTTGTCCCTGGTCTGTCTCATTGATGGACGCCCCTAAAATAACAGGGCCTGAGCCCAAGAGAAACATCCTGAGGTTCTCCAACTGCATAATAACTCCTTAAAAACCATCTGAATCTTCCTTCAATTTCTTTCCCTTTTCCAAAGTCCCCCTGAAAATGAGATCCTACAGTGTCTCTCTATAGTGTGGTGCTGGACTCAGATACTCTTCCAGGGAGGGGATGAGCAGATGGAGGAAGGTGGGGTGTGGCCTGAGGGTCCCCTCTCTCCATCTAGGGTCCAGTAGTGGAGATGAGGTCACAGCTGGAGAGGTCGTGGGGCCCCCAGCTGACTGCCGCCCACGGGACCACATGGTAGGACCTGGGGGATGAGGACTCAGGAGCTCCAGGGGCCCAGGAAGCAGAGGAGGCTGCAGGCAGCACGTTGGGCTCCCTGGTGGTGTGGTGAGCAGTCAGGGACCACAGGAAGGAAAGAAGGAAAAGGAAGGAGAGCCTCGCATTTCCTTCCCACGCTGCCAGCTCACTGCGGATTCCCTGCAGGTCTCTGTGGCCAGAGTAAAGTTGAGGGTTGAGACCTTGCCTGAATAATTCAGATGTAAGAGTGCTTTTCCCTTGTTAGGTGGGAGTATGTTACAAGGGATTCAGACACCCTGTTTGTCTTAGTTTGTTCCATCTTGTGATGGGACAGAAAGGTTCCAGGACTGGAGCCCTGAGACCAGGCTTCTAGGCTCAGATCTGCCGCTAACTCCAGGTGTGACCTTGAACAACTCACTTCTCCCCCTCTGGGACTCAGTTTCCTCACCTTTAGGGCAGTGCGTTTGACTTCTCAGCTGTCCCAGGCCTGTAACTTGGTTCTCTGATCCGGCATTTTCTCTCCCATCTCAGCCTCCACGAGAGATCTTTTGTCTTCGTAATACTTGGGAGGAGGGCTTACCTTTGGGATCATTTTAGGATGCTTATCTTTTGGGTTACTTTAGGATGCGTTCAGTCACATTAGAGCATCCAGGCTGTGGGCCTGGATGGGCGTGGGAGAGTCGTGGGCCCCACACCTCTGGTGCCAGGCCCCAGGCCTGTGCTGTGGGAGGGAAGGGCCAGCTCACCACCAGTTTGTTCTTGTCCCCATTCCCACTGCACAGAGGAAGAGTACGATGAAGATGCTCAGGTAGTGGAAGATGAGGAGGACGAGGAGGAGGAGGAGGAAGGTGAAGAGGAGGATGTGAGTGGAGAGGAAGAGGTGAGAGGTTGGGCTGGGCAGGGAACCGTCTCTCAGAGCCCCCCTCACTTACCCTGCTGCCTCTGAGTCAGTCCCACTAACTGCCTCAGTGATCCGCCTCGGCAGCCGGGAGCCCTGGCTGGGAATTGAACCCATTTCAGGGCCTGTTACTGGGTTGGTCTGGGAAAGGCAAGCCTTGCAGCTGGCCCTGGAAAAGAAAGAGGGAGGGGATTCATCTGCTGGGGCAAGCCTGGCACTTGTTTCCACATGAAAATTAGTTCCTGTAGAATCCACATCCCCTTTTTCTGCCTCTTTGCATTAGTATGTTAATTCAGATATTCAGTGAGCACTTACAGTGTGCTAGGGAAAATCAAAGACTGCCTTGAACTGGTGGGTAATAGGATAAGACACTGCTGGATTCCACATCAGAGGGTGACAAGGGCCCCCTGTACACAGCGGATAGTGCCATTATCCAAACACTGTCTGGCATCATTTTTTAACAAGGTCTGGGATGTGTCTGTGATGGGGTGGATCCCAGCTTCTACCACTTGCTAGCTGGGTGTCCCTGGACAAGTTCCTTGACCTTCTGAACCTATTTCCTCATCTGTATAATAGGTGTCATTTTACAGCGGGGTTGTAAATAGGGATCAACTCAATGGCTTAAGAGGATAAAATAATTTGTAAGTAAAATGTTTAAGGACAAGGGAGTGTTTGCCCACTTACTGCTTTAGGCTTTCACACCCTTCTCCAAGGTCCTGGCTCTGTGTGCTGGGTTTTGTGTTTGGATGTTCTGAGTCTTTCAATAGCAGAGTCATTTTCCCTGGCTTTCAGATTTCTAAACCAACTCTTGCTAATTGCAAAACTTAGACCGAGAGAGGTTTAAAATGATGACAGCATGGACAAGGTACCTGCCTTCTCCCCCCCGTTCCCTGTCTCTCTCCATCAAGGGCACAGATACCTGTCTGCCACACAGACCTGCTCAGGCGGGATCTCCCAGCCAGCCCCCCACAAGCTGGGGAGAGGCAGGTCGGGGTTAGTGAGAAAACTGGTGAGATAGGCTTGGTTCCCGTCAAGTTGTGCTGCTGGGTGTCTCTTCTACCCAGGTGTAGGCTGCTAGGCTCACCTCTGAAGAATATTGTGTATTTTAAAAATAGAGACCTAGCAAAATAGGCCCCCCTAGGACAGGGCAATAAGTCATGTTGGCTAATGGATTTTTCGTCTTGCTCTTCCTGTCAGGAGCCGCCAACATGTAGAGGTTGTTTTTGGTTTGGGGTTGGTTTTTTGCTGTGGTTGTTTTTAGTAATCTCATTGACTATCTGCAAATTTCCAGCTTCCAGTAAAGGAGAGCGCACACACACACACAGTCTTAGCAAACAGACTGATTAAGGAACTATTTGGTGACATTATGAAAGGATATTTCCCTTGACAAAAAGAAGTCTATTGCCAAGTTCTTATTAAACAATGGGCTGCCTGGTACTTTAGGAACAGTGTTCATGCAGAGATTCAACTAGCCTGGATCTACCAGAGCAGCGTGAAGCGTGGTCCTGTGTTGAGGGTGAATTCACATCCCTTGCTGAATCTCACGGAGGTGGGAGTGATGTCCTGGGCAGGGGGTGAGAATTGT
Source organism: Aethalodelphis obliquidens (assembly GCF_003676395.1). NCBI lineage: Eukaryota > Metazoa > Chordata > Mammalia > Artiodactyla > Delphinidae > Aethalodelphis > Aethalodelphis obliquidens. Next base: position 15,487,532 of record NW_020837970.1, on the reverse strand, counting down.
ATTTTTCCTCCCTCCAAGTGACCCAAGTTTGCAAGACGGTGAAGGGGCTGCACTCACCCACAGACTGGGGTCTGGACTGGGGTCTTCTCTTGAAGCCAAAACTAGAGTGAGGACAGATGAAAGCTCGGCCTACTTCACACGATGGAGAGTCGGCTGGGAAACTTGTTCCCCTAGGAGGGCACACTGCGGAGCTGCCTGAGTTATAGGGACTTCAGGTCAGGAATTCTTAACGGGGGATAGAATCCACCCCCCTCTGCTGACATTGTTTGCAGCTATTGTGTGTAATGTGGGTATTTTCTAGGGAAGGGGTTCAAAACTTTCTACAGATTCTTAAAGGGGGGGTCCTTGATACAAAAGAACCTCTGCTTTAGGTTCACCGGTGCGAAGCAGGTCTGTGGGAGCTCTGAGGGGCTTGGGGGCGGCCCCTACCTTTCTGAGCTCGGTGTCAGGGAAAGTGGCATCCTCCACGTGTCCCACGGTCGGGGCGTTCCTAATGTCCGGTGTCCATCTTCTCTCCTAGGAGGATGAGGAAGGTTATAACGATGGGGAAGTAGACGATGAGGAAGATGAAGAGGAGCTTGGTGGTACGGCAGCGTTTTTACTCTCCGCGGGTAGCAGGCTGGCCCCCTCAGTTGACAGTAGATGGCCTGGGTCCTGAGGACCTGGCCTTGGTTTGCCAGGGTTGGCAAAGCATCCTAGACGTATGGTCCCCTGCTTTCCCAGCGGGGGGGGGTTGAGTAGGAGGCAGGATCCGTGTTTAATCTGAATGCCTTTTCCTTACTTTTCCAGAAGAAGAAAGGGGTCAGAAGCGAAAACGAGAACCTGAAGATGAGGGAGAAGACGATGACTAAGTGGAATAACCTATTTTGAAAAATTCCTATTGTGATTTGACTGTTTTTACCCGTACCCCCCCAAATCCCGCTCCCCGAAACTTATTTTTTTCTGATTGTAACGTTGCTGTGGGAACGAGAGGGGAAAAGTGTACTGGGGGTTGTGGGGGGAGGGAGGGGGGAGGGGGTGGAATAAAATACTATTTTTACTGCCACTCTTTATTTTTTTCCCCTACTTTTTCTTTGTGTCTGTTTTGTCCCTGATAAATTTACGATAGCTGAGTACACACACAAGTGAGCGTTTGTTCCTTACCCTCAAAGAGGACGGTTTGGAGATCTCTGACGTTTCCTGGTATTTCCCGAGTCTCTTGAGTTGGTTGGAAGGCCATGGCTGGCCTCAGTTTGGTTTCCCAAAGCCCAGGAGGGGCTGAGCACCAGCCGCATCTTACCTCTTGTTCTGGTTCCCGTGATTTCCGCCTTTCTTGGGCCCGCTAGAGGCAGCCAGCGCCCTGGTTTGTAAATAGCAACCAAAAGGCGTATTTTGGCACTAGTCGGGGGATCTTCCCCATCTCCCGTCCCCTTTCCCTCTTCACAGATGGTGGTGGGCTCCGCTGTCCGAAGAAGACTCTGGTGTCACTCTTGTGATGAGCCAGAGAGCTGAGAGCAGCAGGCTTCTGAGTTAGGAGTAAAATGGATTTGGTAATTCTAATTAAAAGAGAAGAAGCAAACCCTCAAACTTCAACCTCTTTCGAAGATTAAAAACAAAACTGTCCTATCTTGTTCTGTAAAATATTAGAACGCTTTGTTTTACAAAATGACAAGAGAATTCTTCTACGTGTCCTTCTGTGCTTAGACCATTTTTACTAACCTAAGCACAGGAGACGCTGCTGCATGTCGGCTGGGTTTTTTTTTCATACACCCGAGCACGGAAAAACTAACGCAAAATTGTATTTTCTTACCTAGTGGAAATCTGAAATGACTGCAAATTCCTAGCGAATGTACAGGTTTGCTTTCCTGTCCCTCTTCTGGATTGCTTTTGAAGTGACGTGTGATCCCTTAGCCCGTGTTTCATCTGTATAAAAGAACATCTGCATCAGTTTTCCTCCCCCTCAGAAGAGCCAAACTTTGAGTTTTATGTCTGTTTGTCATTGATAAATTTCAATAAATCTTTTTATACAATTTTTTTGGGGGTGGCTTCTTTGAGTCCAACAGGTCATTGATCTAGGATGAATTCCAGATAACCTGCTAGCTGATGGGGGTGCAGGGGCGAGCTTCACATTGGTTACCTGATGAAATTGTCTTTCTTACAGGATATATAACCTGATACACTAAGTCTGGGTACTTTGGGTCTCAACTTGAGACTCGGTGGTGTGCTGTCTTCATTAAAAACTTCATTTGGGCAGGGAAGTGGGTGTGGTGATTTAAAGAGAGGAAGGTATAAAAAGAGTTATTAAAAAACACTCACCAGGAAGGCCAGCCTTGGGACCTTACTTTGAATATCTTTCATTGTTTTGTTGTTCAGACTGTAAAAAGAATACAGGAAAACCTGAGGAATGTACACAACAAATTTGTTGCTTTTTTCACTTAACGTTAATTATAATTTCTCTACCTCTAAAGAGTCTTTACAAGCGTGTATCTGAAATGGCTATGTAGTAGTCCATTAACTTCTGATTTGCTTAATTCTAACCAAACGGTAAGATGTTTGGGTTATTTCCAACCTACCACTAGACATTCTGTTATACTTTGCAGAGTCACTACACCAAAAGGTGACATGTATAAGGCTCATGTGCAAGGTTCCATGTTTTCCAGAAGGGTTATACCAATATACTGTGGTAATTTATACACATATATTCATTCTCAGCCGTATGGCCTTGAACCCGACAGCAAGCCCTAGATCCTGTGTAATTCCAGCAGAATGAGGTGTTCTCAGGAGAGACTGACCCACCCCACCCCCTGGGTGGTACCCTGACACCTACTGCCCTCTTCTTTGGAGCAGACAGACATCCTCTGGCTCCAGGTGTAGGCTTGGGAGGTGGCCTTGAGGCCAGGTCCTATGCTAGGCATCAGGACTATGAGGACGAACTGGCCAGGCATGCTCTGACCCTCCCAGAGCTGGTGAAGGAACATGGCAGTGGAGTGAAATCCAGAGGCACTCAAGCCTGGACTCAGGTTTTCTGGCCCTGACTCCATGGGGACTTTAAGGATTGGTTAACTTCACGTAGATATGGAAGTAAATGCTATAAAATGTAAGGTAAAGTGGATGATGATGGATGGGTTCATGCTGATGGGACCAAGGGAGGAAAACCCTATCTATGTCAGTCATATCAAGCAGTTACATCAGCACCTGAGATACGGTCTTGTGCCCATTTTACTGATGAGGAAAACCTAGGTCCAGTGACTTGGAGGTAAGAAGAGGGGGAGGCAGGGTCAAACCTGTTTGGGCTATTTCCATTTCATCGAACTTAGTCACGAATGGCAAGGAGGAAGGGGAAGGTCATCCAGAGGGGGAGAGGCAGTAAGAGCTGACCTTTATCGAGTTCTTGTTGTGTGCCGGGTCCCATGCTTTACGTGCAGCATCTCATTCATTTGAGATGAATCCTCACAACCACCTTAGGTGGGTGCCATTGCCCTTGTTACACAGGTGGCTCAGAATGTGATTGGCCCAAGGTCCTGCAGCCAGAAAAGAGAAGCATCAGTAATAAACTAGGGGTGTGTGGTTCCAGCACCAGCCCTCTTCCCTTCCACTACAGTGCCTCCCGTCGACTCCTCCCCCAGCTGCAACCACCTGTGTGGGCCAGCTGTGTCGAAGCAGTTCCTCACCCCCTGCCCAGCACAGCCCCGGTGACAGGTTTCCCCACCGGGTCTAGTGAATGCCATAGGATGGCCCCCTGAAACGGAAGGGCCCTTAGAAACCACCTAGTCATCAACCAGCCCTCTCATTCGATGAAAGAGGAAACCAAAACCCAGGGAGCGTAGGTGACGTGCCCAAGGTCACCCTGCAAGGCAGTGCCAGAGCCCAGCCGGAGCCCAGGACTCCCATTCCTGGGCTTCTGAAGCACCACATCTCTCGCAGCTGCACCGTGTGGTTGCGGGGAAGCCAGCTGTCATGAGATGCAGAAGGTACACAGTGCAGTGTCTTCCAGAACACAACCGAGCCTTGGGGGACAGGATGTAGTGAATGCGTGGCACATCTCTCTGTTTCATGTGGCTTTGGAGCGCAGCCTATGTTTTTAAATACTCACAGTGGGTAGTATCTGGGATTGATCATCCCTGAAAAGGGTGTGCATTTCTTGGTAATGTGATGATTCTTGATCATGAGTTCCTACTCTGTGTCATGTGCTATATCCATCGCCTCCCTCATCCTCATGCAGATTTCCTAGATGTAACCAAGGCTCAGAGAGATGAGACAACTAGCCTCAAACCTATGTCTTTCTGATGCAAGAGACCTTGTTCTCATCCACTGTGTTGAAAGAGCCAGGCAGATGAGGGAAGAGGGGATGAGCAATTCAGTTTGTCTCATTTGCTGACTTGAAAAGGCTGTTTTTATCCTGATTCAGAAACTCATTGTTCTTGGTTGGAAGGATTCCCAGTGGATCCCTAATAAAGCGGCTTTGGATAATGGCTGACCTGAGTCCCTGGACCAGCCCTTGGACAGGCCCCTGTGGCCTGCTGGACCCAGGGGTGAGCGGGGCCAAGGAGAGGGCTAGAGATGGTGGGACAGATGAGGGCAGGTCTGAGGCTGAATCGGCCTGAGGCCCTCGAGATAGCCACGAATATGCCAGCAAGGGGAGAGACTGGAGAAAGATTCAAACCTGATGGGGCATCTGTATAGACTGCTAACTGTCTCTGACTTTAGGAGCTGATGAAGGAGACATCAGTGTAGTTGCCGGCCAAGCATCAGTTGCTCTTGGTCTGGCAACAACACTACAAGGGACTGCTGGAAGGACTCACATGGATGTGGACCACTCCCATTCCTGAAGCTCAGATGGGGCTTCCCCACTGCTCTGGTTCTTGGGGTGAGCAGGTGACACTGTCCTGGCCAGTCAGCATATTCCAAACTTTGACCATAGTGACTGGTACAAGGAGGAGCCTGGAACCCAAACTGGTTAAATGAGGCTTGGTCCCTGGGATTTGGAAAATGAGAAACCTCCTACTGGGGGTATGGACGGGGCTGGGAGGATGGAGGTACATCCCTTGGAGAGAACCTCTAGATGTTTCCATTTCAGCCTGAGACAGTCCTGACTAACACAGTGAAGTGAGTATTGTTTGCTGGGCATTGTACATTATTTTGCTCGTTTCTCATAATGTCCTATCTGGTAGTCATTATTACCCCCATTTTGAAGATTGAGCACATATATAAGTACTTGGTAAATATTAGCTGCTTAGTGACAGGCACACAATAAATACTTTATAAAAATCAGCCTAGTGTTGCCCAAATTTCCCTGATAAGAATCCCTGGGGCTTGTCAGACTGCCAGGTCTCAGCCCTGGGAATTCTGGTTCAGTGGCTCTGAGGCGGTGCCCAGGAATCTGTGTTTTAACAAGTGCCCAGAGGATTCTCATCATCGAGGACATTTGGGAAATGTATTCAACTCAGTCCCCACCACAGCCTACTGAGGAAGGTATTACAGCCATTTTTATTTAAAGTTGAGGAAAGTGAGGCTCGAGAGAGGTTTATAACCTGCCCAAGCTGACACAGGTGGTGAGTGACAGAGCTGGGGTTTGAACCTGGGTCTACGTGACGTTCACACTCCTTGGGGAAAAGGGATGATAATGACTGCCTGTGTATCTCACAGATTGTGAGATGATGCAAAAGATGGAAAGAACATCGCAAAGCGGAAAGTGAAAACCACGACGGAGAGAGAGAAATGGCTGTTTATGAAAAAGAAGCCCAAGCAACTCAAATATTTTCTCTAACCAGGGAAAAACAGAAGTCCTAAAAGCCACTTGGTAATTAAGATAATCTACGTGGAAGGTTTTCTTTCCTCCCTTTAAAATTTACATGTAATAAGATTCACTCTTTGTATCAAGCACCACAGTCGTGCTAGATCTTAGTTTGTAGAATATCTTAGTTGTAAAAAGAAATGGATTTGCACTCTGGGGGGTGTCGTAAGTCTTGCTGATGGCCTTTTGAAGGTGTTACAAGTTTTGGCCAAGGTTCAGAAGACCTAGACTCTCATCTTCGCTCTGAGACTAACAGCTGGGTAATTGCAGACAGGTCACCTTTACATCCTGTGAGAAGAGTGATGCAGACTGCATGACTCTGACAGCCTCAGTCGATAGTTTGTTACATTCTTTCCCTCCCTGCCCTGAGGCTCTAGTTAGGGCTTTGCTGAATGTGAAGTTTTGGAAAGGCATTCCCTGGTTAAAAACTTTGAGGTGACAGAAGGGTTAATGTGCAAGAAACAGCCTTCCTGCTGAGGCAGGAGGTCTCTGATGACTTTCTAAGGTCCCAACAAGTAGACAGCCCAGTCTATACCCACCCACAATTGCCTGGGTCATCCAGCTGGGCCAATAAGGAAGCAGAGAGAAAACTAATCCGAACGGAGTGCTCACTGGGTGCCCAGAGCTCGACACGGGTGCTCTCATTTCATTCTTGTTGTAGAATCTCCTTTGAGGTATTTATTATTCTCCCCATTTTCCAGATGAATACGCTGAGGTTCAGAGACATTACATCATCTGCTAAACATCATACCGCCCAGGAAAGCATGAGCTGGTATCAGAACCCATAGCTTCCTGGCCCGAAATACGGAAGTGTTTCCTCAATTCTCAGGTCCTGTGAAGCCTACAATGAAGTGCAGGGAGATTCATCTCCTCCAGATCTTGGTGGACTAATTTCATACCTTTTCTCAAGAATCTAGCTGTCAGGCCTAGCACACTCCTCCCACTCATCTCTGCAGTTCTCCAGACTTCTACATGTGACAAAATCAGCCTCGCCATGGTCCCTGGGAACAGATGTCTTACGACAAAAATGATCTGAACCTCAGGAACAAGGAGGATGGATCGCTACCTCTGGAGAGAGGGACCCTAGATGTTTTGAAGTATCAACAGCAGCTCCTTCTAATGCTTGAAAAATGGAAGAGACAGCAAGGCTGGTGGTACCATCCTGGGCTAGAGCTGGGAGGCCTGTGTGACTGGGGACGAGCCACCTCTCTGGAGTGTGTACCTCCCAGAAGTGTCAGGAGATACAGAGATGATAGAATTGGTCCAGTGGAGAGGGAGGCATCAATGATGTATGTAGAAGAGACAGAATCTGGGAGAAAATCAGAGGCCTGGGATCCTGTAACAGAAGCTTAGCCTTTGGTAGAGGAAAGGACACTTCTTCCTTTGCGACAGGAAAGAAGGGAGAGAAAGGTTATGGGTACAGGTGGGTGGGTAGCTTTGGTGGAGGGAAGAAGGTAGAGTTCCATCAGCTTTTGAAGGACATACAAGCCAAGGTCACCAGTGGGGTATGGAGTCAGAGAGGGGCAGAAAGGGAGTAGTGGTTTGAAGAGAGACAAGAAGGTATGAGACGTTGTTCTGGAGGCTAGGTAAACCACCACCCCTCGGAAGCCTGGTGGGGGGGGGTGGGTGAACGCCTATTTACCTGCAACAGATGACCCCGACTTTAAAGGAGGACCCATCAGCATGGCTCAGCTGCTAGAGTGCAGGCATCAAGGTGGCAGACAGTTGTGTTTAACTAGCCGGACGATTGTAATGCACACAGCGTGAGGCAAAGAAGACGGGCTGTTTAGAGAGTTGTAAGAGTGGACCGTGTGTCCTAAATTGGCTAAAGAGGGAAGTGAGTCATGACTGAGAGTGAGTGAGAAAGCAGGAGGCGGTCAGTAGATTGGAGAATGGCTGGAGCTGAAGGATTGTTGGGATGGGAGCACCAAGGTAGGTGAGTGGCAAGAAGAAGAGGCAGTGGTCAGAGAGTGGAGGTGTCCATGGTGGTGCACTTATTGGTGAGAAGGTCAAAGAAATGACCATGCAGGTAGGATGGAGAAGCATGTCTTCACTGGAGGTGTGGAAGTGAGGAGTCTGCAGAACTGACAGCCCAAGGTATTGGATGGCTCTTTTTTATTTTTTTAACTGTTAGCTTTTTGTTTTGTTTTTTCTGCCACACCACGAGGCATGCGGGATCTTAATTCCCTGACCAGGGATCAAACCTGTGCCCCCTGCGGTGGAAGCACAGAGTCCTAACCACTGGACCACCAGGGAAGTCCCCTGGATGGCTCATCCATGAGGTTATTGAAGTTGCCAAGAATGACAACAGGAACAATAATAGGAGAAAAGATAATAAACCAACTGCTAGAGCCCTCACTAATGAGGAGGCAGATGACAGCAACAAAGAGGTAGGCGTGACTCTAAAAGAGGCAGGAGGAGAAACGGAAGCAGTGATGGGGAACGAGAATAATTCTCCAGTTCCATGAGGAGGGGGCCAGCCTCCCCTGTGGTCTCCTCACGAGAAGACTGCAGGGGAAGTGGCGTCATTAGGTTTCAGTTAGGATAAGAGACGAGGTCCATCAGCTGCTTACTGATGGACCATACATGCTTCCAGAAAGATTGAGGAGGTGAAGAGTGTGGGAAACAGCCCTTGCTCTCCCTAACACAACTTCCACGTACTTTCAGGTTGGTGGGGGGGCAGGGCTAAGGCAGGAGAGAAGGCTGGGTCTTTTCCATTCTGGTGCTTGTGGGAGTCCACAGAAGAGCTGGCTGTCTTGTGTTGTTTGTTGTCTCAGATTCTTTGGAGCTTGCTGGCTTCTCCTCTCAGGGGCTGCCAACTCCCTGTGACCCCACACCCCTGACATCTCTGTTCTAGCCGGATAGAGGTGGTGATCTCTGCCTGTTGACTTAGCCCCACCCACCCTGGCAAGATGCTGGCTGATTGAGCGTCCAGATATGCACCCATTGGCCAAATGTCTAAGCCAGATGTCCCCTCTTACTTGCACACCTTTGGCCAGTGTTCCAACTTTATCAGTGGGATTCAGATGGTAGGGAGGAAAGCAGGAAACACCACCATGGCCTGCCCCTCTGGGTCCTAGCCCCTCACAGAGTATACAACAGGCATATTGGAGAACTGCAGCAAAGGCTCCTTTGTCACTCAGATATAACGGCAGCTCTGGGGCCTCAGCCGTTCAGTAGATTCTGCTGCCCTCTGCACACCCCACGTTCCCCTCCCCAGGCAAAAATAAGCTGCCTGAGCTGCTTAGTCATGGGCAGTGGGGAACCTCACTTATTGGTCAGGTTCTGGCCTGGACACCAACCCCTGCTTCATTCGTCTGGCTGTGGGGGCTCCAGCTGTAATTTATAAGCCCTAAGGACTGTGTAGAAAGAGCTGCCTGCAAGAAAACACTCCCATTTACCATTGCAACAAAAAGAATAAAATACCTAGGAATAAACCTACCTAAGGAGACAAAAGACCTGTATGCAGAAAATTATAAGACACTGATGAAAGAAATTAAAGATGATACAAATAGATGGAGAGATATACCATGTTCTTGGATTGGAAGAATCAACATTGTGAAAATGACTCTACTACCCAAAGCAATCTACAGATTCAATGCAATCCCTATCAAACTACCACTGGCATTTTTCACAGAACTAGAACAAAAAATTTCACAATTTGTATGGAAACACAAAATACCCCGAATAGCCAAAGCAATCCTGAGAACGAAAAATGGAGCTGGAGGAATCAGGCTTCCTGACTTCAGACTATACTACAAAGCTACAGTAATGAAGACAGTATGGTACTGGCACAAAAACAGAAAGATAGATCAATGGAACAGGATAGAAAGCCCAGAGATAAACCCACGCACATATGGTCACCTTATCTTTGACAAAGGAGGCAGAAATGTACAGTGGAGAAAGGACAGCCTCTTCAATAAGTGGTGCTGGGAAAACTGGACAGCTACATGTAAAAGTATGAGATTAGATCACTCCCTAACACCATACACAAAAATAAGCTCAAAATGGATCAAAGACCTAAATGTAAGGCCAGAAACTATCAAACTCTTAGAGGAAAACATAGGCAGAACACTCTATGACATAAATCACAGCAAGGTCCTTTTTGACCCACCTCCTAGAGAAATGGAAATAAAAACAAAAGTAAACAAATGGGACCTAATGAAACTTCAAAGCTTTTGTGCAGCAAAGGAAACCATAAAGAAGACCAAAAGACAACCCTCAGAATGGGAGAAAATATTTGCAAATGAAGCAACTGACAAAGGATTAATCTCCAAAACATATAAGCAACTCATGCAGCTCAATAACAAAAAAAGAAACAACCCAATCCAAAAATGGGCAGAGGACCTAAATAGACATTTCTCCAAAGAAGATATACAGAGTGCCAACAAACACATGAAAGAATGCTCAACATCACTAATCATTAGAGAAATGCAAATCAAAACTACAATGAGATATCATCTCACACCAGTCACCATGGCCATCATCAAAAAATCTAGAAACAGTAAATGCTGGAGAGGGTGTGGAGAAAAGGGAACCCTCTTACACTGTTGGTGGGAATGTAAATTGATACAGCCACTGTGGAGAACAGTATGGAGGTTCCTTAAAAAGCTACAAATAGAACTACCATATGACCCAGCAATCCCACTACTGGGCATATACCCTGAGAAAACCATAATTCAAAAAGAGTCATGTACCAAAATGTTCATTGCAGCTCTATTTACAATAGCCCAGAGATGGAAACAACCTAAGTGTCCATCATCGGATGAATGGATAAAGAAGATGTGGCACATATATACAATGGAATATTACTCAGCCATAAAAAGAGACAAAATTGAGCTATTTGTAATGAGGTGGATAGACCTAGAGTCTGTCATACAGAGTGAAGTAAGTCAGAAAGAGAGAGACAAATACCGTATGCTAACACATATATATGGAATTTAAGGGGAAAAAAATGTCATGAAAAACCTAGGGGTGAAACAGGAATAAAGACACAGACTTACTAGAGAATGGACTTGAGGCTATGGAGAGGGGGAAGGGTAAACGGTGACAAAGCGATAAAGAGGCATGGACATATATACACTATGAAACGTAAGGTAGATAGCTAGTGGGAAGCAGCCGCATAGCACAGGGAGATCAGCTCGGTGCTTTGTGACCGCCTGGAGGGGTGGGATAGGGAGGGTGGGAGGGAGGGAGACGCAAGCGGGAAGAGATATGGGAATATATGTATATATATTACTGATTCATTTTGTTGTGAAGCTGAAACTAACATACCATTGTAAAGCAATTATACTCCAATAAAGATGTTAAAAAAAATTTAAAAAAATAAAAAAAAATAAAAAAAAAAAAAGAAAGAGCTGCCTGGGCACAGAGAGTCCCATACAGGATTCACTGAAGGAGGAACACACCAAGACACACCGTAATCAAAATGAGAAAAATTAAAGACAAAGAGAGAAGACTAAAAACAGCAAGGGAAAAGCAACAAATAACATACAAGGGAACTCCCATAAGGCTATCAGCTGATTTTTCAGCAGAAACTCTGCAGGCCAAAAGAGGATGCCATGATATATTTAAAATAACGAAAGAAAAAAGCCTACAACCAAGAATACTCTACCCAGCAAGGCTCTCAGTCAGATTTGATGGAGAAATCATAAGCTTTACAGACAAGCAGAAACTAAAAGAATTCAGCACCACCAAGCCAGGTTTCCAACCAATGTTGAAGGAACTTCTCTAGGCAAAAAAGAAAAGGCCATATTAGAAACAAGATGATTACAAAATGGAAAAGCTTACCAGTAAAGACAAACATACAGTAAAGGTAGGAAATCATTCAAAACAAAGCTAGCAGGGAGATTAAAAGACAAAAGTAGTAAAATCATTTGTATCCACAATAAGCAGTTAAGGGATATACAAAAAAGTGAGTTGTAAAATATGATATCAAAAACAGTAATCAGGGCTTCCCTGGTGGTGCAGTGGTTGAGAGTCCACCTGCCAATGCAGGGGACACAGGTTCGTGCCCCGGTCCGGGAAGATCCCACATGCCGCGGAGCGGCTGGGCCCGTGAGCCATGGCCGCTGAGCCTGCGCGTCCGGAGCCTGTGCTCCACAACGGGAGAGGCCACAACAGTGAGAGGCCCGCATACCGCAAAAAAAAAAAACAAAAAACAAAACAAAAAAAGAACAAAAAAACAGTAATCATGAGGGGGAAGGTAGTACAAAAGCAGGGTATTTAAAATGTATTTGAAATTAAAAGGCCAGCAACTTAAAACAATCATGTATATATAGAGACTACTACACAGAAAGCTCATGGTAACTGCAAACCAAAAACCTATAATAGATAGACACACAGAAAAGAAAAAGGAAGCCACACTAAAGAAGCTCATCAAATCATATGAGAGGAGAACAAAAGAAAAAGGAAAAAAAAAAAAGGCCTACAAAAACAAATCAAAAACAATTAACAAAATGGCAATAAGAACATATATATTGATAATTACCTTAAATTTAGTCCATAAATGGACTAAATGCTCCAACCAAAAGACACAGACTGGTTAAATGGATACAAAACAAAGACTCATATATATGCTGCCTACAAGAGACTCACTTCAGATCTAGAGATAAACACGGGCTGAAAGTGAGGGGATGGAAAAAGGTATTTTACAAAAATGGAAATCAAAAGAAAGCCAGAGTAGCAATACTTGTATCAGACAAAATAGACTTTAAAATAAAGACTGTTACAAGAGACAAAGGACACTACATAATGATCACAGGATCAATCCAAAAAGAAGATATAACAATTGTAAATATATATGCTCCCAACATAGGAGCACCTCAATATATAAGGCAAATATTAACAGACATAAGAGGAGAAACGCACTAATAGTAGGGGTCTTTAAAACCCCACTTACATCAAGGGACAGCTCAATGGACAGATCATCCACACAGAAAATCAATAAGGAAACATAGGCCTTAAATGACACATTAGACCAAATGGATTTAATTGATTTTTATAGAGCATTCTATCTGAAAGCAGCAGAATACACATTCTTTTCAAGTGCACATGAAGCATTCTCCAAGATAGAGAACATGCTGGGTCACAAAACAAGGTTTGGTAAATTTAAGAAAACTGAAATCATATCAAGCATCTTTTCCAACCACAACACTATGAGGCTAGAAATCAACTGCAAGAAAAAACTGCAGAAAGCACAAATACGTGGAGGCTAAACAATATGCTACTAAACAACCAATGCATCACTGAAGAAATCAGAAAGGAAATCAGGAAAATATCTAAAGACAAATGAAAATGAAAACATGATGATCTAAAACCTATGGGACACAGCAAAAGCAGTTCTAAGAGAAAAGTTTACCTCAGGAAAAAAAGAAAAATCTCAAATAAACAACCTAACCCTACACCCTAAGCAACTAGAGAAAGAACAAACAAAGCCCAAAGTTAGTAGAAGGAAAGAAATCATAAAGATCAGACCAGAAATAAATGAAATAGACACTAAAAAAAAATAGAAAAGATAAAGGAAATAAGGTAGTTCTTTGAAAAGATAAACAAAATTGATAAACCTAGCCAAACTCACCAAGAAAAAAAAGGGAGAGGGCCTAAATCAAAAAAATCAGAAATGAAAAAGGAGAAGTTACAACCAACACCACAGAAATACAAAGATCATACAAGACTACTATGAACAACTATATGCCAATAAAATGGACAACCTAGAAGAAATGGACAAATTTTTAGAAAGGTACAATCTTCTAAGACTGAGCCAGGAAGAAATAGAAAATATGAACAGACCAATTACCATACTGAAATTGAATCAGAAATTTTAAAATTCCAAACAAACAAAGGTCCAGGACCAGATGGCTTTACAGGTAAATTCTAATGAATATTTAGAGAAGAGTTAGTGCCTTAATAGAGTTAATATCCTTCTGAAACTATTCCAAAAATTGCAGAGGAAAGAACATTTCTGAACTCATTCTATCAGGCCACCATTACCCTGATACCAAAACCAGACAACAGTATCACACACAAAAAAGAAAATTACAGGCCAGTATCACTGATGAACATAGATGCAAAAGTCCTCAACCAAATACTAGCAAACCAAATCCAACAATATATTTAAAGGATCATACACCATAATCAAGTGGGATTTATCCCAGGGATGCAAGGAGTTTTCAATATCCACAAATCGATCAATGTGATACTCCACATTAACAAACTGAAGAATAAAAAACATATGATCCTCTCAATAAATGTAGAAAAAGCTTTTGATAAAATTCAACATCCATTTATGATAAAAATTCTTCAAAAAGTGGGCAGAGAGGGACTTCCCTGGTGGCACAGTGGTTAAGAACCTGCCTGCCAATGCAGGGGACACAGGTTTGATCCTTGGTCCAGTAAGATCCCACATGCCACGGAGCAACAAACCCCATGCGACACAACTACTGAAGCCCATGCACCCTAGAGCCCGCGAGCCACAACTACTGTGCCTGCATGCTGCAACTACTGAAGCCCATGCGCCTAGAACCTGTGCTCCGCAACAAGAGAAGCCACTGCAATCAGAAGCCCATGCACTGCAACGAAGAGTAGCCCCTGCTCGCTGCAACTAGAGAAAGTCCACATGCAGCAATGAAGACTAAGTGCAGCCAAAAAAAAAGTGGGCATAGAGAGAACATACCTCAACATAATAAAGGCCATATATGACAAACCCACAGCTAACATCATACTTAGCAGTGAAAAGCTGAAAGCATTCCCTCTAATATCAGGAACAGACAAGGATGCTCACTCTCACCACTTTTATTCAACATAGTTTTGTAAGTCCTAGACACAGCAATCAGAGAAGAAAAAGAAATAGAAGGAATCCAAATTGGTAAAGAAGAAGTAAAACTGCCACTGTTGGCAGATGACATGATCCTATACATAGAAAATCCTAGAGATGCTGCCAGAAAACTACTAGAGCTCATCAATGAATTCTGTAAAATTATGATACAAAATAAATATACAGAAATTTGTTGCATTTCTATACACCAACAATGAAATATCAAAAAGAGAAATTAAGGAAACAATCCCATTTACCATCACATCAAAAAGAATAAAATACCTAGGAATAAACCTACCTAAGGAGGCAAAAGACCTGTACTCTGAAAACTATAAGATGCTGATGAAAGAAACTGAAGATGACACAAACAGATGGAAAGATATACCATGTTCTTGGATTGGAAGAAACAATCTTGTTAAAATGACCATATGCAAGGCAATCTACAGATTTAATGCAATCCCTATCAAATCACCAATGGCATTTTTCACAGAACTAGAACAAAAAAGTGTTTTAATTTGCGTGGAAACTAAAAGACCCCAAATAGCCAAAAGAATCATGAGAAAGAAGAATGGAGTTGGAGGAATCACATTCCCTGACTTAAGTCTATACTACAAAGCTATAGTAATCAAAACACAAAAACAGACACATAGATCAAGGGAACAGGGTAGAAAGCCCAGAAATAAACTCATGTACTGGACTTCTGTGGTGGTGCAGTGGTTAAGAATCTGCCAGCCAATGCAGGGGACACGAGCCCTGGTCTGGGAAGATCCCATGTGCCACAGAGCAACTAAGCCTGTGTGCCACAACTACTGAGCCTGTGCTCTAGAGCCCGTGAGCCACAACTACTGAGCCCACATGCTGCAACCAAGTCAGACACAAAATAGTACATACTGTATAACTCCACTTACATAAAATTTAATAATAAGCAAAACTAATCTATAGTTAAAGAAGTCAAATACTGATTTGCCTCTGGGAGCATGAGACTGGGGATTGATTGGAAAGGGCATGAGGGAACTATCAGGGTGATGGAATCATTCTATATCTTGATTAGAGTGTGGGTTACACATGCATACACATTTGTCAAAATGCATCAAACACAAGATTGGTGCATTTCACTGGGTGTAAATTTTAACTAAAAAAAATTAGAACTGTAAATAAATATTGAATTTTAGCTAAGGATATGTCTGCTGAAGTATTTAGGAGTGAAAGGCATTGATTTCTGAAACTTATTTTTAAACACCTAAAAAGATAAGATGGATTGATGGACCTGTGATCAAGTAAATAAGCAAAATATTAATTATAGAATCTAAATGGCAAATATGTGAGTGGTTAATGTACAATTTTTTTCATGTTGTCTGTATGTATGAAAAATTTCAGGATGAAATAATGAAGAAGAAGATAACATGCAACTCAGCCTCTCAGGCTCCTAACATCCCCTCCCGCTCTTACAGTAGGTTCCAATAATATTTAATTGCGTCTTGCGGCGTTCTGACTTAAAACTCATCTGTAAGCTACCAGGTCCCTTGATTCAGCCAAGTCCCTCTGCGCTCCTTCCTCTCTGAGATAAAGCACCAGGCAGAAGGGGATGGGGGATTGGACTGGAAGGACCCCTGAAAGCGGTGGCCTCACCTAGAAAAGAGGTCGGGACCTGAACTATCACAAATGCCCCGGGACCCTTACGGCAGAATCGACGGAGACAGTTAGGAAGTGGTACCTGCTGCCTCAAGTGTTGTGGTCTCTAAGCTAAACCTGGTCACCTCTTTTGAGCAAAGAGCCCTGGGATATGAAGAAAAGGAGACAACAGTCATACACCCAGCCGTGTGGATGAAAGGCTCTTGGTGCTGAAGCCAGGAGTCACTGCTGTGCCTCTGAGGTGGGACAGCCAACTTCAGGACACTGGTCCACAAGAGACCTCCCAGCTCGACATAATATCAAATGGCAAAAATCTCCCAGAGATCTCCATCTCAACAACAGCACCCAGCTTCACTCAACGACCAGTAAGCTACAGTGCTGGCCATCCTGTGCCAAACAACTAGCAAGACAGGAACATAACCCCACCCATTAGCAGAGAGGCTGCCTAAAATCATAAGTCCACAGACACCCCAAAACACACCACCAGACGTGGATCTGCCCACCAGAAAGACAACATCCAGCCTCATCCACCAGAACACAGGCACTAGTCCCCTCCACCAGGAAGCCTACACAACCCGCTGAACCAACCTTAGCCACTGGCGACAGACACCAAAAACAACGGGAACTACCAACCTGCAGCCTGCAAAAAGGAGACCCCAAACACAGTAAGATAAGCAAAATGAGAAGACAGAAAAACACACAGCAAATGAAGGAGCAAGATAAAAACCCACCAGACCTAACAAATGAAGAGGAAATAGGCAGTCTACCTGAAAAAGAATTCAGAATAATGATAGTAAAGATGATCCAAAATCTTGGAAATAGAATAGACAAAATGCAAAAAACATTTAACAAGGACCTAGAAAAACTAAAGATGAAACAAGCAATGATGAACAACACAATAAATGAAATTTAAAATACTCTAGATGGGATCAATAGCAGAATAACTGAGGCAGAAGAACGGATAAGTCCCCTGGAAGATAAAATAGTGGAAATAACTACTGCAGAGCAAAATAAAGAAAGAAAAATGAAAAGAACTGAGGACAGTCTCAGAGACCTCTGGGACAACATTAAATGCACCAACATTTGATTTATAGGGGTTTCAGAAGAAAGGAAAAAGAAAGGGACTGAGAAAATATTTGAAGAGATTATAGTTGAAAACTTCCCTAATATGGGAAAGGAAATAGTTAAGCAAGTCCAGGAAACACAGAGAGTCCCATGCAGATAAATCCAAGGAGAAATACGCCAAGACACATATTAATCAAACTGTCAAAAATTAAATACAAAGAAAACATATTAAAAGCAGCAAGGGAAAAACAACAAATAACACACAAGGGAATCCCCATAAGGTTAACAGCTGATCTTTCAGCAGAAACTCTGCAAGACAGAAGGGACTGGCAGGACATATTTAAAGTGGTGAAAAAAAAACCTGCAACCAAGATTACTCTACCCAGCAAGGATCTCATTCAGATTGATGGAGAAATTAAAACCTTTACAGACAAGCAAAAGCTGAGAGAGTTCAGCACCACCAAACCAGCTTTACAACAAATGCTAAAGGAACTTCTCTAGGCAAGAAACACAAGAGAAGGAAAAGACCTACAATAACAAACCCAAAACAATTAAGAAAATGAGAATAGGAACATACATATCGATAATTACCTTAAATGTAAATGGACTAAATGCCCCCACCAAAAGACACAGATTGGCTGAATGGATACAAAAACAAGACCCACATATTTGCTGGCTACAAGAGACCCATTTCAGACCTAGAGACACATACAGACTGAAAGTAAGAGGATGGAAAAAGATATTCCATGCAAATGGAAACCAAAAGAAAGCTGGAGTAGCAATTCTCATATCAGACAAAATAGACTTTAAAATAAAGACTATTACAAGAGACAAAGAAGGACACTACATAATGATCAAGGGATCGATCCAAGAAGAAGATATAACAATTGTAAATATTTATGCACCCAACATAGGAGCAGCTCAATACATAAGGCAAATACTAACAGCCATAAAAGGGGAAATCGACAGTAACACATTCATAGTAGGGGACTTTAACACCCCACTTTCACCAATGGACAGATCATCCAAAATGAAAATAAATAAGGAAACACAAGCTTTATATGATACATTAAATAAGATGGACTTAATTGATATTTATAGGACATTCCATCCAAAAACAACAGAATACACATTTTTCTCAAGTGCTCATGGAACATTCTCCAGGATAGATCATATCTTGGGTCAAAAATCAAGCCTTGGTAAATTTAAGAAAATTGAAATCACATCAAGTATCTTTTCCGACCATAATGCTATGAGACTAGATATCAATTATAGGAAAAGATCTGTAAAAAATACAAACACATGGAGGCTAAAGAATACACTACTTAATAACGAATTGATCACTGAAGAAATCAAAGAGGAAATAAAAAAAATACCTAGAAAAAAATGACAATGGAGACACGATGACCCAAAATCTATGGGATGCAGCAAAAGCAGTTCTAAGAGGGAAGTTTATAGCAAGACAATCCAACCTTAAGAAATAGGAAACATCTTGAATAAACAACCTAACCTTGCACCTAAAGCAATTAGAAAAAGAAAAACCAAAAAACCCCAAAGTTAGCAGAAGGAAAGAAATCATAAAAATCAGATCAGAAATAAATGAAAAAGAAATGAAGGAAAAGATAGCAAAGATCAATAAAACTAAAAGCTGGTTCTTTGAGAAGATAAACAAAATTGATAAACCATTAGGCAGACTCATCAAGAAAAAAAGGGAGAAGACTCAAATCAATAGAATTAGAAATGAAAAAGGAGAAGTAACAACGGACACTGCAGAAATACAAAAGATCATGAGAGATTACTTAAAAGCAACTCTATGCCAATAAAATGGACAACCTGGAAGAAATGGACAAGTTCTTAGAAATGCACAACCTGCCAAGACTGAATCAGGAAGAAATAGAAAATATGAACAGACCAATCACGAGCACTGAAATTGAAACTGTGATTAAAAATCTTCCAACAAACAAAAGCCCAGGACCAGATGGCTTCACAGGCGAATTCTATCAAACATTTAGAGAAGAGCTAACACCTATCCTTCTCAAATTCTTCCAAAATATAGCAGAGGGAGGAACACTCCCAAACTCATTCTACGAGGCCACCATCACCCTGATACCAAAACCAGACAAGGATGTCACAAAGAAAGAAAACTACAGGCCAATATCACTGATGAACATAGATGCAAAAATCCTCAACAAAATACTAGAAAAACAGAATCCAACAGCACATGAAATGGAGCATACACCAGGATCAAGTGGGGTTTATTCCAGGAATGCAAGGAGTCTTCAATATACGCAAATCAATCAACATGATACACCATATTAACAAACTGAAAGAGAAAAACCATATGATCATCTGAATAGATGCAGAGAAAGCTTTTGACAAAATTCAACACCGATTTATGATAAAAAACCTGCAGAAAGTAGGCATAGAGGGAACTTTCCTCAACATAATAAAGGCCATATATGACAAACCGACAGCCAACATCGTCCTCAATGGTGAAAAACTGAAAGCATTTCTACTAAGATCAGGAACAAGACAAGGTTGCCCACTCTCACCACTCTTATTCAACATAGTTTTGGAAGTTTTAGCCACAGCAATCAGAGAAGAAAAGGAAATAAAAGGAATCCAAATCAGAAAAGAAGAAGTAAAGCTGTCACTGTTTGCAGATGACATGATACTATACATAGAGAATCCTAAAGATGCTACCAGAAAACTACTAGAGCTAATCAATGAATATGGTAAAGTAGCAGGATACAAAATTAATGCACAGAAATCTCTGGTATTCCTATACACTAATGAGGAAAAATCTGAAAGTGAAATCAAGACAACACTCCCATTTACCATTGCAACAAAAAGAATAAAATATCTAGGAATAAACCTACCTAAGGAGACAAAAGACCTGTATGCAGAAAATTATAAGACACTGATGAAAGAAATTAAAGATGATACAAACAGATGCAGAGATATACCATGTTCTTGGATTGGAAGAATCAACATTGTGAAAATGACTCTACTACCCAAAGCAATCTACAGATTCAATGCAATCCCTATCAAACTACCACTGGCATTTTTCACAGAACTAGAACAATGAATGTCACAATTTGTATGGAAACACAAAAGACCCCGAATAGCCAAAGCTATCTTGAGAACGAAAAATGGAGCTGGAGGAATCAGGCTGCCAGACTTCAGACTATACTACAAAGCTACACTAAGCAAGACAGTATGGTACTGGCACAAAAACAGATAGCTCAATGGAACAGGATAGAAAGCTGAGAGATAAACCCACGCACATATGGTCACCTTATCTTTGATAAAGGAGGCAGGAATGTAGAGTGGAGAAAGGACAGCCTCTTTAATAAGTGGTGCTGGGAAAACTGGACAGCTACATGTAAAAGTATGAAATTAGATCAGTCCCTAACACCATACACAAAAATAAGCTCAAAATGGATTGAAGACCTAAATGTAAGGCCAGAAACTATCAAACTCTTAGAGGAAAACATAGGCAGGACACTCTATGACATAAATCACAGCAAGATCCTTTTTGACCCACCTCCTAGAGAAATGGAAATAAAAACTAAAATAAACAAATGGGATCTATGAAACTTCAAAGCTTTTTCACAGCAAAGGAAACCATAAACAAGACCAAAAGACAACCCTCAGAAGAGGAGAAATTATTTGCAAATGAAGCAACTGACAAAGGATTAATCTCCAAATTTATAAGCAGCTCATGCAGCTTAATAACAAAAAAACAAACAAACCAATCGAAAAATGAGCAGAAGACCTAAATAGACATTTCTCCAAAGAAGATATACAGACTGCCAACAAACACATGAAAGAATGCTCAACATCATTAATCATTAGAGAAATGCAAATCAAAACTACAATGAGATATCATCTCACACCAGTCACCATGGCCATCATCAAAAAATCTAGAAACAGTAAATGCTGGAGAGGGTGTGGAGAAAAGGGAACCCTCTTGCATTGTTGGTGGGAATGTAAATTGATACAGCCACTGTGGAGAACAGTATGGAGGTTCCTTATAAAACTATAAATAGAACTACCATATGACTCAGCAATCCCACTACTGGGCATACACCCTGAGAAAACCATAATTCAAAAAGAGTCATGTACCAAAATGTTCATTGCAGCTCTATTTACCATAGCCC
This sequence comes from Aethalodelphis obliquidens, assembly GCF_003676395.1. NCBI lineage: Eukaryota > Metazoa > Chordata > Mammalia > Artiodactyla > Delphinidae > Aethalodelphis > Aethalodelphis obliquidens. The sequence goes on along the minus strand of NW_020837970.1, from coordinate 15,466,084 downwards.
GGAGATGGAAACAACCTAAGTGTCCATCATCGGATGAATGGATAAAGAAGATGTGGCACATATATACAATGGAATATTACTCAGCCATAAAAAGAAATGAAATTGAGCTATTTGTAATGAGGTGGATAGACCTAGAGTCTGTCATACAGAGTGAAGTAAGTCAGAAAGACAGAGACAAATACTGTATGCTAACACATATATATGGAATTTAAGGGGAAAAAATGTCATGAAGAATCTAGGGGTAAGACAGGAATAAAGACACAGCCCTACTAGAGAATGGACTTGAGGATATGGGGAGGGGGAAGGGTAAGCTGTGACAAAGCGAGAGAGAGAGGCATGGACATATATACACTACCAAACGTAAGGTAGATAGCTAGTGGGAAGCAGCCGCATGGCACAGGGATATTGGCTCGGTGCTTTGTGACCGCCTGGAGGGGTGGGATAGGGAGGGTGGGAGGGAGGGAGACGCAAGAGGGAAGAGATATGGGAACATATGTATATATATAACTGATTCATTTTGTTGTAAAGCAGAAACTAACACACCATTGTAAAGCAATTATACTCCAATAAAGATGTTAAAAAAAAAAAGAAGATAACATGCAAAAACAAAGATATTGTAGAATTAAGATTATGGAGGACTTTTTAAAATCACCTAAAACATTAAATTGTGTTTTATATTCAATTTAAATACTTTAACATCATTCTTGCATTACCAAAGTAAAAAAAAAAAAGATTATTTTAGAAATTTTGGAATATGCAGAAAAGTAGAAACAAAATTTTTTAAATCTGTAAACCCATGACCCATAGAGAATCACTTAGTAACATATTAGTTTATTTTTTTACTTAATATATCTTGAACATTTTCTTGTCATTAAATGTTCTTAAAAGCATGATTTTTAGATCTTATATTCCATTGTATGTATATACTATATATAAATTATAAAAATCATTCCCTATTGTTAAGCACTGGCTTGTTTCCAAGTTTTTCTGCTGCAAACAAAGTTGGGTGAACATTTCTCTGTGTACATTTTTGACCACATTTTGATTTTTCTTAGGATGGATTTCTTGAAGTTGCATTACTAGGTCAAAAGTTAGACACATTTTTTACATTTAACACTAGCAAATTTACATACTCCAAGGAGTGTACAAGAGTCTTTTTTTTCATGCAACATAGTCACCTTGGGATATATATATTTTTTAATTCAGTTTTTTTTGTCAATTTCATAGATGGAAGATTGTATCTTATTATAGTTTTAATTTGTATTCCTTTCTACCAAACATTTCTTTTTCCAAATTCTAATAGTGATTTGTATTTCTTTTGTGAATTATCTATCCACATCTATTTCCCTATCATTCTGGGGGATTTTTACTATTTTAATTATTGATTAACTAAAACTTAAAAAAAATTATATTAAAGCTTTTTATAAAATGAGTTTATTATCCCATGACTTACGTGCTTGCTACAGATATTTTCCCCAATTTATTGCTTCCTTTTTTTAACTGAAATTTTTAGTTTGAGATACTTGTAGATTCACATGTACTTGTCAGAAATAATGCAGAGAAATTCTGCACACTCTTCACCCAGTTCCCCCAATGGTAAGATCTTGCAAAATTATAGTAAAATATCATAACCAGGATATTAACATTGATACGGTCAATGAGCAGAACATTTCTATCACCACAAAGATCCTTCATGTTGCCTTTTTTATAGTCATGCTTTCCTCCTGACCCCAGACCCTCCTTAACCCCTGACAAGCATGATTGTGTTCTCCATTTCTATAATTTCATCTTTTAGGAATTTTGTATAAGTGGAATCATACAATATGTAAATGTTTGGGATTGTCTAATTTCACTCAGCATAATTCTCTGTAGACTCATCCCAGTTGTTGTATCAATAGCTCCCTCCTTTTCATTGCTGAGTAGTATTTCATGATACAGATGTACCAGAGCTTAACCATTCCACCCATTCTAGGACATGTGGGTAGTTTCTAGTTTTTGGCTATTATGATAAAACTGTATAAGAATTCCTGTATAGGTTTCTATGTAAACATAAGTCTTCATTTCCCTGGGATAAATACCCAGGAGTGCAATAACTAGATTGTAGGGAAATTGCATGTTTAGTTTTCAAAGAAACTCTCTCTTTTCTAGAGAGGCCATTCCATTTTACATTCCCACCAGTAATATGTAAATGATCCAGTTTCTCCTCATCCTTGCCAGCCTTGGTGGTGTCACAATTTTTTTTTTTTTAATTTTAGAAATTCTGCTGGTTGTGTAGTGGTAGCTTATGGTGGATTTAATTTGCATTTCCCTAATGGTTAATGATGTTAAACATCTCTCCAGGGACTTCTCTGGTGGTCCAGCAGTAAAGACTCTGCACTCCCAATGCAGGGGGCCCAGGTTCGATCCCTGGTTGGGGAACTAAGATCCCACATACCACAACTAAGCCCGCCTGTCACAACTACTGAGTCCGCGCACCACAACGAAGAGCTCGCGTGCCACAATGGAGACCCATCACAGCCACAATTAAAAAAATTTTTTTTTCCATGTGCCTATCTGCCATCACTACATCCTTTTTTTGGTGAAATGTCACTTCATGTATTTTGTCTGTTTTCTTGTTAGATTCTTTCTTCTTATTTCCTTTTTCTTTTCCTTTCTTTCTTCTTTTTTTTTTCACTGTTGAATTTTGAGAGTTCTTTATGCATACTAGTTACTAGTCTTTTGTCACATATGTGGTTTGCAAATACTTTCTGCCCCTCTTAACATCCTCTTTTCATCCTCTTAACATGGTCTTTTGCAGAGCGCAAGTTTTTAATTTTAATGAAGTCCAGTTAATCCTTTTATGGTTGATGCCTTTGGTGTCAAGACTAAGAACTCTGTGTTTAGCACTATATGTGGAAGATTTTCTCCTATGTTTTTACCTAAAAGTTTTATAGTTTTACATTTTACTTTTAAGTCCATGATCCATTTTGAGTGAATTTTTATATAAGGTGTGAGGCTAAGGTTGAGGGTTTGTTTGTTTTTAACCTATGAATGTCCAATTACTCCAGCACCATATTTTGAGAAGTCTGTCTTTCCTCCATTGAATTGCTTTTGCACCTTTGTAAAAAAATCAATTAGGCATATATGTAGAGATCTATTTCTATCTATCTATCTATCTATTTCTGGATACTCTATTCTATTGATCCAGCGTTTATCCTTCTGCCAATAGCACACAGTCTTGATTACTGTAGCTACTTAATAAATCTTGAAATTAAGTAGATGAATTACTTCCATTTTTTCTTATTTAAAATTGTTTTAGTTATTCTAGCTTCTTTGCCTTTCCATATAAATTTTATAAAAACCTTGCCCATGTCTACAAAAAAATCTTTGTGTGATTTTGATAGAAACTGCATTAAACTTATATATCACTTTAGAGATGAGTGGCATCCTTACTGTGCTGAGCCTTCCAATCCATTCACACAATGTCTCTCCATTTATTTAGATCTTCTTTGATTTCTTTCATTAGTGTTTTGAGTTTTCAGCACACAAGCCCTCTCATGTTTTGTTAGATTTATGCTTAAGTATTTCATTTTTTGAACAATTTAAAATGGTATTTTATTTTAATTTCAGTGTTCACATGGTCATTACTAGAATATAGAAATATAATTGATTTTGTTATGTGGATCTTGTATCCTGAAAACTTGCTGAACTCACTTATTAGTTTTAGAAGGGATTTTTGGGTAGATTCTTTGGAATTTTAGGCAGACAATCATATCATTTGCAAATAGTGCCATTTTTGTTTCTTTCCTAAAATCTTTTTCTTTTTTTTTTTTTTTTTGCGGTACGCGGGCCTCTCACCGCTTCGGTCCCTCCCGCCGCAGAGCACAGGCTCCAGACGCGCAGGCCCAGTGGCCATGGCCCACGGGGCCAGCCGCTCCGCAGCATGCAGGATCCTCCCGGACCAGGGCATGAACCCGCGTCCCCTGCATCGGCAGGCGGACTCTCAACCACTGCACCACCAGGGAAGCCCCCTAAAATCTTTATTCCTTTAATTTCCTTTTCCTGCCTTAATGCTCTGACTAGAACTTCCTGCAGTATGTTGATGAAAGTGGAAATACTTGCCTTGTTCCTGAAATTTGGGAGAAAGAATTTGGTCTTTCTCCAGTAAGTAAAATGTTAGCTGTAGATTTTTTTCTATCAAATTGAGGAAGTTCCCTTCTGTTCCTTTTTTTCTAAGAGTCTTTATCAAGAATGGATGTTGAATTCTGTCAAAGGCTTTTTCTGAAATGACTGATATGACTGAGTGATTTTTCTCCTTTAGACTGTTAAAGTGGATTACAGTAATTGATCTTCAAATGTTGAATCAACCTTGCATCCTGGGAATAATCTCCACTTTGTTATAGTGTATAGTTCTTTTTGTATAGTGCTGAATTCTATTTTCTAATATTTTGTCAAGGATTTTGCATGTATATTCATGATGAATATTGGTTTGTAGTTTTCTTTTTTGTACTGTTTTTATTTGTTTTTGGTATCAGGGGAATACTAGTTTCATAAAGTGAATTGGTAAGTAATTGGTAAGTATTCTCTCTTATTTTCTGGAAGAGATTGTGTAGAATTGGTGTTAATTCTTTAAATATTTTGTAGACTTTTCCAGTGAAACCACCTGGGCCTGAAGCTTTCTTTTGGGGGGAGTTTTTATCAGTTTCCTTAATAGTTTATAGGGCTAGTTACTCAAGTTATCTGTTTCATCTTAAGTAAGTTGTGACAGTTTGTGTTTTTTTAGGAATTGGTCTTTTTTCATCTAAGTTGTCAAGTATATGTGTGTAGTTGTTCTTAGTATTTCCTTATTTTTCTTTTGATCTCTGAAGGGTCTATAGTGATAACCTCAATTTCATTCCTGATATTGGTAATTCATGCCTTCTCTCATTTTTGCTTTGTCTTCCTAGTTTTGTCAATTTTATCAATCTTTTCAAAGAACCAGCTCTTTATTTCATTGATTTTTTTCTATAGATTTTTCTGTTTTCAATTTCATTGATTTCTCTTCTTGTCCATATTCTTTCCTTTCGTCTTCTTGCATTGAGTTTATTTTACTCTCTTTCTAGGTTCTTGAGGTTCTTGAGAGCTTAGATTGTTGATCTGGGATTTTTCCCTCTTTTCTAATGTATGCATTTAGTGCTAAAATTTCCCTCTCAGCACCGCTCTAACTGCATTCCACAAATTTCTATATAATTTATTTTTATTTGAATTCAGTTCAATGTATTTTTAAAAATTTTTATCTAGGTAAAGTCAATTTACAATATTATGTTAGTTTCAGGTGTACAGCAAAGTGATTCAGTTATATATATTTTTTCAGATTATTTTCCATTTTAGGTTATTACAAGATATTGAATATAGTTCCCTGTGCTATACAGTAAATCCTTGTTGCTTATCTGTTTTATATATAGTAGTTTGTATCTGTTAATCCCATAATCCTAATTTATCCCTACCACCCCTTCTTTCCCCTTTGGTAACCATAAGTTAGTTTTCTACACCTGTGCTGTACAATGTATTTTTTATTTCTCTTGTGACATCTTCTTTGATCCATGAATTTTTTGTTAGTAGTGTGCTGTTCCGCTTCTAATCGTTTAAAAATCTCACTGTTATCTTTTTGTTATTGATATCTAGTTTGATTCCATTGTGTTCAAAGAAGAAACTCTTCATGATTTTAATTCTTAAATTTGTTGAGGCTTGTTTTATGGCCCAGGATATGGTCTATCCTCGCATATCTTGGTATATTCTGTTAGGGCTTCGAAGGAACGTGTAATTTTGTTGTTTTTGGGTGGAACGTCCTAAAAATGTCAATGAAATCCTGTCAGTTGTTGTTTTCCTCTTTATCCTTGCTGATTTTCTGTCTAGCTCTATCTCTTGTTGAGAAAGGAGTATTGAAGTCTTCAACTCCAAGTGTGGATTTGTCTATTTCTCCTCTCAGCTCTATCAGGTTTTTTGTTTGTTTGTTTGTTTTAGCTCTATCAGTTTTTGCTTCATATATTTTGCAGCTTTGTTGTTGGTATATATACATTTAGGATTGTTACACTTTCTTGGTAGATAGGTCCCATTATCACTGTGTAATGTCCCTCTTTGTCCCTGGTAAAATTGTTTGCTCTGAAGTCTACTTTATCTGATATTAATATAGCCACTCCTGCTTTCTTTTGATTGCTATCTGCATGGGAGTTATATTTTCTAAAGAGCTTCTTTAAAATGGAAAATAGATGATGAGAATTCTAGTTACATACTTTTTAAAAATGGAGTGAACTTTTAGTTTTCCATAGTGAAAAGAACCCGAAATTGCAAAGACCAAGCAGCATTGCTGAATTTACTCCCCATGCACTCTCTTGTGGGTGAACAAATTAATAAAAAAAAAAGAAATGAATCCTAGTAACTTTGATATGCCTGATTCAAAGCTGACATATACCAATCCTTGTAGAATTTATGCCAAAGAACAGAACTACAGTCAGAGGTCTTCTGCTAATTTGTATTTTATGGTGATGATTCTCCCAACCTCTAAAATTTTGCTGGATTCCCCCAGGCCTCACATTCACAAAAGATCTTAAATATAAAATTTTAATATTTTTTCCAAATGAAACCATACATATAACCACAGAGGCATGCAAACAAAACTGAAAGAGGCTTATCCAGGAAGTTTAAACTTGTGGTCCATTACTGGACCACATTGCTGATTCTGTGTTGTGAATTAATATTTTTATGAATTCTGTAATTATCTTCTATTAGCACAATTATAGTAAATTTTATTATTTCTGATTTTTTTGTATTAAAATGGCCAATTTTTAAAATGTAGATATTTAAAATATGCTTTAATACTTGTGGCCCCATTCAGACACTTCTTCATTTTATGAAGAAATGGCCCCTTTCAGACATTTCTTCATTTAACTTACCAGGAATCCTAAAAAATGGCATTAACAGAGTTCTCTTTTGATGGCTCTAGTGAGTCCTGAGTCCTTTGAGTATAGTATGCCCTGATCTAAGATGACTGGATTCATATTAGCTGATTATCTAGGCTTTTATCTAGAAAGAAACAGAGCCCAGGTATTTTTCCCCTTGTGTTGGAACAGCACCTTGGAAGAATCAACACTAGAAGTGTTGCTTTCTACCCACCCTCATGAAACATCAGGCTGGGATGCTGATCTACCAATTCAAATAAACCATTTAACAAAACTAAAATGTATCACATCTTGTCCTTTATGTCTGTAATAGGAGGCAGATTCCCAAACTAAATACAAATACAGAGTAGACATTTTATCACCTTTTCTGGAAAGCCAAAAGCTTTCTCAAAATCCACTTGAAAGCTGATGCCACGACTGTGTAATATAAATACAGGCCAAGGACCAAGTTCCAGTCCTTCAAGATGGGATATTTTTTGGTGAATCTAGATATTTAAAAAATTCATATCCTCCAAATTATAGAGGATAGTGGAAAATGTCAGGAGAGTTAATGGCCTTACTAAATTGAACACTGTCATGAGTTAAAAGACAAAAAGAGGGCTTCCCTGGTGGCGCAGTGGTTGGGAGTCTGCCTGCCGATGCAGGGGACACGGGTTCGTGTCCCGGTTCGGGAAGATCCCACATGCCACGGAGCGGCTGGGCCCGTGAGCCATGGCCACTGAGCCTGCACGTCCAGAGCCTGTGCTCTGCAACGGGAGAGGCCACAATAGTGAGAGGCCCGCGTACCGCAAAAAAAAAAAAGACAAAAAGAAAAATCGGTCCACAACACAACTGACGTTCATGCCAGTCCACTGTTCACTCACTGGAGGTGACAGCCCGAGGCAGCACTGTGATCAAAGAGAAAGGCGGAGGGCTTCCCTGGTGGCGCAGTGGTTAAGAATCCGCCTGCCAATGCAGGGGACACGGGTTCGAGTCCTGGTACAGGAAGATCCCACATGCCACGGAGCAACTAAGCCCATGCAACACAACTACTGAGCTTGCACTCTAGAGCCTGTGAGCCACAACTACTGAAACCCACGCACCTAGAGCCCATGCTTCGCAACAAGAGAAGCCACCACAATGAGAAGCCTGTGCACCACAACAAAGAGTAGCCCCCGCTTACCACAATTAGAGCAAGCCTGTGCACAGCAACGAAGACCCAACTCAGCCATAAATAAATAAATAAAATTTATTAAAGAAAAAGAGAAAGGTGGAATTATGTGTGGGTTACATGTTACCATCTTCATATTGGCACGGTCTGGCAGAGCCATATATAGGTGTTATGATGGGATTCAAGCCTTGAAATCATGATATTTGTGATCAGAATTAATGGAGGTTTTCATCTGTTATCCATTGCTACTTTAAAAACAATAAAACAGAATCCTTCTGAGGCTTAAAAGATAAATATTAAAAGAGCAAATGGGTACAGAAGTCTCATTAACTGATTACTTAGGATCACTTCTCTCAAACCACTGACATATTAATTTGAAGCAAAGTTTAAATTGTTTTGTTATGGTTTAAATAAGTAATACACTCACATGGGTCAAAAATCAAACAAAGAGCTGTGCAATAAGAATAAAATACCTAGGATCAAACCTACCTAAGGAGACAAAAGAACTGTACTCCGAAAATTATAAGACATTGATGAAAGAAATTGAAGATGACACAAACAGATGGAAAGATATACCATGTTCTTGGATTGGAAGAATCAATCTTGTTAAAATGACCATATAACCTAAAGCAATCTACAGATTTAATGCAATCCCTATCAAATTACCAACGGCATTTTCCCCAGAACTAGAATAATTTTAAATTTTGTGTGGAAACACAAAAGACTCTGAATAGCCAAAACAATCCTGAGAAAAAAAGAACAGAGCTGGAGGAATCATGCTCTGGGACTTCAGACTATACTACAAAGCTACAGTCATTAAAGAGTATGGTACTGGCACAAAAACAGACACAGATCAATGGAACAGGATAGAAAGCCCAGAAATAAACCCACACACCTATGGTCAATTAATCTACAACAAAAGAGGCAAGAATATACAATGGAGAAAAGATAGTCTCTTCGATAAGTGGTGCTGGGGAAACTGGACAGCTACATGTAAAAGAATGAAATTAGAACATTCTCTAACACTATATACAAAAATAAACTCAAAACAGATTAAAGACCTAAATGTAAGACAGGATACTATAAAATTCCTAGGGGAAAACATAGGCAGAACACTCTTTGACATAAATTGCAGCAATAGTTTTTTGGATCCATCTCCTAGAGTAAAAGCAAGAATAAACAAATGGGGCCTAATTAGACTTAAAAGTTTTTGCACAGCAAAGGAAACAATCAACAAAATGAAAAGAAAACCTATAGAATGGGAGAAAATATTTGCAAATGATGAGACTGACAAGGGAGGGAATAATTTCCAAAGTATCCAAACACCTCATACAGCTCAATAAAAATAAAAACTGGGCAGAACCTAAGTAGACGTTTCTCCAAAGTGGATATACAGATGGCCAACAGGCATGTGAAAAGATGTTCAATATTGCAAATTATTAGAGAAGTGTAAATCAAAACTACAATAAGGTATCACCTCACACCAGTCAGAATGGCCATCATCAAAAAGACTACAAATAGGGCTTCTGGGAAGATGTCGGAAGAGTAAGACGCAGAGATCACCTTCCTCCCCACAGATACACCAGAAATACATCTACACGTGAAACAACTCCTACAGAACACCTACTGAACGCTGGCAGAAGACCACCCAAAAGGCAAGAAACCCCCCACGTACCTGTGTAGGGCAAAAGAAAAAAGAATAAACAGAGACAAAAGGATACGGACGGGACCTGCACCAGTGGGAGGGAGCTGTGAAGGAGGAAAGGTTTCCACACACTAGGAAGCCCCTTCGCGGGCGGAGACTGCGGGTGGCAGAGGGGGACGCTTCGGAGCCACGGAGGAGAGCACAGCAACAGGGGTGCAGAGGACAAAGCGGAGAGATTCCCACACAGAGGATCAGGGCCAACCAGCAGTCACCAGCCCGAGAGGCTTGTCTGCTCACCCGCCAGGGCGGGCGGGGCTGGGAGCTGAGGCTCGGGCTTCGGTCAGAGCGTCGAGAGAGAACTGGGGTTGGCGGCGTGAACACAGCCTGCAGGGGGTTAGTGCGCCACGGCTAGCCGGGACGGAGTCCGGGGAAAAGTCTGGACCTGCTGAACAGGCAAGAGACTTTTTCCTCCTTCTTTGTTTCCTGGTGCGCGAGGAGAGGGGATTAAGAGCGCTGCTTAAAGGAGCTCCAGAGACGGGTGCAAGCCGCGGCTAAAAGCGCGGACCCCAGAGACGGGCATGAGACGCTAAGGTTGCTGCTGCCGCCACCAAGAAGCCTGTGTGCGAGCACAGGTCACTATCCACACCCCCCTTCCAGGGAGCCTGTGCAGCCCGCCACTGCCAGGGTCCCAGGATCCACGGACAACTCCCCCGGGAGAGCGCACGGTGTGCCTCGGGCTGGTACAACATCACGCCAGCCTCTGCCGCCACAGGCCCGCCCCCCCATCATGCCCCTCCCTCCCCCCGGCCTGAGTGAGCCAGAGCCCCCGAATCAGAGGCTCCTTTAACCCCGTCCTGTCTGAGCGAAAAACAGACGCCCTCCGGCGACCTACACGCAGAGGCGGCGCCAAATCCAAAACTGAGGCCCTGGGATCTGTGAGAAAAAAGAAGAGAAAGGGAAATCTCTCCCAGCAGCCTCAGAAGCAGTGGATTAAAGCTCCACAATCAACTTGATGTACCCTGCATCTGTGGAATACATGAATAGACAACGAATCATCCCAAATTAAGGAGGTGGACTTTGAGAGAAAGATTTATGATTTTTTCCCCTTTTCCTCTTTTTGTGAGTGTGTATGTGTATGCTCTGTGGGAGATTTTTTCTTTATAGCTTTGCTTCCACCATTTGTCCTAGGGTTCTATCCATCCTTTTTTTAAATATTTTTTTTCTTAATAATTATTTTTTATTTCAATAACTTTATTTTATTCTACTTTATCTTCTTTCTTTCTTTTTTCTTTCCTTCCTTCCCTCCTTTAGACAATGAATCATCCCAAATTGAGGAGGTGCACTTTGAGAGAAAGATTAATGATTTTTTCCACTTTTCCTCTTTTTGTGAGTGTGTATGTGTATGTTTCCGTGTGAGATTTTGTCTGTATAGCTTTGCTTCCACCATTTGTCCTAGGGTTCTATACATCCGTTTTGTTTTTGTTTTTTAATTTTTTCTTTTTTTTCTCTTAATAACTATTTTATTTTAATAACTTTATTATTTTTTATCTTACTTTATCTTCTTTCTTTCTTTTTTTCCCTCCTTCCCTCCGTCGTTCTTTCCTCTCTGCCTCCTTTCTTTCTTTCTTTCTACTAATTCTTTCTTTCTACTTTTTCTCCCTTATATTCTGAGCCACATGGACGAAAGGATCTTAGTGCTACAGCCAGGAGTCACTGCTGTGCCTCTGAGGTGGGACAGCCAACTTCAGGACACTGGTCCACAAGAGACCTCCCAGCTCCACATAATATCAAACGGCAAAAATCTCCCAGAGATCTCCATCTCAACGCCAGCACCCAGCTTCACTCAACGACCGGCAAGCTACAGTGCTGGACACCCTATGCCAAACAACTAGCAAAACAGGAACACAACCCCACCCATTAACAGAGAGGCTGCCTAAAATCATAATAAGTCCACAGACACCCCAAAACACACCACCAGACATGGACCTGCCCACCAGAAAGACAAGATCCAGCCTCATCCACCAGAACACAGGCACTAGTCCCCTCCACCAGGAAGCCTACACAACCCACTGAACCAACCTTAGCCACTGGGGACAGACACCAAAAACAACAGGAACTACGAACCTGCAGCCTGCAAAAAGGAGACCCCAAACACAGTAAGATAAGCAAAATGAGTAGACAGAAAAACACACAGCAAATGAAGGAGCAAGATAAAAACCCATCAGACCTAACAAATGAAGAGGAAATAGGCAGTCTACCTGAAAAGGAATTCAGAATAATGATAGTAAAGATGATCCAAAATCTTGGAAATAGAATAGAAAAAATGCAAGAAACATTTAATAAGGATATAGAAGAACTAAAGATGAAACAAGCAATGATGAACAACACAATAAGTGAAATTAAATATACTCCAGAAGGGATCAATAGCAGAATAACTGAGGCAGAAGAACGGATAAGTGACCTGGAAGATAAAATAGTGGAAATAACTACTGCAGAGCAGAATACAGAAAAAAGAATGAAAAGAACTGAGGACAGTCTCAGAGATCTCTGGGACAACATTAAATGCATCAACATTCGAATTATAGGGGTTCCAGAAGAAGAGAAAAAGAAAGGGACTGAGAAAATATTTGAAGGGATTATAGTTGAAAACTTACCTAATATGGGAAAGGAAATAGTTAATCAAGTCCAGGAAGCGCAGAGAGTCCCATACAGGATAAATCCAAGGAGAAATACAGCAAGACACATATTAATCAAACTATCAAAAATTAAATACAAAGAAAACATATTAAAAGCAGCAAGGGAAAAACAACAAATAACACACAAGGGAATCCCCATAAGGTTAACAGCTGATCTTTCAGCAGAAACTCTGCAAGCCAGAAGGGAGTGGCAGGACATATTGAAAGTGAGGAAAGGGAAAAACCTACAGCCAAGATTACTCTACCCAGCAGGGATTTCATTCAGATTCGACAGAAAAATTAAAACCTTTATAGACAAGCAAAAGTTAAGCGAATTCAGCACTACCAAACCAGCTTTACAACAAATGCTAAAGGAACTTCTAGGCAGGAAACAAAAGAGAAGGAACAGACCTACAATAACAAACCCAAAACAATTAAGAAAATGGGAATAGGAACATACATATCGATAATTACCTTAAATGTAAATGGACTAAATGCCCCCACCAAAAGACACAGATTGGCTGAATGGATACAAAAACAAGACCCATATATTTGCTGTCTACAAGAGACCCATTTCAGACCTAGAGACACATACAGACTGAAAGTAAGGGGATGGAAAAAGATATTCCATGCAAATGGAAACCAAAAGAAAGCTAGAGTAGCAATTCTCGTATCAGACAAAATAGACTTTAAAATAAAGACTATTACAAGAGACAAAGAAGGACACTACACAATGATCAAGGGATCGATCCAAGAAGAAGATATAACAATTGTAAATATTTATGCACCCAACATAGGAGCAGCTCAATACATAAGGCAAATACTAACAGCCATAAAAGGGGAAATCGACAGTAACACATTCATAGTAGGGGACTATAACACCCCACTTTCACCAATGGACAGATCATCCAAAATGAAAATAAATAAGGAAACACAAGCTTTAAATGATACATTAAACAAGATGGACTTAATTGATACTTATAGGACATTCCATCCAAAAACAACAGAATACACATTTTTCTCAAGTGCTCATGGAACATTCTCCAGGATAGATCATATCCTGGGTCACAAATCAAGCCTTGGTAAATTTAAGAAAATTGAAATCGTATCAAGTATCTTTTCCGACCACAACGCTATGAGACTAGATATCAATTACAGGAAAAGATCTGTAAAAATACAAACATATAGAGGCTAAACAATACACTACTTAATAACGAAGTGATCACTGAAGAAATCAAAGAGGAAATTAAAAAATACCTAAAAACAAATGACAATGGAGACACGGCGACCCAAAATCTATGGGATGCAGCAAAAGCAGTTCTAAGAGGGAAGTTTACAGCAATACAATCCTACCTTAAGAAACAGGAAACATCTCGAATAAACAACCTAACCTTGCACCTAAAGGAATTAGAGAAAAGAACAAAAAAAACCCAAAGTTAGCAGAAGGAAAGAAATCATAAAAATCAGATCAGAAATAAATGAAAAAGAAATGAAGGAAATGATAGCAGAGATCAATAAAACTAAAAGCTGGTTCTTTGAGAAGATAAACAAAATTGATAAACCATTAGGCAGACTCATCAAGAAAAAAAGGGAGAAAAATCAAATCAATAGAATTAGAAATGAAAATGGAGAAGTAAAAACTGACACTGCGGAAATACAAGAGATCATGAGAGATTACTTAAAAGCAACTCTATGCCAATAAAAGGGACAACCTGGAAGAAATGGACAAATTCTTAGAAATGCACAACCTGCCAAGACTGAATCAGGAAGAAATAGAAAACACGAACAGACCAATCACGAGCACTGAAATTGAAACTGTGATTAAAAATCTTCCAACAAACAAAAGCCCAGGACCAGATGGCTTCACAGGCGAATTCTATCAAACACTTAGAGAAGAGCTAACACCTATCCTTCTCAAACTCTTCCAAAATATAGCAGAGGAAGGAACACTCCCAAACTCATTCTACGAGGCCACCATCACCTTGATACCAAAACCAGACAAGGATGTCACAAAGAAAGAAAACTACAGGCCAATATCACTGATGAACATAGATGCAAAAATCCTCAACAAAATACTAGAAAACAGAATCCAACAGCACATGAAACGGATCATACACCAGGATCAAGTGGGGTTTATTCCAGGAATGCAAGGAGTTTTCAATATATGCAAATCAATCAACATGATACACCATATTAACAAATTGAAGGAGAATAACCATATGATCATCTGAATAGATGCAGAGAAAGCTTTCGAGAAAATTCAACACCCATTTATGATAAAAACTCTGCAGAAAGTAGGCATAGAGGGAACTTTCCTCAACATAATAAAGGCCATATATGACAAACCCACAGCCAACATCGTCCTCAATGGTGAAAAACTGAAAGCATTTCCAGTAAGATCAGGAAAAAACAAGGTTGCCCACTTCCACTACTCTTATTCAACATAGTTTTGGAAGTTTTAGCCACAGCAATCAGAGAAGAAAAGGAAATAAAAGGAATCCAAATTGGAAAAGAAGAAGTAAAGCTGTCACTGTTTGCAGATGACATGATACTATACATAGAGAATCCTAAAGATGCTACCAGAAAACTACTAGAGCTAATCAATGAATTTGGTAAAGTAGCAGGATACAAAATTAATGCACAGAAATCTCTGGCATTCCTATACACTAATGATGAAAAATCTGAAAGTGAAATCAAGACAACACTCCCATTTACCATTGCAGCAAAAAGAATAAATATCTAGGAATAAACCTACCTAAGGAGACAAAAGACCTGTATGCAGAAAATTATAAGACACTGATGAAAGAAATTAAAGATGATACAAACAGATGCAGAGATATACCACATTCTTGGATTGGAAGAATCAACATTGTGAACATGACTCTACTACCCAAAGCAATCTACAGATTCAATGCAATCCCTATCAAACTACCACTGGCATTTTTCACAGAACTAGAACAATGAATGTCACAATTTGTATGGAAACACAAAAAACCCCAGATAGCCAAAGCAATCTTGAGAACGAAAAATGGAGCTGGAGGAATCAGGTTCCCTGACTTCAGACTATACTACAAAGCTACAGTAATGAAGACAGTATGGTACTGGCACAAAAACAGAAAGATAGATCAATGGAACAGGATAGAAAGCCCAGAGTTAAACCCACGCATATATGGTCACCTTATCTTTGATAAAGGAGGCAGGAATGTACAGTGGAGAAAGGACAGCCTCTTCAATAAGTGGTGCTGGGAAAACTGGACAGGTACATGTAAAAGTATGAAATTAGGGCTTCCCTGGTGGCTCAGTGGCTGAGAGTCCGCCTGCCGATGCAGGGGACACGGTTTCGTGCCCCAGTCCGGGAAGATCCCACATGCCACGGAGTGGCTGGGCCCATGAGCCATGGCCGCTGAGCCTGCTCATCCAGAGCCTGTGCTCCGCAACAGGAGAGGCCACAATAGTGAGAGGCCCGCATACCCCAAAAAATAAAAAATAATAATAAATTTTAAAAAAAGTATGAATTTAGATCACTCCCTAACACCATACACAAAAATAAGCTCAAAATGGATTAAAGACCTAAATGTAAGGCCAGAATCTATCAAACTCTTAGAGGAAAACATAGGCAGAACACTCTATGACATAAAATACAGCAAGGTCCTTTTTGACCCACCTCCTAAAGAACTGGAAATAAAAACAAAAATTAAAAAATGGGACCTAATGAAACTTCAAAGCTTTTGCACAGCAAAGGAAACCATAAACAAGACAAAAAGACAACCCTCAGAATGGGAGAAAATATTTGCAAATGAAGCAATCTGACAAAGGATTAATCTCCAAAATTTATATGCAGCTCAATAACAAAAAAACAAACAACCCAATCCAAAAATGGGCAGAAGACCTTAATAGACATTTCTCCAAAGAAGATATAGACTGCCAACAAACACATGAAAGAATGCTCAACATCATTAATCATTAGGGAAATGCAAATCAAAATTACAATGAGATACCATCTCATACCAGTCAGAATGGCCATCATCAAAAAATCTAGAAACAATAAATGCTGGAGAGGGTGTGGAGAAAAGGCAACACTCTTGCACTGTTGGTGGGAATGTAAATTGATACATCCACTGTGGAGAACAGTATGGAGGTTCCTTAAAAATCTACAAAGTGAACTACCAAATGACCCAGCAATCCCACTACTGGGCATATACCCTGAGAAAACCATAATTCAAAAAGAGTCATGTACCAAAATGTTCATTGCAGCTCTATTTACGATAGCCCGGAGATGGAAACAATCTAAGTGTCCATCATCGGATGAATGGATAAAGAAGATGTGGCACATATATACAATGGAATATTCCTCAGCCATAAAAAGAAACAAAATTGAGCTATTTGTTATGAGGTGGATAGACCTAGAGTCTGTCATACAAAGTGAAGTAAGTCAGAAAGACAGAGACAAATACTGTATGCTAACACATATATATGGAATTTAAGGGAAAAAATGTCATGAAGAACCTAGGAGTAAGACAGGAATAAAGACACAGACCTACTAGAGAATGGACTTGAGGATATGGGGAGGGGGAAGGGTAAGCTGTGAGAAAGGGAGATAGAGGCATGGACATTTATACACTACCAAACGTAAGGTAGATAGCTAGTGGGAAGCAGCCGCATAGCACAGCGAGATCAGCTTGGTGCTTTGTGACCGCCTGGGGGGGTGGGATAGGGAGGGTGGGAGGGAGGGAGAAGCAAGAGGGAAGAGATATGGGAACATATGTATACGTATAACTTATTCACTTTGTTATAAAGCAGAAACTAACACACCACTGTAAAGCAATTATACTCCAATAAAGATGTAAAAAAAAAGAAAAAACCTAAATTAGACCTACACTACTTGAGGAGACAGCTTCTAATTCTGGCAAATCCTGAATCACATGAATTAAGAAATTGAATCATGATAAAATAAAAGATAAAGTCCATGTTTGACAACTCAAAAAAAAAAAAAAGAAGACTACAAATAATAAATGCTGGAGAGGGTGTGAAGAAAAGCAAACCCTCCTACATTGTCAGTGAGAATGTAAATTGGTGCAGCCACTATGGAGACCAGCACAGAGGTTCCTTAAAAAACTAAAAATAGAGTTACCATGTGATCCAGCAATCCCATTCCTGGGCATATATCTGGAAAAGACGAAAACTCTAATTTGAAAAGACACATGCATATGTATAATAGATAACTAATAATAAGGACCTACTGTATAGCACAGGGAACTCTACTCAATACTCTGTAATGGCTTTCACAGGAAAAGAATCTAAAAAAGAGTGGATATATGTATAACTGATTCAGTTTGCTGTACACCTGAAACTAACACATTGTAAATCAACTATACTCCAATAAAAATTTTAAAAAAGAAAAAGACATATACACCCCAATGTTCATAGCAGCACTATTTACAATAGCCAGCACATGGAAGCAACCTAAATGTCCATCAACAGCTACATGGATAAAGAAGATGTGGCATATATGCACAATGAAATATTACTCAGCCATAAAAAAGGAATGAAATAATGCTATTTGCAGCAACATGGATGAACCTAGAGATTACCATACTAAGTGAAGTAAGTCAGAAGGGAAAGACAAATATCATACAATATCACTTATATGTGGACTCTAAAAAAAATGATACAAATGAACTCATTTACAATACAGAAATAGACTCACAGACATAGAAAACAAATTTATGGTTACCAAAGGGGAAAGAGGAGAAGGGATAAATTGGGAGTTTGAGATTAACAGACACAAACTACTATAATAAAATAGATGAACAACAAGGACTTGCTGTATAGTACAGGGAACTGTATTCAATATCTTGTAATAACCTATAATGGAAAAGAATCTGAAAAATATATATATTGGGCTGGCCAAAAAGTACCTTCAGTTTTTAACTAAAAATAAAAGACACATTTTTCATTTTCACCAAGAACTTTGTTGAAGAATGTATTCAACCATTTTGTTCCACTACCTTCTCCCATTTTTCAGGCAACTTCATAATTCCATCTTCCCCCAAATTTTTATCTTTTTGAGCAAAGAACTGTTCCAGATGCCCTTTACAGTCTTCCAGGGAATTGAAATTTTTTCCATTAAGAGAATTTTGTAAAGACCTAAATAAATGGAAATCCAAAGGTGCAATGTCTGGTGAATACAGCAGATGAATCAGAACTTCCCAGCCAAGCTCTAACAGTTTTTGCCTGGTCATCAAAGAAACATGCGGTCCTGGGTTATCCTGATGCAAGATTCTGCATTTTCTGTTGACTAATTCCGGACGTTTTCGTCGAGTGCTGCTTTCAGTTGGTCTAATTGGGAGTAGTACTTGTTGGAATTAATCATTTGGTTTTCTGGAAGAAGCCCATAATAGAGGACTCCCTTCCAATCTCACCATACACACAACATCACCTTCTTTGGATGAAGACCGGCCTTTGGTGTAGTTGGTGGTGTTTCATTTTGCTTGCCCCACGATGTTTTCCATTCCACATTGTTGTACAGTACCCACTTTTCATCACCTGTCACAATTTGTTTTTAAAACACAACGTTTTCATTACATTTCAGTAGAGAATCGCATGCAGAAATATGGTCAAGGTTTTTTTCGCTTAACTTCTGTGGAAACCAAACATCAAATTGATTCACATAACCAAGCTGTTGCAAATGATTTTCAGTGCTTGATTTGGATATTTTGAGTATGTCGGCTGTCTCCCGCCTGGTATAACATTGGTTGTTCTCAGTTAATGTCTTGATTTGATCGCTGTCAACTTCAACTGGTCTACCCGACCGTGGAGAATCATCCAGTGCAAAATCTCCAGCACAAAACTTTGCAAACCGCTTTTGACATGTTCGGTCAGTCACAGCACCTTCTGCATACACTGCACAAATCTTCTTTTGCGTTTCAGTTGTGTTTTTACCTTTCTTGAAATAATAAAGCATGATATGCTGAAAATGTTGCTTTTTTCTTCCATCTTCAATAGTAAAATGGCTACACAAAAATTCACCAATTTTGATGTCTTCTTTTAAATGCACACTGATATGACAGCTGTCACATACAATCTAACAAAATTGTTTCGAATGAAGTTAAAGACAACTAAGTGCTACTAGAGCCATCTTACAGAAAAAACCGTATGAACATTTTGGCCAACACTATATATATATATATATATATATATATATATATATAACTGAATCACTTTGTTTTACACCTGAAACAAACACATTATAAATCAACTATACCTCAAAAAAATAAGTAAATAAAATTAAATTAAAATTTTTAAGGGCTTCCCTGGTGGCACAGTGGTTCAGAATCTGCCTGCCAATGCAGGGGACACAGGTTTGAGCCCTGGTCTGGGAAGATCCCACATGCCGCGGAGCAACTAGGCCCGTGAGCCACAACTACTGAGCCTGCGCGTCTGGAGCCTGTGCTCTGCAACAAGAGAGGCCATGACAGTGAGAGGCCCGCGCACCGCGATTGAGAGTGGCCCCCGCTTGCCGCAACTAGAGAAAGCCCTCGCACAGAAACGAATACGCAAGAGCGCTGCTTAAAGGAGCTCGAGACTGGCGTGAGCCGCGGCTAGAAGCGCGGACCCCAGAGACGGGCAGGAGACGCTAAGGCTGCTGCTGCCGCCACCAAGAAGCCTGTGTGCGAGCACAGGTCACTATCCATACCTCCCCTACGGGGAGCCTGTGCAGCCCGCCACTGCCAGGTTACCAGGATCTAGGGACAACTTCCCCGGGACAATGCACGGCGAGCCTCAGGCTGGTGCAACGTCACTCAGGCCTCTGCCACCGCAGGCTCGCCCTGCACTCCGTACCCCTCCCTCCCCCACTGGCCTGAGTGAGCCAGAGTCCCCGAATCAGCGGCTCCTTTAACCCCATCCTGTCCCAGCTAAGAACAGACGCCCTCCAGCGACCTACAAGCAGAGGCGGGGCCAAATCCAAAGCTGAGGCCCTGGGATCTGTGAGAACAAAGAAGAGAAAGGGAAATCTCTCCCAGCAGCCTCAGAAGCAGCAGATTAAAGCTCCACAATCAACTTGATGTACCCTGCATCTATGGAATACCTGAATAGACAACGAATCATCCCAAATTGAGGAGGTGGACTTTGAGAGCAAGATTTATGACTTCTTCCCCTTTTCCTCTTTTTCTGAGTGTGTATGTGTATGCTTCTGTATGAGATTTTGTCTGTATAGCTTTGCTTCCACCATTTGTCCTAAGGTTCTATCCGTCCATTTTTTTTGTTTTGTTTTTTAATTTTTTTCTTAATAATTATTTTTTAATTTAATAACTTTATTATATTTATTTTATTTTACTTTATCTTCTTCCTTCCTTCCTTCCTTTCTTTCTTTCTTCCTACTTCTACTAATTCTTTCTCTCTACTTTTTCTCCCTTTTATTCTGAGCCGGGTGGATGAAAGGCTCTTGGTGCTGCAGCCAGGAGTCACTGCTGTGCCTCTGAGGTGGGAGAGCCAACATCAGCATACAGGTCCACAAGAGACCTCCCAGCTCCACATAATATCAAACGGCAAAAATCTCCCAGAGATCTCCATCTCAACGCCAGCACCCAGCTTCACTCAACGACCGGCAAGCTACAGTGAAGGACACCCTATGCCAAACAACTAGCAAAACAGGAACACAACCCCACCCATTAGCAGAGAGGCTGCCTAAAATCATAATAAGTCCACAGACACCCCAAAACACACCACCAGACGTGGACCTGCCCACCAGAAAGACAAGATCCAGCCTCATCCACCAGAACACAGGCACTAGTCCCCTCCACCAGGAAGCCTACACAACCCGCTGAACCAACCTTAGCCACTGGGGACAGACACCAAAAACAACAGGAACTACGAACCTGCAGCCTGCAAAAAGGAGACCTCAAACACAGTAAGATAAGCAAAATGAGAAGACAGAGAAACACACAGCAGATGAAGGAGCAAGGCAAAAACCCACCAGACCTAACAAATGAAGAGGAAATAGGCAGTCTACCTGAAAAAGAATTCAGAGTAATGATAGTAAAGATGATCCAAAATCTTGGAAATAGAATAGACAAAATGTAAGAAACATATAATAAGGATATAGAAGAACTAAAGATGAAACAAGCAATGATGAACAACACAATAAATGAAATTAAAAATACTCTAGATGGGATCAATAGCAGAATAACTGAGGCAGAAGAACAGATAAGTGACCTGGAAGATAAAATAGTGGAAATAACTACTGCAGAGCAGAATAAAGAAAAAAGAATAAAAAGAACTGAGGACAGTCTCAAGACCTCTGGGACAACATTAAATGCACCAACATTTGATTTATAGGGGTTCCAGAAGAAGAAGAGGAAAAGAAAGGGACTGAGAAAATATTTGAAGAGATTATAGTTGAAAACGTCCCTAATGTGGGAAAGGAAATAGTTAATCAAGTGCAGGAAGCACAGAGAGTCCCATACAGGATAAAGCCAAGGAGAAATACGCCAAGACACATATTAATCAAACTGTCAAAAATTAAATACAAAGAAAGCATATTAAAAGCAGCAAGGGAAAAACAACAAATAACACACAAGGGAATCCCCATAAGGTTAACAGCTGATCTTTCAGCAGAAACTCTGCAAGCCAGAAGGGAGTGGCAGGACGTATTTAAAGTGATGAAGGAGAAAAACCTGCATCCAAGATTACTCTACCCAGCAAGGATCTCATTCAGATTTGATGGAGAAAGTAAAACCTTTACAGACAAGCAAAAGCTGAGAGAGTTCAGCACCACCAAACCAGCTTTACAACAAATGCTAAAGGAACTTCTCTAGGCAAGAAACATAAGAGAAGGAAAAGACCTACAATAACGAACCCAAAAACAATTAAGAAAATGGGAATAGGAACATACATATCGATCATTACCTTAAATGTAAATGGACTATATGCTCCCACCAAAAGACACAGATTGGCTGAATGGATTCAAAAACAAGACCCATATATATGCTGTCTACAAGAGACCCACTTCAGACCTAGAGACACATACAGACTGAAAGTAAGGGGATGGAAAAAGATATTCCATGCAAATGGAAACCAAAAGAAAGCTGGAGTAGCAATTCTCATATCAGACAAAATAGACTTTAAAATAAAGACTATTACAAGAGACAAAGAAGGACACTACACAATGATCAAGCGATCGATCCAAGAAGATATAACAATTGTAAATATTCATGCACCCAACATAGTAGCAGCTCAATACATAAGGCAAATACTAGCAGCCATAAAAGGGGAAATCGACTGTAACATATTCATAGTAGGGTACTTTAACACCACACTTTCACCAATGGAGAGATTATCCAAAATGAAAATAAATAAGGAAACACAAGCTTTAAATGATACATTAAACAAGATGGACTTAATTGATATTTATAGGACACTCCATCCAAAAACAACAGAATACACATTTTTCTCAAGTGCTCATGGAACATGCTCCAGGATAGATCATATCTTGGGTCACAAATCAAGCCTTGGTAAATTTAAGAAAATTGAAATTGTATCAAGTATCTTTTCTGACCACAACGCTATGAGACTAGATATCAATTACAGGAAAAGATCTGTAAAAAATACAAAAAAAAAAAAAAAAAAAAAAAGAAACGAAGACCCAACACAGCCATAAATAAATAAATATTTTAAAAGGTGTGCAATAAAAACTTTTGCATCCTCCAATTACTCAGTTCCTATGTGCTACCCTACTGATGATACACTTGCATCACTTTTTAAATTACTTCTAAGATATTTTTCAAAAAGGAATATATCCTAACTACCCCCCTTCTTTACACAAAAGGTAGCATTAAGAGCATGATCTCTGAAGCCAGATTGCCCATGTTTAAACCCCAGTTCTTCCACAAATTAGCTGTGACTTTAAGCAAGTTTCATAACCTCTTAGTGCCTCGATTTCCTCACCTGTATAATAAGGTTGTCTCATATGGTTATTTGAGGATCAGATGAGCAAATATATGTATGAAGCCCTTAGGACAGGGCCTGGCACACAGTGAGCCACCTATATGTGACATGTGGTGCTGTCATCATAAGGAGGTGTGGTATCAGAATTCCAAGTGCGTGAGCTCTGGAGTGAGACTGCCCAAGATCAAATCTTACTTCCTTACATGTGAAATGTAGAAAATAATAGTACTTACCCTCACAGGGTCGTTGTGAGATTGAAATGGACAGTGCCTCATACTGGGTAAGCATGGCTGTATTTCCTCAGGTCCAAAATGCCACGTATGTAAGACACATCATTATTTTATGGACTAGGAAAGAAAAAAAACATCCAATTAAATTATGACATGCCTTTGACTATAACACATCCTCATTTCAAGTACGTCACAAAGTGAAAAAATGCACATCTTAGAATTGATGAAATATGGGATACAAGTGTTAGCTATTACATTCTTATTTTCACTTAAAAATACATCTTGGATATCATTCTGTATTGGTGCAAAAAGAGCCTCTCCTTTTTTTTTTTTAAAGTGGCTATATAGTAATCCATTGTGTGGTTGAGCCATAAATTATTTAACTGGTCTCCTATTAGTTTCCAGTCTATTGCTGTTACAAACAATACCGCAATGAATAACCTTGCAGACGTGTCATTTTGCAAGCCTGCTAGTCTATCTGTAGGATAAATTTCCAGAACTGGCATTGCTGGGTCAAAGAGCACACGTATTTGAAATTTTGGCAGGTATTCTAAGCTCCAGTTTAAATGGTCAGTCTAATCTCACAAATTCTCACTCTAGAAAGCGATCTTACAGAAATTCTAGCACAAGTTGCAAAGACATATGGAATAACTATAGCAAGAATGTGTGACGTGGAGACATAGTGCAAAGAGCTCTACAATATAAACTCATCTAAGCCTCACAGTCCTATGAGGTGGGGCTAATTCTCCCCGTTTTACAGTTACGGAGACTGGACACAGAGGGGAAAGCTACAGAAACAGGATTGCGCCCAGGCAGCCTGTTTCTAGTCTGTGCTCTTAGCATGATACAAATATACTCTTTTGAAATTGTAAAAAAAAAAAAAAAATTGAGAAGCCTGAATGTTCCGAAGTGAGTTAGTTAATATTATTATCGGGGGGGGGATAACTTAGGAGTTTGGGATTAACGAATACACACTACTACTCATAAAACAGGTAACCAACAAGGACCTACTGTATAGCACAGGGAACTATACTCAGTATTTTATAATAACCTACAAGTGAAAAGAATCTGAAAAAGAATATATATATATACGTATCTGAAGCACTTTGCTGTATACCTAAAACTAACACAACATTGTAAATCAACTATACTTCAATAAAATATATATATGTATTGTTATAAATCTACACTGAGGGAAACAGTGTAACCATGATAAAGAATGAAGTAAATCTTCATACGGCAACCTTAACACATGTCCACAATGTATTGTCTTGTGAAAAAAATTTAAAAGGAGTCTGCAGGGCAGTTAGCACAGGCTGAGGACATTCCAATAGATGTCAGTAGTCATGTATCAATCTGACAGATAGATAATAAAAGGTCTAGAAGGATAATTAAACAATTAAAGATATTTACTCCAGGGGTTCGTGCCCTGGTCCGGGAAGATCCCACATGCCGCGGAGCAGCTGGCCCCGTGAGCCATGGCCGCTGAGCCTGCGCATCCGGAGCCTGTGTTCCGCAACGGGAGAGGCCACAGCAGTGATAGGCCCGCGTACCACAAAAAAAAAAAAAAAAAAAAAAAGATATTTACTCCAAATCCCCGATTGTGAGCGAGTGATAGGGACTTCACTTTGTACACTTCCAAATTATTTGAATGTTTTTACTGAACCTGTTGTTGTTGTTAGGAGGTCATTTAATTCCAGACAACGTTTTCCTTCATCCCTGCACCAATGTCATCAGAAACACCAAGAAATGATTGGGTATAAAAGGACACTACGGACCTTGTGAGTTTAAAAAAAAAAAGAAGAACCAACCCAGATTCAGAGAAATATAGTACTGACCTGTACTACTGTATTACTTGGGAAATGATTCAGCACAATCATCTACTAAAGTCACTTATCAAATACTAATAGTATTTAAATGACTACAAGACAGTTCATTTTCCTTTAGCACTTTTCATATTGTTTCCTCCATTTCTAAGTTCTTTTGACCCCCTGGAATCTTCCCGAGCTGACTTGAATTTCTCTTTCACCAGATACCAATTAAAGTAAAATTTAAGATCTTTACACCAGGATGTGCGGGGGGTGCTGTCTATGAATGATCCTAAAAGGAATCCTTTTTTTTGGAAAGGTCCAGTCTAGGCTGAGGTGGTGGAGTAGGTCTGAGCACACAAAGTCATTGATGATTTCAGGAGAGGGAATTCCCTGGTGGTCCAGTGGGTAGGACTCTGCGCTTCCACAGCAGGGGCTACTCTTCATTGTGGTGCATGGGCTTCTCATTGCAGTGGCTTCTCTTGTTGCAGAGCATGGGCTCTAGGAGCGTGGGCTTCAGTAGTTGTGGGTCGTGGGCTCTAGAGCACAGGCTCAGTAGTTGTGGTACACGGGCTTAGTTGCTCTGCGACATGTAGGATCTTGCCAGACCAGGGATCAAACCCATGTCCCCTGCGTTGGCAGGCAGATTCTTAACCACTGTGCCACCAGGGAAGTCCCTAAAGGCAATTTTTAAGGAATCAGTTCTCTACCAGGAAAGCCAAGAAGAGGACTAAAGTTTCATCTTCCTGTAAAGAACTGGGCTGCTGAGGTTCTCAGGAGGAAGCATCTCTTCCAGTCCACCAGACCCTCTGAGGTCCAAGCCGTTGCACTCACTTCAGGCTCTGGATAAAGTTCCCATCAGGGGATCCTAATTTTTCATGCCTCTCTTCTTTTTGTCACCCTTTTCATACTTCTTAAAGTGGTCAGCTCTCCTTCCAACTTCATCTTACCTTTTCTTTCATTGTTAGCTTTTTTTCTCTTTCATACTTCTGCTGAGAGTTTTTTTTGGAGTATGGGGCATTTGGAAAACTTTAGGAGAAAAATGTTCTGCCTCCTTTCTCGTTGATCTAAAAATGTGATGTTCGCTGTATCCTGGGAACCCTTTTTTTACTGTCCCATTATTATTCTGCCCTGGCATCTTGGAGGTGACTGGAAGGGGTTTCTGGAACTGATATGGTTCCTGAATTCGTAAACTCCCTTTGTGTCCCGAGGTCAGAGGGATCCACACTCTCTGGCCATGGTTGGAACCCTAAAGCTAGAAGTCATATTTGATGCTTTACAACAGAAAGGGACAGAATTTGTTGTCTTCTTTGAGATCTTTCCCATAACTTCTCATGTTCCTGGTGGACATTTGCTACTGGTGCTTTGAGGTTTGTACTTCCTTTCTTTTTCTTTACTTTCCTTATTTAACTAAAACATTGTCTTTGTTTTCTTCTGCTTCACGGTAGTATTCAAAACATCTATTCTTTTCAGCTGTTCTTCCTTCATGATGAAAGGGGTCAACTATGGATACTGGAAGAAGCCTGTTTCCTGATCCTGTGTCATTTCAAGAATATGCTTGTGATGGGGCGCCCCCCTCAGGGCCTGCCTCCTCCCCAAGGGGTGGTCCATCCCTCCCTGCCTTTCTTCTCCTTTATGAACCCGCCATCAATTCTCCTGCAAAGCTCAGCATCCAACCCCAAGCCATTTGCTCAGGAAGCTCCCTGTGCAGCCTCAGCCACAATGTCTCCCGTGCTTTTCACTGGAACTAAAGCACCACTTCCTGGTTGTGACTTTATGTGAAATATATAACTTCCTGGATTGCATCATTTCCTGGAGGTCAGCATCTCACCGAACCAACAACTTCCCCATTCAAATTTGTCCTTGTCACCTACAGTGTACTTGGAAGTCAATGCCTGATTTCAGTCCCTCGTTCAAAATTTGTTAAGAGTGTGTTAAGTGGGACTTCCCTGGTGGCGCAGTGGTTAAGAATCCGCCTGCCAATACAGGGCACATGGGTTCGAGCCCTGGTCCGGGAAGATCCTACATGCCACGGAGCAACTAAGCCCGTGCGCCACAACTACTGAGCCTGTGCTCTAGATCCCACGAGCCACAACTACTGAGCCCATGTGCCACAACTATTGAAGCCCACAGGCCTACAGCCCGTGCTCCGCAACAAGAGAAGCCACCGCAATGAGAAGCCCGCGCACTGCAACGAAGAGCAGCCCCTGCTCACGGCAACTAGAGAAAGCCCGCGCGCAGCAACGAAGACCCAACTCAGCCAAAAATAAATAAATTAATTTAAAAAAGAGGGTGTTAAGTGTTCTTATCACAAACAAACAAAAGGACATAAGGAAACTTTGAGAGGTGATGTGTATGTCTATTGCTTTGGTTGTGGTAAAGATCTCACAAGTGTGAGCATGTGTCCAAACTCATAAAATTGCACACATTAAATCTTTGTCATTCTTGGTTTATCAGTTAGGCCACAATAGACCTGCTTTAAAATAACTCCAATCTTTTGTAATGCTCTGCAACATCTAGGGATTTTTTTGTATTTTTCAACCAACTCCTATTTTTTTTTAACATCTTTATTGGAGTATAATTGCTTTACAATGTTGTGTTAGTTTCTGCTGTTTAATAAAGTAAATCAGCTATATGCATACATATATCTCCATATCCCCTCCATCTTGCGTCTCCCTACCACCCTCCTTATCCCATTCTTTCTCTCATTCTGAGTGTTGTCTTTTCGTATTATTTATGGTTTCCCTTGCTGTGCAAAAGCTTTTACGTTTCATTAGGTCCCGTTTGTTTATTTTTGTTTTCATTTCCATTTCTGTAGGAGGTGGGTCAAAAAGGATCTTGCTGTGATTTCTCTCAGATTTTTCATCATTAGTGTATAGGAATGCAAGAGATTTCTGTGCATTAATTTTGTATCCTGCTACTTTACCAAATTCATTGATTAGCTCTAGTAGTTTTCTGGTAGCATCGTTAGGATTCTCTATGTATAGTATCATGTCATCTGCAAACAGTGACAGCTTTACTGCTTCTTTTCCGATTTGGATTCCTTTTATTTCTTTTTCTTCTCTAATTGCTGTGGCTAAAACTTCCAAAACTATGTTGAGTAAGAGTGGTGAGAGTGGGCAACCTTGTCTTTTTCCTGATCTTAGTAGAAATGGTTTCGGTTTTTCACCATTGAGAATGATGTTGGCTGTGGGTTTGTCATATATGGCCTTTATTATGTTGAGGAACGTTCCCTCTGTGCCCACTTTCTGGAGAGTTTTTATCATAAATGGGTGTTGAATTTATCAAAAGCTTTTTCTGCATCTATTGAGATGGTCACATGGTTTTTATCCTTCAATTTGTTAATATGGTGTATCACATTGAATGATTTGCGTATATTGAAGAATCCTTGCATTCCTGGGATAAACTCCACTTGAGCATAGTGTATGATCCTTTTAGTGTGCTATTGGATTCTGTTTGCTAATATTTTTTTGAGGATTTTTTTTTTTTTTTTGATGGTACATGGGCCTCTCACTGTTGTGGCCTCTCCCGTTGCGGAGCACAGGCTCCGGACGCACAGGCTCAGTGGCCATGGCTCACAGGCCCAGCTGCTCCGCGGCATGTGGGATCTTACCAGACGGGGGCACGAACCCATGTCCCCTGCATCGGCAGGCAGACTCTCGACCACTGCGCCACCAGGGAAGCCCTTGTTGAGGATTTTTGCATCTATGTTCATCAGTGATATTGGCCTGTAGTTTTCTTTTTTTGTGACATCTTTGTCTCCTTTTGGTATCAGGTTGATGGTGGCCTTGTAGAATGAGTTTGGGAGTGTTCCTTCCTCTTCTATATTTTGTAAGGGTTTGAGAAGGATAGGTGTTAGCTCTTCTCTGAATGTTTGCTAGAATTCACCTGTGAAGCCATCTGGTCCTGGGCTTTTGCTTGTTGGAAGATTTTTAAACACAGTTTTAATTTCATTCCTTGTGATTGGTCTGTTCATATTTTTTATTTCTTCCTAGTTCAGCCTTGGAAGGTTATACCTTTCTAAGAATTTGCCCATTTCTTCCAGGTTGTCCATTTTATTGGCATAGAGTTGCTTGTAGTAGTCTCTTAGGATGCTTTGTATTTCTGCAGTGTCCATTGTAACTTCTCCTTTTTTATTTCTAATTTTATTGATTTGAGTCCTCTCCCTCTTTTTCTTAATGAGTCCACCTGATGGTTTATAAATTTTGTTAATCTTCTCAAAGAACCAGCTTTTAGTTTTATTGATCTTTGCTATTGTGTCCTTCTTTTCTTTTTCATTTATTTCTGATCTGATTTTTATGATTTCTTTCCTTTTGCTAACTTTGGGGGTTTTTTTGTTTTTCTTTCTCTAATTGCTTTAGGTGTAAGGTTAAGTTGTTTATTTGAGATGTTTCTTGTTTCTTAAGGTAGGATTGTATAGCTATAAACTTCCCTCTTAGAACTGCTTTTGCTCCATCCCATAGGTTTTGGGTCTTTGTGTTTTCATTGTCATTTGTTTCTAGGTATTTTTTGACTTCCTCTTTGATTTCTTCAGTGATCTCTTGGTTATTTAGTAGTGTATTGTTTAGCCTCCATGTGTTTGTGTTTTTTACAGTTTTTTTTTTTTTTTTTTTTTTGCTGTAATTGAAATCTAGTCTCATAGCATTGTGGCTGGAAAAGATGCTTGAAATGATTTCAATTTTCTTAAATTTACCAAGGCTTGATTTGTGACCCAAGATATGGTCTATCCTGGAGCATGTTCCATGAGCACTTGAGAAGAAAGTGTATTCTGTTGTTCTTTGGAGGAATGTCGTATAAATATCAATTACGTCCATCTTGTTTAATGTATCATTTAAAGCTTGTGTTTCCTTATTTATTTTCATTTTGGATGATCTGTCCATTGGCGAAAGTGGGGTGTTAGAGTCCCCTACTCTTATTGTGTTACTGTTGATTTCCTCTTTATGCCTGTTAGAATTTGCCTTATGTATTGAGGTGCTCCTATGTTGGGTACATAAATATTTACAATTGTTATATCTTCTTCTTGAATGATCCCTTGATCATTATGTAGTGTCCTTCTTTGTCTCTTCTAATATTCTTTATTTTAAAGTCTATTTTGTCTGATATGAGAATTGCTACTCCAGCTTTCTTTTGGTTTCCATTTGCATGGAATATCTTTTTCCATCCCCTTACTTTCAGTCTGTATGTGTCCTTAGGTCTGAAGTGGGTCTCTTATAGACAGCATATGTATGGGTCTTGTTTTTGTATCCATTCAGCCAGTCTATGTCTTTTGGTTGGAGCATTTAATCCATTTACATTTAAGGTAGTTATTGATATGTATGCTCCTATTCCCATTTTCTTAATTGTTTTGGGTTTGTTATTGTAGGTCTTTTCCTTCTCCTGTGTTTCCTGCCTAGAGAAGTTCCTTTAACATTTGATGTAAATCTCGTTTGGTGGTGCTGAATTCTCTCAGCTTTTGCTTGTCTGTAAAGCTTTTAATTTCTCCATCAAATCTGAATGAGATCCTTGCTCGGTAGAGTCATCCTGGGTGTAGGTTTTTCCCTTTCATCACTTTAAATATGTCCTGCCAGTCCCTTCTGGCTTGCAAAGTTTCTGCTGAACGATCAGCTGTTAACCTTATGGGGATTCCCTTTTATGTTATTTGTTGCTTTTCCCTCGCTGCTTTTAATATCTTTTCTGTGTATTTAAGTTTTGATAGTTTGATTAATATGTGTCTCGGCCTGTTTCTCTTTGGGTTTATCCTGTATGGTACTCTCTATCCTTCCTGGACAGTAGTCTCTGTGCTTCCTGGACTTGATTGACTATTTCCTTTCCCATGTTATGTATGTTTCCGACTATAATTTCTTCAAATATTTTCTCAGACCCTTTTTTTTTCTCTTCTTCTTTAGAACCCCTATAATTTGAATGTTGGTGCGTTTAATGTTGTCCCGGAGGTCTCTGAGACTGTCCTCAATTCTTTTCATTCTTTTTTCTTTATTCTGCTCTGCAGTAGTTATTTCCACCATTTTATCTTCCAGCTCACTTATCCGTTCTTCTGCCTCAGTTATTCTGCTATTGAGTCCTTCTAGAGTATTTTTAATTTCAGTAACTGTGTTGTTCATCACTGTTTGTTTGCTCTTTAGTTCTTCTAGATCCTTGTTAAATGTTTCTTGTATTTTTTCCATTCTGTTTCCGAGATTTTGGGTCATCTTCACTATCATCACTCTGAATTCTTTTTCAGGTAGCTTGCCTATTTCATCTACATTTATTTGGTCTTGTAGGTTTTTACCTTTCTCCTTCATCTGTAACATATTTTTTTGTTGTTTCATTTTTTTCTTTTTTTTGGTAGATGGTGCTATATTCCTTTCTTACTGGTTGTTTGGCCTGAGACGTCCAGCCCTGGAGTTTGCAGGCAATTGGATAGAGCTGGGTCTTGGTGCTGAGATGAGGACCTCCGGGAAGCCTAACTCCTATAAATATTCCCTGGGGTCTGAGGTTCTGTGTTAGTCCAGCGGTTTGGACTTGGAACTCCTACCACAGGAGCTTGGGCCTGACCTCTGGCCTGGGAACCAAGATCTCTCAAGCTTTGTGGTGCAGTAAAAAAAAAGAAAGAAAGAAAGAAAGAAAGAAATGAACAGTACAATAGCAAAGGATAAAAAACAAAATAAAATTAGATATATTAGGAAAAATAAAACTATAAGTGAAACAACTGCAGCAAGGTAAAATAAAACCACAACAGAAAAAAAAAGGGGGTGGGGTGGGAACAAGCTAAAAGGAGAGAACAATAACAAAGTATAAAGAATAAAATAAAATTAGAAAAATAAAAGATTTATTAGGAAAAACAACAATGAATCAACAAGGTAAAACAGAACCCCAATCTAAAAGAGGAAAAAAGAAAAACAAAAGACTTGGCTACGGGAGCGGAGTTTAGGTGGGGAGTGGAACTTAGGCAGGGGCAGGGTTTAGGGTGAGGTAGGACCTAGGCGGGTGGTGGGGTGACGTTTGAATGTGGGGCAGGGCCTCTGCTTAGGACCCGAGCAGAAGGGGAGAGGCAGCATGTAGAGAGGAAGGCGTCTGGAGTGTGGAGTTCTGGAGTTTGGCAGTAGGGCCCTGAGTGAGGGTGCGTGGGTGGAGTTCAGGCCCAGCGCAGTTGGAGGGAGGGGGTCTCCCAGTGTAGAGGTGGGGCCCTGGGAGGGGGTGTAGGGGCGGGGCTTGGGCTCTGTGCAGGAGGAGGGAGGCTCCTAGGGCAAAGGATTAGGCCCGGGAGTGCGTGGTGCCTAAGTGGACAGGGAAAGCACTGGCCGCATTCCCTTCCAGTCCTTTGCACCCCTCCCCCATCATCTCCCCCAGGGTCTCCACCTTCTCTGCTGGACCCCTAGCGGGGGTGGGTCCCACTGGGTGTAGGAATTCCTTCCCTCTCCCAGCTGCCCCTCAGGGGTGCCGGTCCCGGAGGTCCGGCCTTTACTTTTGTTCCCCCTTCCTTCCTTCTCACTCCCTCAGGACCCACGCGGCTGGAGGGGGCCTTGGTGGGCAGAGGATCAGGCCCTGGATCTCAGCAGGCTTCGAGGGCCCAAGTGGGCAGGGGAAACGTGGCCACACTCCCTTTTGAGCCTCTGCCCTCCATGTGGTTCCCCAATTTCCCCCTTCAGGCGTGGGATCCCTTCCCTTCCCCCAGCCGCCCCTCAGGGGCGCCAGTCCTGTCTCACCTCCACGTCTCTTCCCTCTTCACTCCCCCCATGCCCCATGTCCTACCCAGTCGCTCGGTGTTCCTCCTGTCCCCTTAGGTGTCTGTGGTCCCCCACCGGTGCCTGGTAGGTGCCCTAGTTGTGAGGAGACGGGAATTCTGTGTCCTCCTAGTCCGCCATCTTGACTCTGCCCATCCCAACTCCTATTTTTTGAATTTTGTGTGCACACACGTGCTCAGTGGGCAAAACTGAAGCGTAATATCTTTGGTGGGCCAAAGGCTGCACCTCTTGGACTCCTGTGAAGGATTTGGGGGATAGTTAATAGATGCTAGTCATACCAAACAGGCATCTGCCATTGGCCTGAGAATATTTCCTTCACTTCTTAGTCTTGCTATTTGCTGCAAGTGTTCTCTCAGCCTTGATTTCTGTGTAAGTTAGTTGGGCATAATAAATAATTCCCGTATTTTATCAGTGTTTATCACTTAGAATTTTTTTCAATTTTGTAGTTAATTGAAAGTACTCTTTTAGAGTTATGTTTTTATCATTCATCTCTCTTTTACACATCAAAAAAAAGAAAAATAAATTGGTTTTGGCATCCCTAAAACTTGTCCACATTTAAAGTCTAGCCCTTGTGAATCACCATGGTTCAGCAACATCACCGTCTGTGTTTTTCTGTATGAGGTTATCCTCTGTGCTCTGTGGGTTGAAGAGGTAGCCCTTCTTAAAAGGACACTTCACTAGTCAGTAGTCTTTGGAATTTTCTTTCTAACCACTGACACTAATTTTGCAAGTACAGGCAATAAAACTACCTCAGGACTGCTGCCTGGCCAATATGATTATGAATCACACCCCAATATTGGAGAATTAAGATGGGATAAATGAGGGTCTTTGAATTGAAGTATAGCATGGAATGTATTTTTCATCATGTGTTGTAGTAATCAGTAACCTATTGTTTCTTCATAATGCTTTGTGATGAAAGTCACCTTATCATTCTATTTTTTAGGTTTGGAAACTCAACCTCAGAAAGGTAAAGTAAGCTACACAAGTAATTGGAGGAAGAGTTTGCATCCAGCTGTGTCCAACCAAGCCATCCCCTCTCCATGCCCCTGCCCATTCCACCCTGCTCCATCTTTGACACTGTAAAGCCTCTTATTTTGCCCTTGGAGGTTAATAGATCTTGGGGCACTCTGTTTCTCTAGGCCACACCAGCTTGGAGGGAGCAAGTATAACTGCATCATAAATAACATGAATAAAACAATGTTTCTATGACCCAATCTCTACCCACAGAATTGCAGGAATCCCAGAGGCTCTCCAATCTCTCTCAACCAGCTTAGGGAATATCCAGGTGGGTCTCATAGGTACTTCCCAATTAGTCCACCAGGCCCTTAACTCAGTAGGTTGCCTTTCTCCCATTTGTCCTTCTGTGGGCCAAAGGTCACTGACCAGAATTTCCACAGGGAGGATCTCTCATCCTCCTCCCATCTGCTCTAAATACCCTCCATGTGTGGTGGGGCTCTTTTTTTGTTCCCTGCTCTCAGAACTGGGTCCCTGTACCAAGTCTGTGGGTTGGGTATCTCTCCTGAGAGAGGCTCTCTGACCTGACCTTTATGGAAAATGATTCTCCCCGCTTCAATCTTCCTGTCTATGGCCTACCCACAACCTCCAACTTTCCAGACATGCTCAGATGCACAGGAATTCACAGCTGTGGCAGCTTAAGGCTAAGCTCTAGGTTGAAGGACCCGAAGACATAAGCCCTGTCTCCCTGTATTAGTTTTCTGTTGCTATGGTAACAAATCACCACAAATGTAGTGGCTTAAAACAGCACACTTATTATCTCACATTTCTGTAGGTCAGAAGTCCAGGCAGGCTTGGTTGAGTTCTCTGCTTATGGTTTTCATAAGGCTGAAATTAAAGTGTCAGGACTGGGCTCTTGTCTGAAGGCTCTGGGGGAGAATCCACTTCCACACTCCTTCAGGTTGCTGATAGAATTCTGTTTTTGTTGTGGTTGTAGGACTGAGGTCCCTGTTTCCTTGCTGTCAGCCGGGGGCTGGTCTTTGCTTCTACATGCTGCCTTATTTCTTCTCGTGCTTTCCATGTGCTGCCTCCACCCCTCCAGCAATAATCGGTTGCCCTCTCATGCTTTGAGTCTCCAGCTTCCTCTTCTTCCTCATCTCTGATTCCAGCAAGATAAAGTGCTCTACCTTTAAGGGCTCACGTGACTGGATCGGCCCCACCCAGGTAATACAGGATATCTCCCTATAATCACCATAAGATGCAAAACTTTGATTATATCTGAAAAGTTGCTTACCATGTAACAAAACATATTCATAGGTTTCAGGGATAATGGCATGGTTATCTCTGGGGGAGCATGGCTTGGTCTACCACACCCCTAATTAGTTTGGAATCTTGCAGAGTGGGTATACGGCACAACCCTGACATTGCAGGCACCTAATAAATTCTGTTTCTCGGAGGATTTGGGGGGGGCCCTTTTGTCTAACAAAGAAGATTAAAGAGAGGGTTAAAATTCCTGAGAATTTAGTTTAAAAAAAGTTCTTTACTCAAATTAATAGGGGAAAAGACACTGCCGCCTTGTGGGAGGTAAATCCCTTAAAGTCAGTGGCTCTGGCTTGGTGGTACTCCTAAAGCTTGGTGTGAGGAAGCCTCTGGGTACTGTCTGCTGTTTCTGGGGTGGACAGAGC
This sequence comes from Aethalodelphis obliquidens, assembly GCF_003676395.1. Classification (NCBI taxonomy): domain Eukaryota; kingdom Metazoa; phylum Chordata; class Mammalia; order Artiodactyla; family Delphinidae; genus Aethalodelphis; species Aethalodelphis obliquidens. The sequence goes on along the minus strand of NW_020837970.1, from coordinate 15,430,352 downwards.
AGATGGCCCATCTCCTGTTGTTGATCAGACTGGGCAGAGTGGGTTTGCTTAGGGCCAGGGAGCTGGGGTTAAAGATGCTGGCTTTTCCCAGGCTGGCTTTTAGCCAGTGGCTTGGGAAATCTTGGATGGGGAGGCTGTGTGAAAACAAATTCACATGCGTTCGGTCAGGTACATTTTGTGCTGGGGACTTACACATTCTGGACCTCCTCGAACCTCACAGAAACCCACCGGTAGGCTGTAGGGGCCCCATTTTACAGATAAGGAAACTCAGGCTCTGAAACTCAGGCTCTGAGAGGGTAAATGACACTCTCAAAGTCACTCGGTGAGGCACAGAGGCAGCACTAGAGCCTGCTCTTCTCTCATAGTTCATCCTCTTTCCTCCATTCTGCAGGCACTCCATGGGGAGGCAAGGAGCCATGGTTTGTCACTGATGTACTGGGTGACTATGGAAGCTTCTCCACTTGTCATTCAAGTCCTAGTCTACCTCTCTCCTGACCACCTCAATTTTTTTTCCCCTCCAAGTACCTACGCCATGCATTCATTCATTCTGAACTCAATACACTTAAGTATTTATAACACACTAGGCGCTATGCTGGGTGCTGGAAATGAAGGCAAGCAAGACAGACCATCCGGTCCACCCATCAATGAGCTGACAGCTGCCTTCACTCTTGGAGAAGACAATTATACAAGTAACAACAGTGAAGTGTGATAAGCATTAGGATGGGGATATCGAGGATGCTATGAAATAGCAGGGTGTAGGTTCTAACCTATTCTAATGATAAGAAGAACCTCTTGGAGGGGATATCAAAGTCAAGTCCTGAAGGATAAGGTGAAATTAGCTAGACCAGGAGAGTGGGCAAGAGTGATGCAAGCAGAGACTTCCCTGGTGGTCCAGTGGGTAAGGCTCCACTGTCCCAAAGCAGGGGGCCTGGGTTTGATCCCTGGTCAGGGAACTAGATCCCTCATTCATGCTGCGACTAAGAAGTCCACGTGCCGTGACTAAAGATGCTGCACAGCCTAAGTAAATAAATAAGTAAATCAATATTTTTAAAAAAAAGTGATGCAAGCAGAAGGGACATGGCATACAAAGGCCAGGAGGCAAGAGTGCCTGGAAAAATAGTTCATGAAATCAGGAGAACAAAGTGAAACCAAGCAGCACCCTGTGGGGTCCCTCCTGGGTATAAATCCTTTCTGTGCTCCCTGTTTCTGGTTTGTAGGAAATAGGTTTCATTCAGCCTCCTGGACCTTCCCTACGTTCCAAAGAGCAGATTCAAACAATTACTAATCGGGGAAGTAAGAGAATGTAGAAACAAGGGAGGGTCAGCCAAGAAACAATAGTGTAGCAATGGGGCAGGGTCCCGGTTTCTCCAAAAGGAATATACGTAACAATATCTTTGAGTTCTTTTGCAGGCCCCCCACCAGGTGGAGGGTAATAACTTCAGGCTGGGCACAAGATTCCTGGAACACCACCCTGTTACCTCACCAACAACCAATCAGAAGCAAGTCACACATCCTGCAGCCCTCACCTCAAATTTTGCCTATAAAAACTTCTCCCTAAAAACCATCAGGGAGTTTGGGCTTTTTTTTTTTTTTTGCGGTACGCGGGCCTCTCACTGCTGTGGCCTCTCCCGTTGCGGAGCACAGGCTCCGGACGCGCACGCTCAGCGGCCATGGCTCACGGGCCCAGCCGCTCTGCGGCATGTGGGATCTTCCCGGACCGGGGCACGAACCTGTGTCCCCTGCATCGGCAGGCGGACTCCCAACCACTGCGTCACCAGGGAAGCCCCAATAATTTAATTTTTGACTTTTTTTTTTTTTTTTAACGGTACGCGGGCCTCTCATTGTTGCGGCCTCTCCCGTTGCGGAGCACAGGCTCCGGACGCGCAGGCTCAGCGGCCATGGCTCACGGGCCCAGCCGCTCCGCGGCATGTGGGATCTTCCCGGACCGGAGTACGAACCCGTTTCCCCTGCATTGGCAAGCGGACTCTCAACCACTGCGCCACCAGGCAAGCCCCAGTTTGGGCTTTTTGAGTGGAAATCTCCTGGTCTCTTTGCTTGGCCCTACAATAAATCGTTCTCTGCTCCAAACTCTGACGTTTCAGTTTGTTTGGCCTCACTGTGTGTTGGGCACATGAACTTCAGTTCAGTAACAAAAGCAAAACAAAAAGTATCCACCTGACACATTTTTGGACAACAAACTATTCTCCAACACCAGTTGGGTGTTCAACAATTCAATTCATTCTGAAACTAACCACCCAGAGTTAGTGCAGACCCTACAGCTCAGTCCCACAACACGACCTCCACTTCAGATACCAGTTTTAAGTCTCAGGCCACCCAAACCTCTGACCTACTGTCTATAAATAAGGGGCTCCCTGGACCCCCTCCTTGGGGTTGATGATTTGCTAGATCAGCTCACCAAACTCAGGAAGTCACTTTACTTACACTTACCAGCTGATAATAAAGAAGTACACAGGGAGAGATCAGGAAGGGTCCGGAGCAGAGGAACTTCTCTCTGTGAAACTGGGGTGCACCATCCTCCCAGCATGTGAACGTGCTCACCAACTCCAAACTACTCTCTCTCTCGCTTGCTCTTCAAGGGTTTTTATAGACCTCAACCTCCAGCGTTTCCTTACCAACTCCCAGCGGGAAATTCTCACACTTTAATCACCTGGTCCTTCTGGTAACCAGCCCCATCTGGAGGCTATCTAGGGGCCCTGCCCTAAATCACTTCTTTAGCATAAACTTAGGATAGAAAGGGATTCCTTATGAATAACAAAAGACACTCCTATCACTCAGGAAATCCCAAGGATTTCAGGAGCTCTGTGCCAGGGAAAAGCAGAGACCAAATATTTATTTAATTATATAGCAGTCTATAAGGAGCAGAGTTTCAGGCAGCAAATGGCAAGAGCTGAGGCCTGAGAGATAAGAGGACCAGATCAAGAAAGATTTGTGTATAGATGAGGTTAAACAATTTCTAATTTAGTGCAGTGGGGTGCCCCTAAGGGTTTAAGTAGGGGAGTGATAGGGTGAGATTTGCATGTTATAAAGATGCCTTTTGGAGAACTGATTATAGGGACAAACCTAGAGTCAGAGAGACTAGTAAGGAAGATATTATGGTAATCCTGGTGGAGACAATGAGTGGCTTTGGGAGGCCAACAAGATGGAAAGAAGTGGGTGGGGTCACGAGAGGGTTGAGCTGGCCTGACTTTGATGTTGGATGCCTTGTGATCTCTATCATTCTTCCGGAAATTAATTGTGCTCTCCCTTACAACATTTATTTTTACATTTATTCGTACTTCTTTAATGTTGTTGTTTGACTTTTCATGCATTTATATCTATGACTCCAACATTCCTTAAAATCTGAGATGATCGCACATACCTAATACAAATGTAATTTTTTCTTTCTTCTTTTTTTTTGATTCTTTGGGCCTCAGTTTCCTTATTGTTAACGTGGAGTTGATAACCCAGGCTTTCCCTGCCCCATAAAGTTATTTTGAAGACCTGGTATTCAATGAGATGATGATGAAATGCTTTAAATAGGATGCAGCTGTAACAGATGATGCTCAGAAAGGGATTACCTATCTGCATTAGATTAGTACTGCCCGGAGTGTATATTGGTCAGGATGCAGTCAGAAAAAGAGAAGAAAAAAGCTGGTGTGGTCTCTCTTGTGTGGTTGATTCTTAAATTATGACTTAAGTTCAATTAGTAATGGCCACATAATACTGACTTCAGCCAGAGAGAAGCCTGGAAAAATGTTTATTGTGATAATTGAGTTGGATGGTCAATGGTTTCATATACCTACTGGAGTAACCCTAACACCTCAACTGTACATGGGATTGGTTTGAACCCCATCTCACAAGGTAGGGAAAACCCAGGCCTTCTCCAAGATTTCTGTGAATTCCCTGGACCTGTGTTTTTCAGTGTCACCTGACTCTAAACTTCTTTCTTTGTTGTCTTGTGGACACGCCTTTATCTCTATCCCAGAATTGCCCCCAAAGTTGAACACAGCCTGTACTCTTTGCTGCCCACTAGCCCTGCTCCCACAAAGGCAGCTTTGTAATAGACATTTATTGGAGATTTGGAGAATAGGTTACCCTGGAGAGAGGACTGGTTTGCAGAATTGCAGTCCAGAGATCTCTCTGTTCTTAAAAATCTTCCCCAATTTTTCACAGAATACGGCATTAGTATCTGACCAGATTGCTTAGTTTTCCTTTTTCGTCTCTCCTTTGTTCTTCCTCATCCCCAAATTCTTCTTTTTATTTTGGCCGCACGGTGTGGCATGTGGGATATTAGTTCCCCGACCAGGGATTGAACCCCAGCCCCCTGCAGTGGAAGCGTGCAATCCTAACCATTGGTCCGCCTGGGAATTCCCACCAAATTCTTGTTCAATTCTTAGGCAGAGCCATTGAGTATTTAGCTATCTTTGTTGTTTCCTCCCCACCCAGGTCCTTAGGGCCTCACCTTCTATCCCCAAGGGGCCTGTCAAGGTATTTTCCTAAACAAAGACACTTCCTTCCCTAAAAAGGAACTCTGGTGCCAGCTGATAAAACAATAGCGTCTTGTATCCACTACAACAATGACAAGGTTGCCAGATTGTGTTTATTTTTCAGAGGATCTGACATTAGTTGGGTCTTTTGGCAAATGGGAAAAGTAACCTGTCTGCATCCCTGGTAATTTAGGTTTGCACCCCTTATGTCATCTGATTTGATGCTCACAAGTTTGGGAGAAAGGCTGGGTCGTTCTGATCAGCCCATTTTACGATGGGCAAAAACAGGGTTTAGAAATGACAAGTGACTGGATGAATGAGCTTCTAGGCTAGACCTTGAACCCAGATCTCAGCTCATTCAATTCTCCTTCCCTTGAGAGTTTTCATGAAAATTGAAAACATCCCTTGTTTGTTAGTCAAGTAAGCTGTTTTGAGAATGAACTTAGTGCCCCTGTGTAGAAGGTCAAAAGAGACGTGGGTTATTTGACAGATGGGTTTTACATAAGTGCTGGAGGAAAAGATACTCTGTCAGCAGATGCTTTTCTGTGCTGAGACTGAAATGTTAGCCTCCTCAAGATAACTGTCTTGAGGCTGTTAGGAAAGGCTGAGGCTAAGGAGGAATCCAGCCAGATTACCCCCTTCTCCCTGGCGTGGATGCTTTCCCCACTTCTCTCCCATCCACACACTATCCTCCTTCAAGGCCCACTTCCCACTCCCAAAATTCTCTGGGAATCCATCCCTGACAGCCACACGTGGATTCAATCCTTCTCTTCTGGGAATCCCGTTGGCAATTACTCTCTGCTTTGCACCATTAGTGCGTTCTCGGATCAGTGGCTTCCAAACTTGTTTGGTTGCCACCCACAGTGAAAAACATGTATTTTTCCTGCATCTCTGTACACAGCTCCCCCTCTCCCCCACACACAGAGCAACACCTGCATGTATAGCACTGAACAAAGTTTCACGCACAGTTACTCTTATTTCATATGATACACACTAATATATCTTTCCTATTCTACTTAATTCTTTTCTACCAAAAAATGCTGGTTGGAGCGCATTAAATTGACTTCATGACCCACTAAGAATAATCATTCCCCTGATCTCTCTGCAACGCAGTGTAATACTTTATCATACACTGCAGCCTCCACACACACACACACACACACACACACACACACACCCTCCCCCACTGCTCCTGAGCTTCGAGGTCAGTTCCCTTCATATCTCACCTGGGTACTCCCAGAAGATCCTCACCAGCCTCTTGCCCTAAGTGTCTCTCTTTTGCATTCTCCCCATTGATTTCTCTCAAATGCAAATTTCATCTGATCAGTCTGATGTATAAAAACCTCCTGGGGCTTTCCATAGTGCGTTCCAGAAAATTGCCTGAGGAAAAGGCCCTTTGCAGACTGTCTGCTCACTAGCTTTCTCCTTCAGCAAGTCCAGGCCCTTTGGGCTCCCCCCGCCCGCCCCCCACCCCCACCCCCGTCACTCACCTGCGTCAGAGTCAGCTGTTTCCTTCCTCTGTGAATTCGCACACGCTGTCCCCCGACTGGAAGGCCTCTCTCTCTTCTCTGGTGGAAAACTACTTTCACTTTAAGAACTCGGATTACTAGAAAGAAGGAAATCCTGCCATTTGCGACAACGTGGATGGACCTTGAGCGCATTGTGCTCGGTGAGATAAGCCAGACGAAGGCAAATATTGTATATCACTTGTACGTGGAATCAAAAAAAGCCAAACTCATAGAAACAGAGAGAAGAATGGTGATTACCAGAGAACGGGGGGGACCACGGGTTTGGGGAGATGCTGGTCAAAGGGTACAAACTTGTAACTAGAAGATGGGAAGGTAATGCACTGCCTAGTAATTATAGTCAAAAATATAGTATCGTATACTTGAAAACTGCTAAAAGAGTAGATCTTAAACGTTCTCGCCACAAAAAAGAAATGGTAATTATGTGAAGTAATAGAAATGTTAGCTAACACTATGGTGGTAATCATACTGCCATCCACAAATGTATCAAATCAACTCCTTGTGCACCTTAAACTTACACAATCTTATACGTCAATTATATCTCAATAAATAAGAAATAAAACTCAGACTACCTATCACCATGAAGTGGTGTTTTGATTGCTCCTACATACTACTTATGAAACTGTGCACCTCAGGTTGGGACTCAAACCCATGCAGCTGGGACTTGAAACCGGCCAAAACCCACAGTCTTCCAACTGAGATCACACACCTGGTTTCAGGACTTAGTGAAGGTCAGGTTGTTGACGTCTCATCGCAGAAAGAATTCAGTGAGAGACAAAGTGGTAGGTAAGAAGTGGATTTATTTAGAGAGAAACACACTCCACAGACAGAGCGTGGGCCATCTCAGAGGGTGAGAAAGGCGCCAGGGTATGGGGTTGTCAGTTTTTATAGGGGTGGGTAATTTCATAGGCTAATGAGTGGGAGGAGTATTCCAGCTATTTTAGGAAGGGGCGGGGATGTCCAGGAATTGGGCCACCGCCCACTTTTTGATCCTTCTGGTCAGCCTTGGAACTGTCATGGCGCCTGTGGGTGTGTCATTTAGCTTGCTGATGTGAGCATATAGTGAAGCTCAAGGTCTAGTGGAAAAAGTTGACTTGTCCGCCATCTTGGACCCATTTGGTTCTAATCAGTTTATGTCATGTCCTTGGGCTATGTCATTCTTTCAAAGGTTGTGCCCTGCCCTCTTGCCGCCTATTTCATTCCCCCCTCAGATTTTACTCCCATATTCTTATGGGAAGCAGAAGGGTGATGGTCCGTCTTGTGTAACTACTTCAAGGCTGAGTAGGGGCATCGACCCTGCCTGTCAGGGAGTAAACATCTCTGGATGCCAGATCTAGGGGGCTCCTGGGGCAGGACAGTTCCTTGTTTTAAGTCAGTATGGGCTTGGAATCCTCGCATAGCCATCATCTTGGTGTGGAACTGTTGTAACTGCTTCCATAGACTTTCTATGAATCTCCCTGATGATGAAGCACTTTTTGTAACAGCATCAGAGTACAAAAATATCTATAAATGACAAAAGACTTAAAAGCCATGGTTAAACATCTGATTACAATGTAATCGATAAAGAAACTTGGTTACAATAAGCAGAAATACGAATGATTACATTTAACATACCAAGTAACCCTAGTTAAATATTTCTCTTCTAAGATACCTAGGGGTCCTCTAAAGTACCCCAAAGTTAGCTGGAAATCAAAACAAGCTTAATTAAAATTTGACATTTGGGAAGTTTGTCAAAAAGTTTTAAAACACTTGGTCAAATAAGATCATAGGTCGCTGTGAGACAATACTTAACTAAAGTTACAAAAGATCTCAAAAACAAATACAGATCACTTAAAGGCAAAAAACTCATACTATCTGTTATTAAAAGCAGCATTTCAAGAAAACTTTGGAGGGAGAAACCAAATCCAGTCTTGTCCCAGCCCACTCCCAACAAAATCCATTTACCCAACTAAATTTAATCCAATCTTAGAAAATCCTGATCATGTATAACTCTTTTCAGTAGTTTTCATTCTTCACACCTTCTTTTACTAAAAATACATATCTTACTCTTCTTAGAAGTTGTTTTCGGGCTTCCCTGGTGGCTCAGTGTTTGAGAATCCACCTGCCAACGCAGGGGAAACGGGTTCGAGCCGCGGAGCAGCTCCCACAGGCCGCGGAGCAGCTAAGCCCGTGCGCCACAACTACTGAGCCTGTGCACTAGAGCCCGTGCGCCACAACTACTGAAGCCCACACACCTAGAGCCCGTGCTCGGCAACAAGAGAAGCCACCGTAATGAGAAGCCCGTGCACCACAATGAACAGTAGCCTCCGCTCACCGCAACTAGAGAGAGCCCGCGCAGCAACGAAGACCCAATGCAGGCCAAAATAAACAAATACGTTTTTAAAAAAGTTTTTTTCACATTGAGTTACCTTTCTTGTTGACAAATTTGTAACATAGAATAAGGTCTTATTTGACCTCTAATAAACTTAGATTTATTAGAAGTATTACGCTTAACATCGATGACTCTTACATGTCTATGTTAATAAAACCAACAGGCTTAAGCCACCTTCAATACCAGACAGCAGTTTAGTACTGAATATTTTCCAGATGACATGAACCTGAAATTCATTCTGGCCAGATTATTTTCTATTTCTGAGTATTTATATAAGCACTTAATTTTTTTTAAGCCAATTAAGTAGAGTTCTTTTACTAATCCATTTTTGGCAATATCATACACCTACAACACACGTATAGGTACATATGAACACACAAACACAGAGGCCTCACAGTTCCCATTTCAAAATTTCAGCCCTGAGTCAGGTACAATATAAAAGCCATCAGTTACAAGGGGTTGGATTCAAATCGGGCTTCTAGCAGATGAAACAAATCAAGGTCACCTACCTAGATGGCTAAACCCTTTTTACTAGCGTTTACAGAAAAGACACTTAAGATTTCTATTTATCCTTGACAAGTAAAGTTCTAAATTACTTTTTCTTTTCTTTTTTTTTTTTTTCTTTGCGGTACGCGGGCCTCTCCCTGCTGTGGCCTCTCCCGTTGCGGAGCACAGGCTCCGGACGCGCAGGCTCAGCGGCCATGGCTCATGGGCCCAGCCGCTCTGCGGCATGTGGGATCTTCCCGGACCGGGGCACGAACCCGTGTCCCCTGCATCGGCAGGCGGACTCTCAACCACTGCGCCACCAGGGAAGCCCTCTAAATTACTTTTTAAACATTCGTTTATTTAAAACGATAGCAGAGATAAGCGTTCTTGAGAAGACCAGATAGGACATTTGTATCTCAAAGGTACAGGCAAGTTCCTCCTAGGATGACTTTGTTTTCCTTACTAGCCTCTTAAGATAAATAGGGAAGGTTTGGGGGGTGGTAAAAGGATCGGTGGACTTTGTATTAGTTTGGAGCCACACCTCTGATCCCCTAAAGACAACATTTGTGAAACAAAGACAGTTTTGTTTTCTTCTTCAATGATATTGAAGGACTGACAGACCCATTCACCTATGTTGGAAAGTTTTACTTTTCCTCATTTAGCTTAGGGGAGAAGGCCTCTTCCAAAATTCCTATCGGGCTCTGAATATCAGCTATGGTCAGTTTAGGCAGACCGGCGGCCTGCTGTTTTGGTAATCTACTTGCAAACATTTCTGAGGATCTTCCCTAGGTTTAAGAAATTTGTACCTTATATTTAGATACTATATAACGCTTTTTACTTAATAATCACTGGCTGGATACAGTTGGCCAAGCCCGGAACCTCGATATTCCATATTCCAGGGTTTACTAAGGCTTTTATTTTAGCTTCAGATTTTATCTGTTCCGTTTTGCTTTTTGTCAGAACCATTTGGTGATGAGGGTGGTTCCCTTGCCCCTCGAGAAACAGAGTGACCCCTCATTCAGTTAATAAATCTCTTCCCATTAAAGGGATGGGACAGTCAGGCACAAACAGGAAGGAATGTAAAAACAGCTGGCCGTCGATCTTGCACAAAAGGAGTTCCAGGAAAGTGTGCCCCTGTCTCTTCCCTGACGACCCCATTACGTATTCCTTATGGCTGCTAAGGTTTCCAGTCCTTTGGGTTAAGACCGAGAAGGTTGCACCAGTGTCTGTAAGAAATTCTATGAAATGGCTCGCGACATCAACGACCACCCAAGAGTTAGTTATGCAGATGTATCTCTAGGCAGAGCCGCTTTCGGCCGGCCGTGGGTTCCTTTAGTTTTCTGATTTCAAAACCATCAAGGGCTGAGGGGTCCCTGTCGCTCTCTGGCATCTGGGGCATTCCCGCTTCCAATGCCCTGGCTGTTTTTGTAAAGGGCACATCAATCATCATCTTCCCTCCAGTGCCCCTTTTGTCCACACGGCACACACTGGCCTTGTATGGGTACCCGTGGGCCTTGTGGTCTGCCAGGGCCAGATTGGCCCAGAAAAGCCAGCTTCCCCTTTAGTGGTCTCCGAGTGGACAAAGCCACTGCAATCATTTGGGCCTTTTGCATATTTCTCTTGGGTGCATTCAGCCTTTTGGGCCATATCTCTATTACTGAAAACCAAATAGGCCAATTGGAACAAGTCATTCATTGGAGTCTGAGGACCAGCAATTGCTTTCTGAATTTTGTGCCTGATGTCTGGGGCAGACTAGGCTATGAAATGCACAGGCAAAAGGGTCTGTACCTCGGGGGAGGAGGGATCCATGGACCTGTAGGGTGAGTCAGTTAAAATGTCCTCTGTGTCCTTCCTAGAGTTATCCCTCCCGAGCTACATACACCTTAAGTTCCTTTTGGGTTTCATTGACTAGATACAAGGCCATGAAAATTTGAACATAAGGTACTTCACTCCATTTTAAATGTCCTAACTCATATTGTGGCCAAACCTGATTACCTAACCTACTAAGTTTTTTCCTTTTAATTCCTGTTGTCCGTATCTTTCCTAATCCTGGAGTATATGGCCCAGAGGGGTGTTGGTTGGGATTGTTGCAGCCTGACCCATTTCAGACAAGCCTGAGGTGATGTCTTTAACTCCTGAGCTATCCAAAACTCCACTCTTAAGTCAAAATCCACCGTGCAATTTAGTCAAGATTTGTACTTACAATTTTAGATGATATCCCTTCCAAGGTAGTCTCCCAACCAGGTGTTAGTGTCCAAAAAGTCGCAAAGAAATGGCACAGAAGACGTCCCCAGTTGTGTTGACGATGAGTGGGAGTTGTTCTACCTATAAGTTGGGAATAAAGGGTCAGCACTTGTAAGGGTCAGAGGGAGGGGAGTGAAAGCAATAAAAAGTACACCTTGGTGGTCACACAGGTCTTCTGGGTTTAACAGAAGAAAGAAAGAAATAGAGCAGGAATGAACAAGAATACAAGAATATAGAAGAAAAACCTCAGAGTCAAGGAGAAGAGTATAGAGATGAACAATTCTGTCTTGGACCTGCTGTTGGATGTCCATAAGTTATACGGGGTTGACCCACTGGTCAAAAATGAGCAGACGTCGGCAGAACATCTTCCCCTGTATGCCTGGCTCGTGGCATCCTACTGGCCTCTTTAGGACCAAGACCTAACTCTCAACATTTTCTTACCTTACCACTGTCCCTTTGTGGTCACCAGCTGAAACCGTGCACCTCAGATTGGGACTTGAACCCACACGGCCGGGACTCAAACCCAGCCAAAACCCTGATTGGGACTCAAACCCATGCAGCTGGGACTTGAAACCGGCCAAAACCCACAGTCTTCCAATTGAGATCACACACCTGGTTTCAGGACTTAATGAAGGTCAGGTTGTTGACGTCTCATCGCAGAAAGAATTCAGTGAGAGACAAAGTGGTAGGTAAGAAGTGGATTTATTTAGAGAGAAACACACTCCACAGACAGAGTGTGGGCCATCTCAGAGGGTGAGAAAGGCACCAGGGTATGGGGTTGTCAGTTTTTATAGGAGTGGGTAATTTCATAGGCTAATGAGTGGGAGGAGTATTCCAGTTATTTCAGGAAGGGGCGGGGATTTCCAGGAATTGGGCCACCGCCCACTTTTTTTTTTTTTTTTTCTTCTTTTTTGCGTACGCGGGCCTCTCACTGTTGTGGCCTCTCCCGTTGCGGAGCACAGGCTCCGGACGCGCAGGCTCAGCGGCCATGGCTCACGGGCCCAGCCTTTCCACGGCATGTGGGATCCTCCCGGACCGGGGCACGAACCCATGTCCCCTGCATCGGCAGGCGGACTCTCAACCACTGCACCACCAGGGAAGCCCCACCGCCCACTTTTTGATCCTTATGGTCAGCCTTGGAACTGTCGTGGCGCCTGTGGGTGTGTCATTTAGCTTGCTGCTGTGAGCATATACTGAGGTTCAAGGTCTAGTGGAAAAAGTTGACTTGTCCACCATCTTGGATCCATTTGTTTCTAATCAGTTTATGTCATGTCCTTGGGCTATGTCATTCTTTCAAAGGTTGTGCCCTGCCCCCTTGCCTCTTGTTTCATTTACTTCACTGAACTGTAATTACTCATTCACATATCTACATCTCTCAATAAACCCAAGGCCAGCAATTTGTGTATCTCCATCGGTTTTATATCACTGGCACCTAATGTAATGTCATTGTCCAGCAAATGTTAACTGAAAATTAGCAAAAGAACTATGTTCTCCAGTTCCATGTCATTAATTAATTTTCTCCAGTTCTATATTATCTTAATCTCTGGCCATTTTAATGATCCAGGTGTGTGTGTGTACGTGTGTGCATGCACGCATACATGCATGTTGGGGTGGGATGTGTGTGTGTGCGCGCGTGTGTGCGCGCGCGCGCGTGTGTGTGCGTGTGTGTGCATGCACGCATACATGCATGTTGGTGGGGTGGGAGGTGGGTGAACGGATGGATTTGGTAAACAACAGTTGTTGATATTGTAGTGCCTGACGTACCTTCTCCCCATCCCAGCCAGAGATATTCACCGCCCGAGGGAAAACTAGGATTCTGATAGCAGGAATATATAAAAAACAATCAATACTCAGCTTCTGAGTTTCCAAACATATTTTCAAAAATTCATGGCTGAGACAATAAAGAGTTTTGACAGCCTAGGGTTTTGATTTGAAGAGGAGAAAGGGCTCAATGCCAGAGGAAGCAGGTCACGGATTTTATGCCACAAACAGTAGATTGGGAAGAAGATGGGTGAAGACCCAGTGCGCCCTGCTCCTCCTTAGGCAAGATTAGGGACTGGGGACACCTGGGGTAGGGTAGGAGGAGGTCAGTGGGTGGCACCAGACCTAGAGGGATCAGGGAAGCCCAAGTCACCATCAAGAGGATCCAGGGAAGGCTGAGCCAAAGCCCAGTGAAAATCTGTCGTCACCTTTGCTCGTGCAGGAATCCACGTGAGCTGTGGTGGCGGGGAGCTGGGGTGGGGGTGGGGGTGGGGAGAGGTCTCCTATCAGGCTCCCTCCCGTCAAGCGTCCAACAGAAGTGACACGTGGCCATACGTGAGTTGCTCACCCCATCCAACTACCCACGTGGGCAATCTTTTCTGGTCCAGAGGGGCCATGGAGACACGGGAGGAAAAGCCCCAGTTCCCGGTGAACTGAGCAGAATAAGCTTGAGGTTTCGTCCCAAGGGAAACAGTTAGTAGCCAATCCTATGCTATTATGTGTGTTTAAAATCTTAAAAAAAAAAAAACCCCAAACCTTCCTCTCTTATTGAAAAAATTTGTTTATTGTAGAAAAATGCAGATATTCAAAAAGGATAGAGTTAACCTGTTATCCCATCACCCTGAGAAAATCACTGTTAGCCCTCTAGGTCCTCCCAGACATTCCTCTCTGCATTGCATGTGAATTTTAATTATAAATTAGAGTGGAATCTCTTTGAGAACAAGAGCTATATCTTGTTCATCTCTTTTGTCCCAGCACCTAGGATAATACTTGATGTAGAAAAGGCGCTTGATAAATATTTCATAAAATGGTTTTTTGAATGAAAACTGTCTATTTGCCTCCCAGTAGGCAAAGAGAGACAAATAAGCTACTTTCATTATCATTACAAATGACTTCACCAAAGGATGGACAAATGTGTGAATGTCAGGCATCCTGAGGCAGGTGGGGGACAGGTTAGGGTGGGAGACCCTAGGGTGGGTGGGGGACTTTCACAGGACAGTGCCAAGCAGCCCCAAGAGGTGAACAGTTCTTTTAGTGACAAAAAGAACCCAACGGAGTTAAGAACGGCCATTCCTCTGTGAGCTAGTCTGAAGGTCATTTGTTAAGCAGGGTGCAGCCAGCTCTGTCCTAGGTCCCCCGCTGGGGATGGTGCCGGTTTAAGAGAGGTATAATGCAAGGTGCCTAGGTCTGTTGGCAGGGGGTGACTCATCTCCCATCCCAGCTCTGGATCCGTTCCTGGGAGGTCTCCTCGCACGACCCCTTTCCTCTCCCTCTTCTCCCCATCCCCCTCCTCCCCTCCCCCTCCCCCTACGCTAAGAGGAACATCCTGAAGCCCCAGGCACCCCTTCCCCATCCCCTCCCCCCACCCCCCACTAAACCACCACCCTCGCCTGGCTCCCTGTTTCACAGCCTCCCCTGATCCCTTCCCTTTGCATCAGCCAGCGGGAGGGGTTCATTCCTGCTTCAGCTGAGGGGCGTCCAGCCTCCCGGGGCAAGGATTCAGGGCTTCCGTGGTCTAGCAGAGACCCTTCTTCCTCTGCCCCGGGCTGTATCCCTGCCTGGGACGCAGCTCCCATTTCTCTCATCGGCGACTTCCTGGAGACTGCGAGGGTCTAGAGCTGGTGAGCACCAGGCCCGGGCTAGGCTGTGACCACCGGGCTGCAGAGGTCTGGCTCAGACCCCTTCTCCTCCTTCCCTGCCTTTTCTTCCCTCCCTTCATGTTCCCCGGCTCTTCCTTCTGCCACCTCCTCAGCTCCCAGCCTCTTCGAATTGTAGACTCACCAGGCCCCTCCCCGCCATTGTCCCTTGGGCAGGGCAGGGAGGGGGGAGCCGCTCAAGGTCACAGAGCAGGTCAGGGGCTGGGCTGGGACAGGAACCCCGATCCAGCCTCTTTCCAGCTATTCAGAACAGAACAGGCAGCCTCAGAGGAAGGTGAGGTGAGCGCCCTCCTCTGGCTGTTCCTTGGAGAGAGCTGACCTGGGGCAGCGAGGGTCCTGCTGCCCCCTTCTGAGCCTCCCTTCTTTTGATACTTGGGGCGTTTCAGATGCTGGCTCTTCTGTGTGCCTGCTATGCCACGAGGTCCTCGTGCCTATGGTTGGGTTATTCATTCTGGGGTGAAGTGGGAGGTGACAGAAGGGGACCCAGCTCCAAAAAAATGGGCTTGATAAGAAGGCCATAACCTGCCACCTGCTGGCTGGATTCAAGCTCCAAGCAAACTTCCTGGTCTTTGAATCTTGCCTTAATCACTGTGACCTTGAAATCCAAGACCTTTGTCTTCAGTGTCGCCATCTCCCTCCTCCCAGCTGAGCCCACCCTTTTTCATTGCCCCCTTGTTTCCTTTCCTCGGTCCTTCAACCCCGTTCACGTCGGCATCCCAATCCCAGGGGGACATGTATAGGTAGGGCTCTGGCAATAAGGGCAATGCTTAACCCAAAAGGACGGTGCTCATGGGGGGATTCCAGGCAATGGGACAGCCAGCTGTAAGGGAGGGGCTCTGGGACAGGAGTTTCGTAGAACTCTGCAGACCCGACCCTGTAGATGCTCACCTTCTCTCTCACAGTAAGGCTGATCCACTCGTGTCTGTTACTGAATTAAAATTCTAAGGGAAGATAGTGTGCAGGTTGTTCCCAAATAGAAACACACACGCACAGAGAGTGAGGGGCTTCTGTCAACATCGCCCTCTTCCCTTCCCTGCTCCAAGGGCCTGCATCCCCCCTCCCTGGGCTGGTGGACTGGAGGGGCAGGGGTGGAGGACAGGGATCTGGTAACGCTTCCTGTGGTGAAGGTGAGTGTCTGCTTCTGCCCCAGACAGCCCTGTCACCGCAGCCCTTCCAAGCAGGAAGGCTAAGGGACAGGGCCCTTGTGGTGGAGGTGTCTGCAATATGAAGGCATTTTCCACAGTGAAGAAGCAGCCACGTTCTGCACGGTCCACTGGCAGTCTGGGATGTCTGCCCAGCGCCAGGAGAGGGTTTAAAAATGCCCAAGCCCATCTTGGGCTCTTGGGAGGCTGGCTGAAGGGAATCTGGGAGTCAGCAAATCCCTAACAACTGCCTGTTCCACACGGAACCTGGCAGAGGGTGGAACTCACCCCAGCCTCCAGGGGCTCCACGTCCTGCTGGGTGACACCATATCCCTACATGGACCACTGCTTGGAGCCCCTCAAGGGCAGGCCTGGTTCTTTTTTTTTTTTGCGGTACGCGGGCCTCTCACTGTCATGGCCTCTCCCGCGTTGCGGAGCACAGGCTCCGGACGCGCATGCTCAGCGGCCATGGCTCACGGGCCCAGCTGCTCCGCAGCATGTGGGATCTTCCCGGACCGGGGCACGAACCTGTGTCCCCTACATCGGCAGGCGGACTCTCAGCCACTGCGCCACCAGGGAATCCCCAGGCCTGGTTCTTTCCCATCTCTGGGTTTCCAGCGCCCAGTACTGAGTAGATCCAGCTACTCAGGGTGTGTTAGGCTGAGTTGAAAACCCAGGTAGGTGTTGGTATGTGGAGGGCTGTGAGACAAGAATTCTAGGCATGCCCCAGAGGAACCTCTCCATACAAGAGAAGGGTCTGGAGTTTAGCCTAAGATGTTCTCACTTGGAGAAAAGAAGGGAGCAAGCACCTGGTGGGGAACATGGCAGTGGGAAGGGGTACAAAGAGCTAGAGGGTCTTGTTCTCCTATATGGTTATAATCATCAAAGCAACATGGTGGGCAAGGCCGTAACTGTCAGCAGGATCAGTGTAACAGACGAGGCATGGAGTACATCCTGGTATGTGAAGAACTAAAGGACACGTGGACAACCAACAAGCAATTGATGGGTTCATCAACAAATGCAGCTGGGAAGTGGGCTGCCTGGAGAGAAGCCACGTTCGACTCTGACCTTCGACAATCTGTCATAGTAAGTGATGAGTAAAGAGCTGCCCAGTTGGGCTCAGAACTGGGGGTCCCGTGGGACAGAGGCACACATGAGACAGGTCACCTGCTCCCCTGGGCCCAGGTGGGAGGACGCCTCAGTCAAGGACCCAGCTCCACCCCCCCTTCCTTGGCATCCCCGGAGAAGGAGCTCACGAAGGCCAAACTCTCAATGACCTTAGCATTTCTTTCAAGCCCAGGACTGTGAATTGATCTACAGCAGAAACTCCAGGAGTGTCTTTTTCAAATTCATGTTTAGCAAAAGTACTTTTCTGCACCCAAGCCTGTAGGAAGCCACCCTGCTGCTTCCCTTCGCCTGATATACTTCTTGTTTGTATCACTCGTGCTAGACAATGGGTGGTCTTGGGGATCTGTCCCATTCTTCCAAATGCTGGTGTAGTGGAAACTCAAGTGTTAGACCAGGAATGGACCTCCAATTTTCCTATCCCCCCTTTTTTTTTTGGCTGCATTGCGTGGCACGTGGGATCTTAGTTCCCCGACCAGGGATCGAACCCGTGCCCTCTGCGTTGGAAGCATGGAGTCTTAACCATTGGACTGCCAGGGTAGTCCCTATACCCTCATTTTATAGATGGAGAAAGTGAAGCCCAGAGAGGAGAAGTGAACTTCTTCCCGTCACACAGCCCGTCAGAGGCAGAGCTGGGCCTGGACCACGCCCTCCCTGTCCCGGTGTCCTGTCCACTGCTCTTCCACTGCCTTTTATCATTTCCTCTCCTGCCCTTTTTTCTAAGGCTTTCATTGCTTTCCTGTGGCTCTTCTGAGTTTCCTGTGCTGTCCACACTGCCACATCCCTGTCCACTTTGCAGCCTGACGACTCTGCTCCATGACAAGTCTGGCTGGGTCAGAGAGCGAGGGTGTCCCAGCAGCCTGGCAGCCCCTGGTCTCACGATGGGCCCCAGCCCTCCGCCCAGAAGACACCCTGCCCAGCGCTGAGCCTGGCTGAGGACCGGGAACACATGCCTCCTCTGGCTCTGGGCTCAGAAGATCCTCGTCCCTGTGTGTCTTCTCCGTTACACCCGCTAAATGACCTTCAGCATGTCACACTCTGGACCTGATGGCTCTTCTGGAAAACGGGAACAGTTAGAACATAGCACCTAGAGCCGTGAAAATCAAAGGAGTCAAATACATGGAAGAGTGCTTTGTAAACTGCGAAGCACCATTCCAATGTGAAACACTGGTGTCCTTCAGATCCCAACACAGGGCTGGACCCACAGCAGATGCCTACTGAATAACTGTGGAACAGTGGTTCTCAACTGGGGGCGATTCTGACACCCCAGGGGCCACTGGGTGATACCTGGAGACATTTTTGTTTATCACAACTGGGTTCGGGGCGCTGTGGCATCTGACTGGTGGAGGCCAGGGATGCTGCCGAACGGCTTACAGGGCGCAGGACAGCCCTCACAGCAAAGAATTATCTGGCGCCGTACGTCCACAGGGCTGACGTTCAGAAGCCTTGCTGTAGATGGATGAAAGTGTGAAATGGCATCTGTAGACACGGATGTGATTTGTTGTTCCACTAAAGCAGAGGAGCTGTGGCCGGGGAGCTGACCGTCAAGATACCATGGTGACCAAGAGCAGGAACCTCCCAGGTTAAATGAGCTGGCCGTGCCCGGGTCCGACAAGTTGAAAACATTTTATTTCAATTCTATCCTCAGGAGGCAGCATAAATAATCACAGAAGACCACAGAGGTCAGGGGGGAAGAAAAAAAAGCTTCAGAAGTGTGGGGAAGAGGAGATGTAAGCTTACACCGTCTAGCTGCGGGGTCTGGGGGGTGAGGAGACCCTGCTTTAGCTGGCCGAGAGGGTGGAAGGCTCTTGGGGGAAAAGCCCGAGGGGTCAGGGGGGCTTTCCCTGCCTAGGTCACTGGGGGGGCTTAGGGAGCCCCGCCTGTGTGGATGGATGCTGTGCAGGGCGGCCGTGGGACAAGCAGTGTGGGGCACAATGCATCTAGTAGGTCCTAGCTCATGAGAGAGAAGAGTGGACACCCACTTCCTGGTGCCCAGGCCAGACCTCACCCCTAAACTGTGACTTTTCTAAGAACAGTGTTCATGGACTCCATAGGTAGTGACAAATGAAGGAGAAAAAGAGGAAAAAAAGAAAATTGTAGAAGACCAAGTGAAATGTGGCATCTCCCTGGGCCCTGTGACCCTGGGCTGCTTTTCAGTTTATCTGCAAAATGGGGAGGATGCTCCCTTCCTCTGGGAGCTGAGATGAGGCTCAAATGGGATCCTAAGTGTCGAAGGGCTGTGTAAACTTTAAAGTGCTACACCCACGTGAGGGGCTGTGGTCATCCTACAACTGTTAAGGCTGACCGTGACTGAGAGAGCAGGGCCGAGACATGCACACAGAGCGGCCCCCGGAGCCAGCCGGCCCCTGCTCGGCCTCCCCAGGGCCAGCTCCACCCTTCTCAGCCTCAGCCTCCAGGAGGAAGAGGCCTCATCTCAGAGGGAGTCCCCTGGGGGGTGGGAGCAGAAGGTGGGGGCCGGGAGGACGTAGGGACACTGAGTGTGAGGGGCCTCGACTGGGCAGTGAGACACATTGGCACTACTGGTGTTGGGAGGCTCCCAGTCTTCTCCTCCACGGAGACTTGGGCCCTGGTGATGCCCCCGTGGGATTGGCATCTTGATGCAGTGGGAAGGGTCCGGGCCTGAGGTCTGCACACCACTGGTCCTGGTCCTGGGTCCACTGTTCATCTGCTGGGTGACTTAGTCAAGCCACTACCCCATTGCAACCCTCAGTTCTGTCACTTGTACCCTGCCTGCTTCACAAAGTCAATGGGAGAAGGGTGTTGCCAGAGCTTTGAAGAGCCTCAGGGGAAAGCAAGGGGGCATTATGGCCTTGGCGAGCGATCCTCTTAATTCCCTGAAGATAAGAGAGAGGGGGCAAGAGACAGGAAGGAGTTGGGCTGCTCGCAACCCTTGTCAGGTGAGTGGGCTTCCAGGGCTGCGGGGCGGGGGCGGGGGGGGGGGGGGAGGGGGGGGATGGGAGGGAGAACAGCTGATGCCGGCAATCCAGCCCTTACTGTGCGTCCATCAGGGCCACTGTGAGCCCCAGCAGGGAGCACGGAGATGTCCTGGCAGCCCCCTTTGCAGGGGAAAAGTTCAACCTCTAAGTCTCCTGGGGTCCTGGCTTCCCCCTCCGCTCCCTGGTCCATTGAGGGCACCCCTCGGGGAGTCCGAGGTCTTTGCCAGCCAAGGGGAAGCCGAGGCTCCTGGGGTGGCAGGGGAAGGGGCTGCCGGCCTGGGTCTCCGGGAGAGGCTGGGGGCTGTTGTTAGCGTGAGGTCGACAGGTCAAAGGTCAGCTTCCAGTTCTTGAGGTGGCAGGTGGGGTCCTCAGGCACTCCCCCAGCTCCAGTCCTGGTTCTGTCTCTGGGGTCACCGGAGAATGGGAAGTGAAGGGACGAGTAGAAACAACGGAGAGATCGGCTTAGAAAGCAGCCCGGCCGGGGAGCTAACAGTTCTTGGGGCTGTTGCGCAAGTTTTTCAGCTCCAGCTGCAGCTGCCGAATGCGGATGTCCTTCTGGGCCAGCTCCTCCTTCAACCTCCGAATCTCATCCTGCTGCCGGAAGAACATCCGGAGGAGCTGGGGTGGGCGAGAGAGGGGGCCGGTGAGCCGAAGAGAGCAGGGGAGAAGGTGACACTTCCAGGGGGCACCCAGACCCCCAGCTCCACCCCCACGCCCCTTGCAGCCGCGGTCCTCCTGGCCCAGGCCTCCCACCCCTCCCCCGTGCCGGTGTCCCAGGTGACTCAGGTCGCTGCCGCTCTCCCTTCTCCAGATTCAGCTCATGGCTCCCACCCACGTCCACCCCCAGCCCGCACCGTGAGGCAGAGAAGAAAAGCTCTGGCATATGCAGACCCGCCTCGGGCACTGATCCAGGGTCACTGAAGAAGGGATGAGTCCACACAGGCCAGTTTTCCAATATCCCAAGCTCACCCTTTTAGGGCTTCAAACCGAATACTTCATTTACCTCCCACTCGGAATAGAAAGCTTTCTAAAATGTTCTGCATCCTTCTCTTCTTAACGAAGCTCAGGATACAGAATGGAATCCAGCTTTTTTTCCTGCTGACAGGGGACTAGCACGGCGCACCAAAGTCTGCACCAGCCATCGCTGGAGTGGCCACGAGCAAAGCATGGGAATCTGACAGACCCTCGCTTAGATGGCTCCCTGGATTAACCAGCCTCTCCATTTCCTCCATAAAACAGACTGACTGACGCCCGCAAAACGCAGCCTCCACAGGCTCCTGGAGGACCCCACACACTTGAGCTGAAAGTTACCAATAAGCAGTCGCGTTGGTCCTCAAACTGCCTACTGTGAGTTGCATCTGTTTTTGTATAATGATTGCACAGTTTAATTAAATATGACATAAACTGATGAAATAGGAATACAAAAAGAGAGTTGCTGTTTCCATAAAAACTAAGTTGAATGCATTTGAGAATCTTGAAGAAGGGTGTGCTAAGAAAGTTGTTACTGAATTAGGTGTGGATGACATACACATAAAAGATGGGGAATATTCTATATCTTGATTGTATGGTAGTGGTCACCCAGCTGTAGGCATATGTCAAAACTCATGGAACTGTACACTACAAAGGATGAATTTTACCGTAGGTCAATTACACCTCAATAAACCTGTCTTAAAAAAAAACCCGGGGGACTTCCCTGGTGGTCCAGTGGCTAAGACTCCACGCTCCCAATGCAGGGGGCATGGGTTCAATCCCTGGTCAGGGAACTAGATCCCACACACCACAACTAAGAGTTCGCATGCTGCAACAAAGATCCCACATGCCATAACTAAGACCCAGAGCAGCCAAATAAATAAATAAATATTAAAAAAAAAACTGGGGAAAACTTTGAAAAAACAAGGGCTTTGTTTTCAGATTGATTTTAAGCTCCCCTTAAAAGAAACTGAAACTGGAAACTGGAGTTAAAGTGTGATTTATTTGACAAAGACATAGCAGATCCCAACTGGGACGTCCTCAAAGAAGAGGTCTTGGTCCTACATCAAAACGTGTGGAATGAATGTATATGTTTTACATTTAAATGAAAATAAATTGTTTAAAGAATATATATATGTCATTTTTGTGATTCTTTCCTTTAACTGACTTTTTGTTTTCATTAACCAACAAACCAGTCCTGGTTACATCTGTTCACAGGGATGCTGTGGTGTTTGCCCTGCACTAAGTGATTCTATGCACTCCTGTGCCTTCCAAGTTCTCAAAGTTTCTTTGTATAATTTTTTGGATCTACTTTTGTTTAAAAAACAGATTTACTGAAGTGTAATTCATGTACCGTAAATTTCACTCATTTTAAGTCAATTCGGTGAGTTTTAGTAAAATTACAGAGCTGTACAATGATGTCTTCTCCCCTGTGTCAAGCTACCTGTTGTCTCTTCACACTTAGACCCATGTGTCTACTGTTCACAGCCCCATTATCTTATTGGTTGCTTCCAGTCTTCTGTGATGATTAAAACTGTGGGTAAAACCAGAGTAACAGACTCTGAGCAATTTTTTTTTCCCCAAGAAGCAAAGTATCCAGGCTGTAGTGTAGAGAGATTGTGGCATCTGTGCTGTCTGCTCAGAGACCCTTTAAAATATTTCTCCAGGTCCTCCATTCTGATACAGACAAGTCCATAGCTAAAGGTTACTCATTGTAACTGCTATTCACCCTGCCTTCTCCACACCCAGTACTAGAACCAACTTCAGGTTCTTGTTATGGCCCTGGGCTATCGCAGCAATTCAACTACGTCTACCTTCTCAAGGTACTTAAAAGAAAAAAAAATTTTTTTTTAATGGAAAACAAGAACAAGTACCCATCATCCATTTTCAGGAAATAACATGCAAGCACTCTTCTTCTTCTTTTTTTTTTTTTAACTTTTTGGCCGTTCCACGTCGCATGCGGGATCTTAGTTCCCTGACCAGGGATCGAACCTGCACCCCCTGCACTGGAAGCACGGAGTCTTAACCGCTGGACCACCAGGGAAGTCCCCATGTGACCACTCTTGCTTCGGCTTTACTCTTACCTACTTCCCCTGTACCACCCTCCTCGCGATTATTTTGAGCAAATCCCATTGATCACACGGTCTCATCCAGCCTTAGAAATCTGAACATCCCTCTATAATGGCAGATAAACATATTTTATAGCAATTATCAATTTACCTGCCAGTTTCACCTTTAAGACTGTGAGGTCCCAGAGGTTAGGAATGGTCTTACTTTTATGAATAACAGCGATAATTATAAGTTGGTGTGACAAGAAATCCTGTAAGATGGCCCCACGTTATCCTCTCCTTTCATGGGTAGACGGGGCCTAGTAACTTGCTTCAAATGAATAGAATATAGAGGACATGACAGTATGTCATTTGCAAGGGGAGTTGACAAAAAGACTGTGGCTTCCATCCTGGACACCCTCTCTTCCTCACTGCCATGCTGTGAGCAGCCCTGTGGAGAGGTCCATATCGCAAGGACCTGAGGGAGGTATCCGGCCGACAACCCTTGAGGGACTGAGACCCTTAGTCCAATGACCTGTGAGGAAGTAAGTCTTGCCGGCCACCAAGTGAGTGAACCTGGAAGCAGATCCTTCCACAGGTGAGTCTTCAGATGCGACTGCAGCCCTGTCTGATGGTTCACACCCTCATGAGAGACCTCGAGCTGCGCGCACCCACAGATACTATGAGATAATAAATGTTTGGGGTTTAAGTCCCTAAGTCTTGGGGTAATTTGCTACATGGTAATCGAGAGCTAATACAGTTAGCCTCGTTATGCATTTAACGTGAGCAGGAAGAGTGCTAGATACTTAGCAATGGTCTCTTTAATGCTCACGGCATCTCATAGCCCCGTTTTACCATGAGGAAATGGACTTAGGGAAGTCAGGAAACATGTTCAGGCACAGCCAGGAATTGAGAGGGCCAGGATCCAAATGCAGGTGGGTCCCTGCCGCCATCTCCACCGCAGCTGCATCAAGCCCAGGGCCTGGCACACGGTGGGCATTCCATGAATCCTGGCTGAGCTGAACTACGCTGGTGCCAGGGACCGAGGGTGTGGCTGGAAGGAGAGGCCTCTGGGGGGCGTGGACAAGGCCCAGCTCCGGTTACCCCTGATGAGCTGCTCCCTTTCCAAATGGTACAAAGAGTACTTTCATCAACACGCAGCCTCTTCCACAAAAACAGGAAATCATCAGACCCTGCTGCTGCTGCCATGCCAGGGAGGAAAGCAGTGCTGTAATGCATGAGGCTGGCTTTCCCCATGAGTCAGGAATTTATAACTCCAGATGACAGCCACATTCTGAAATGGATTCACGAGGGGACACGTAACTCTGGGTTCGCGGGTTTGAGGGGCATCAGTATCCCTACCGTAGCCCAGCCTCTAGTTATTGGGGTCAGAGGCAACGGAAGCCAACAGCAGGCTACTTATGGTATTTGTCAGAGAAAGAAAAATGCCCCAGAACGGAGCTAGCTTAAAGGCCTGAAGCCCATAATTGAAATGCAGAGGTCTCGCTCTGCCAGGATGTGTGGCAGCAATAACTTATATTCCTTACCTCATTCTCTGTCCTGGGTGGGACATTTTCTAATAAATCTATTCCGTTGACCACAACGCTCTTCTTTTCTTTGATGGGAGCCTTGAATACCATTTTGGGGGACTTCTTATAGCCTTCTTTCAAAGACATCAGCACAGGATCTAAGAAAGGCAAGGGACGTGTTCTCACCGACAGTTCCATTGACTGTCAAGTGATGGTGGCTCTCACTGAACACCATGCCCGACAGTCGGCTGAGTGTGAGGGCAAGTTCAATTAGGAGGATATGCAAGGGGAAGGGGGTGGGCTAGACCGAATGCCAAGGTTGCAGTCTCCTAGCCTCTTCTGGGAAGCCCACCCCTTGCGGTACCTCGGTTGATGCCTCCCAGCCACTCATCGGGGGTCAGGGCTGGCTCTGTGCCCGGCGTCATGGGGTAAATGTCTTCCTGGTAGGAATCCGACTGCAGCGGGGGAAGCAGAAGAGTGGACAGATGGGGGGCTGCTGAGAAAGCCCGTGCTCTCCAGTCAGATTCTCCTCTTTGCTGACGTCCAACCGCATACCTGCTGCCCTGTCTCCGGCCTTTGTACTCACAGTGTCTCCCATTTGGAATTCCCACCTTAGCCAGCCAAACTGTCCTCACCTTAGAACGGCCTCCATCCCCCACCCCAATCCACAGGAAAAGGGCTCCTTCTTCCGGGCTCCGCCAGGCTTACAGTCAGTGGCGAGAAAGCTAGGCTTCAATGCCGGGGCCCTTTGGAACCAGCCCAGCCCCACTCACCCTCCGGGGCACGATCATGGAGATAGGCTCAATCAGGCCCTTGAGAGTCACCAGCTTGTAGAATCGGAACACCTCGCAGGCAGACACATCCAGCCCGTGCTTGGGCATAACCCCTGTGGACAGGCATACATACGGCTACATGGGGTCCCGAGAATCCCCCCTCATCGCCCCTCCTTCCTGATGACCTTGGCCAGGGGAAAGGCACAGGTGGAGGGCACTAGGTTTGGAGGCAATGACCCATACAGTAGACAGGAGGGGGCTGGGGGCTTCCTGAGTCAGGCTCTGTCTCTGGGTGGTAACTTCTCAAATAAGCCCCGTGGGCCGGACCTGCCTCACCAAGGGGCACGCTATAGATTTGGGGCCTTTGAGAACTGGAAGGGGCTGCAGAACTATTTGAATCTAATCCATTCTTTTTACAGATGAGACTGTATAAGCCACAGAGACCATCACCTTCTGAAATGAACTGGTTTCCCGAAGCCTCTGTGCCCCCAGTCTTCAGAGAGAAAGAAGGAGGGAGAAAGCTTTCCCCGTGCACCCCAGAGGTTTACACGCAGCCCAAGACTGCCGTTCCGTCATGTGTCTGATAGGATCGACAGAGGTGCGTGTGTGCATGTATGTCTGCGTGGGCACCAGATACAACATCCCTAACAGCTGCATCATCTGAACACCGGCTGGGGCAGCAGTGCAGTGTGGGGTTAGGAACACAAGCTTTGGGGTGGGACAGAATCCTGGGTCTGAATCCCGACTCTCCCCTCTTTCTGGCCAGGAGTCCTTGGGCAAATCACTGCTCTCTGAGCTCCAGCTTCCCTGGTGGCCTAGAGGAGTCCAGTAGTGGCCCCTCACGAGATGGTTGGGGGACTGAGTGCGAAGATGCTTGTTAACTGCCCGGCAGTGATGTGCACAGATAACATTAGTTTCTTTCTCCAGGATGTGAATATGAGTTAAGGTTCTACCTCTCCTCGGCTGGAGCAGAAGGCTGCTCTTCCAGAGAAGGGAATTCCAGGAGCTGGAGGGAAGTGGCATCATGGTACCAAGTGAAGCCAGCAGACTTGGGTTTGAATCCTGGCTCTGCCACTTAGGAGCTACGTGACCTGCCTGGGGTGAGTGACAAAGCCACTTGGAACCTACGAAAGGTGCCTGGCTCGTGGCAAATGCTCAACAGTGGCCACAGGTGAGGAGGACAAGGAGAAATAGCTATCCTCAGTTGCCCCTCCCTCCTCCCCACGTCCTGCTGACCCAACTTTCTTTTTTTTTTGCGGTACGCGGGCCTCTCACTGTTGTGGCCTCTCCCGTCGTGGAGCGCAGGCTCAGCGGCCATGGCTCACGGGCCCAGCTGCTCCGCGGCATGTGGGATCTTCCCGGACCGGGGCACGAGCCCGTGTCCCCTGCATCGGCAGGCGGACTCTCAACCACTGCGCCACCAGGGAAGCCCTGACCCAACTTTCTAAACATCTCCTGGATCCATCCTCATCTCCTCATCTCCATGCCATCCCCCTAGTTACCATTCTCTCTTGCCTAGAAGTCCACAGGGGCCTCCTAACTGGTCTCTCTGCCTCCCTCCTGCCCTTTCAAGATCCAGTCTCCCTACAGAAGCCAGAGCAATCTTAAACCAACCTTTCAGATCACATCACACGGTCCCACTCCCACCTACCCATCCACCCAAGAAAAAGAAAATTCTACGAGTTCCCGGTGAAATCCCAACTCCTTCCCCTGGGTGATGGTTAATGTCGGTGGGCCCAGTAAAGTAGATGGCCCTCCCCAATGTGGGTGGGCATCTTCCAACCCATCGCAGGACTGAACAGAACAAAGGCCAGAGGAAGGAGGAATTTGCCCTTTTTTCTCTGCCTCGCTGCTTGAGCTGGGACGTCTCATCTCATCCCCTGCCCTTGGACTGGGAGTCACACCATCGGCTCCCTGGGGTCTCAGGCCTTCAGACTTGAGCTGGATTATACCACTGGCTTTCCTGGGCCTCCAACTTGCAGAGGGAAGATTGTGAGACTTCGCAGCCTCCATAATCACGTGAACCAAATCCTTGCAATTCCCCTTTTATAAATATACTTGGTCGTTTCTCTGGAGAGCTCTAATATACCCTGTCTAATGCATCCCATGGGAGCTGGCCCCTGCACATCTCTCCAGCTCAATCCCCTAACACTTACCCATCTTCCGCATGTTTATGCTTAGCCACACTCACCTCCCTTCTGCTCCTAGAACATGCCAGGCTCTTTCTGGCCTCAGGGCCTTTGCACTACCTGTTCTTTCTGCTGGCACTACTCTTCCCCTTTCCTGCCTTTCGGATCTCAGTTTAAAATGTCACCTCCGCAGCAAGGCTTCCCCCGACCACCTGGTCTAAAACAGCCCCCGTCACTCTCTGTTCTATTACCCCATCTGATTCTCTTCTTAGAACTTACTACCATCCAATATTTTCCTTACTTATTTGTTTACTGTCTGTCTGTCCCTCAGTGGGATGTGAGTGAGGCTGTGTTCTGTTTTATTTATCACTTTACCCCTGGACTAGTCCAGGGTCTGGCACACAGCTGGTACCCAGTACATGTTTGTTGAATGACTACAGGAAGGAACAGGAGCCAAGTACTCTGCCAGGTGTTTTGTATACATGATCTCTAAGCTTTACAACAGCCCTTCAAGGTAGGTTTAATTATCCCCATTTTACAGACGAGGAAACTGGGACACAGAGGGGTTAGGGACACAGTCCCTAACCAGAATATAAACCTAGTTTGGACTCCAAAGTCCAGGCTGCTTTTTATACTATTTGATGATGGGGTGACAGCGAGGGAGGTGGGGATGACAGAGCCCTGGCGAAGGGTGAAGTCAGTGGAATGGTCATTCGGACCTCAGGCATATCTCTGGGCC
Organism: Aethalodelphis obliquidens; assembly: GCF_003676395.1. Lineage (NCBI taxonomy): Eukaryota > Metazoa > Chordata > Mammalia > Artiodactyla > Delphinidae > Aethalodelphis > Aethalodelphis obliquidens. The sequence continues at coordinate 15,402,189 of NW_020837970.1, read as the reverse complement.
TCCATTTTGCTGCTGGTCCCTGAGAGGGGTCCTTGGGCCCCCCCAGCCCTGATGTCTCTGAAGCTGGCCCTCAGGCCGTGTCCATAATCCCAGATCCTCAGAGGGACAAAACCAGACCCAAATTCTAGGGAGAGGAGGGAACAGATCCCTGAAGAGATTCCTTCCTCTGGGTGATTTGGACCCCAAATGGGGGACTGCTGAATCGGATGCACTGCCAGTGTGAGTCACTGGGCATGAAGATTTCATTGTAAGGCTTTAGCGGTGGGAGAGTGTAGGGCGTGAAGGACGGACTCACTATACTCGTCAATCCTGGAGCCCTCTATGGGATTTGCCTGAGAACCTGGGGATGCAGTGAGGGGGACACCCTGGAATTCCTCCTGTCTTCTCAGGCAAGGACAGAGCTGCTTTGGGGGACTGAGGGTCCTGACTTCCCAGAGGCTTCAGGAAGGGACATGCTCCTGGACCCCGTTCTGACCTTTAGTTACTGAACCTCCTCCCACCATGTCAGAACAACAATGGGCTTTGGCCTCCGCATCTGCAAATGGGAATGAAGGTACCGCGCACACTCCTGAGGCTGCTGATGGCCAGCGATGACGGAGCACACCAAGCCCCATGGGGTGACGGAGCCGGTCTTCAGGCTGGCTGAAGGAGGGCGGGCTGACCTTCACAGGACAGCACCCAGAGGTTCCATTCTGACCTGCCCACGAGCCGTGGCCTTCTGAGTCTGACTTTTCATTTTGGGGGCAGGGTGGCCCGAAAGCCAAATTCCAGTGTCTCCTTCTACAGCCTAACAACCGCAAGAGCCCCCGGACCCCCTTACCGAGGCCTTTCTGCGGGGCTGGGGAGCGGAACTCCATGAGGTAACTCAGGTAGGGCTTCTCGGTGCTGATCTCGTAGTATCTGATGTTTCCATCTCCCTAGGGGCCGGGTGTGGGGAGGGAGGTGAGGAAGGAAGAGAGGAAGGGGCGGGCTCAGCAGGTCCTGGTCCAGCGGGCTGCTGAAAAGAGCCTCTGCCATGCCTCCGAGGTGGTCAAAAGACCCAGGAGGCCTGGCCTCTAGGCCCCCAGTAGGGGACTTGCTGGGGGCGGTGGGGGGGAGGTCAGGTGCTGTGCGCGTGCGTGCACGGTCACGGGCCTACAGACAGACTTTCTAACAAGATCTCCTGGCAGATGCCTCCAATCCCATCATTAGGGATGATTCACGTCAGGCTCTGATCCTTATTCCCAAGTCAAACCCCACTCCAATCCACCCCTGAAGGAATTCTCAGTCACTGACACCTCAACAGAATGAGTGTCCGACTTGACGGTAGGTTTTGACCCATGTTGGGTCAGGGGAAGGGCAGGGAGGCTAGGCTCTTCTTGGGAGGTAGGGCAGGAGCGGGGGCCCAATGGGGGCAGGGGTCTCCCACAGCCTGTCCCTGTCCCTCCCCCATCTTCTCCTACCTTTCCAGCCAGGTAGAGCATGTGTGTGTCGGCGTCGTAGAAGGGGAACAGGAGGCCGGAGAGCCCATCGATTTCCTCCTCGATCAGGGGCATGGACAGGTCCTCCTGCGGGCCGGGGGCCAGGATCAGCCCGTATCCAGGCAGGATGGTACCTCGCCTTCCCCAATCCCAGCAAAGCCCCTGGAGTAACAACGCTTTGACGTTGCCCCACCCGCTCCGGCCTCCCTGCGGCTGACCTGGTCCCAGAGGGCGATCTGTCTCGTGTTCCACCTGGAGACCCCCGTCGTGAGAAGCCGCTTCATGTTTCCCAGGAAGACCACCCGGTTCACTCTGTGGTTTTTGCAGTTCGCCTCCTGGCAGGGACAGAGAGCTGGTGAGCCAGGCCCCAGACAATAGGGTGCTGGACTGGGCTGCCTGGTGGCCCCCAAACATACGTCCATGTCTTAATCCCCGGAACCTCTGGGTCATCCACGGGGGCCCTAAATGCCACCACAAGTGTCCTTATTTAGAAGAGAGAGGTAAAAGGAGATTCCACAGACGCAGAAAGGAGAAGGCAGTGTGACCACGGAGGCAGAGATTGCAGAGGTGAGGCCACAAGCCAAGGAAGCCACCAGAAGCCGGAAGAGACCATGAAGGCTTCTCCCCTAGAGCCGCCGGAGGGAGCCAGACTTCCGGCCTCCAGAACTGTGAGAGGATCAGTTTCTGTTGTTGTAAGGCACATCGCTTGTGGTAGCTTGTCACAGCAGCCACAGGAAATGACTACAGGTGCTGTGGGGCAATGGAGGCCGGGGACCAAGAAACCAGGCCTCGCTGCCAGGTCCCAGAGCGGATGGGGGATAGGGAAGGAGGGAACTAACTGGACCAAGTCCCAGGCAGGGCCTGAGCTGGGCTGGGTGCCAGGTGCTCTCACCAAGGCATCTCTGAACTGTCACAACAATACCTACTGCAAGGACTCTCTGAGGATGGAGATCTCGAGGTTCAGGAGGCCGGGGACTCATGCTGGTTCACTGCAGGGTGACTCACTTCACCGGGGGCTCCTTCTAACTGGGCCATCCTCTGCCTTCTCTCCTGCCTCTGGACTTATGACACCTCCTTTCCCTCCTAACACATGGCGGCCCCTTGCCAGGATGAGTCAGCGTGAGGCAGGACCCAGAGGCTGATGGAGCAGTGCAGAGACCCAGGCTGGCGTCACTCGCTCTGGATTTTAGTTCCAAGTTCTGCCGAAAAAGTGTAACCCTGGAGGAGTCCCTCATCCTCTCCGGGCATGTGTCCACATCTGTGAGAAGGAGGTTGGGGTCTCTGCTCTCTTACATCTTTTCTGCTTGGCATGGGCTCTGGGGTCCAACTGTCCGGGTTTGAATTCTAGCTCCTCCTGTAACTGTGAGAATCAGGTCAGCCCCTCTCCAAGGGGCAGCGTTGCCATGTGGGAAATGGGAAGAGTAACAGTACCCACCTCAGAGGATTAAATGAAGGGACGGTGGGGAGCCCCTGGCACAGTGCCTGCCACACAATGAGCTCTGAGTAAATGGTGGCTAATACTAACGACACTAATAACTACGGTGATTATTGTTTGTAGTAGTAGATGACATTCTGGTCCTGCAATATTGGCTTTTTCCAAGATAAACACAACCAGGTCACGCACCAATCTTTCTTGTGTTAGGAGGTAAACCTCAGATTTCATCCAAATTTTCCATCCCATCTAGCTCCATGACTGGCACACAGTAGGTGCTCAAGAAATGTAAATTTCTTACTCCCAAATGACATCTAATCCCTTCCTCAGAGTTAAGACTCAGAGTCAAAGACCAACACTGGAGCTAAGTTCACCATCCACCTCCCCTCTTGGAGCTGTCCCTGGGACTGACACCCCGAGCCGCTTTCTCCAGGCTCGTCCCATGCAGGTGGCTGGGCAGTGAGTCCAAAGTCCCCTCCTCCTGTGCCTACGATGGTCAACACCCAGGGATTCATGCGCTGAAGTTACCAGTTTGGCCCCCAGAACAGGCAGAAGAATCACATCTGGGGAGAGGGGTGGAGTCTGTGGGAAGGCTACTGAGGTCCCTCCGCTTCCAGAACAAGGCAGGGCTCCTATGAGCAGAGAAGAGCCCAGAACAGATGGGGTGGTCCCCAGAGGTGCAGGCCAGGTGCTCGGGAGAGGGGAGCTGGCACAGCCTTTCCCTCCAGGGCCGGCTGAAAGCAGAGCCCTGGGTCCCAATACCTTTCCTTCCCCTGGAGAAAGATGCGGGGCTTCACCTGCAGAACGCGGCCGGAGCGGGGCTCGATCACACGCAGTTTCTTGTCCTTGCACGTGGTGGTAAGCAGGCTGCCGTCAGTGTTGAAGGACATGCAGAGGATCACGTCCGAGTGGCAGTCTATCATCTTCACCGGTTCGCCCACGTCCAGGTTCCAGATGAGGACCTGGGAGGGCGGATACACAGGAGGCGGGCTCAGCCCTGCTGCCGCTGGCACGGGGTGGCTGTCCCCAGCCTGCACCCGATGGCCCTGGGAGAGACGCCCCATGCGGGGTTGGATGTGCTGGGATGAGGGATGGTGTCGGTGGGTTCTATATCAAAGGCTGATGTGTCCCTGTCACACAAATCCACAACTATCCTTGGGCAGATCCCAGCCCCAGCCTGGGCTCGGTTTCTGCTTCTAGCAAGAAGCGTGAGTGTTCCTGGCCAGGTTCCACTGGCCGGCACACCTCTTTTGAGGGCATGCCTGGGGGTAGGGGCTGGGGCTCCATTCTCCCCACCAGCAGCTTTGGATGCTTCTTTTTTCTACTAGGAGGGCAGCAGCTACTTCTTGGTTAAGAAGTGACCAGGCAGAGAGTGTGGGCACGGAGTGGGCATTCTTCTCCAATGTACCAGTGCCTCCAGCCTCTGTGAACCCCAGGAATGACGGGCGCACAGAAGATGCTCAGCTGTGTTGTTGAACGAGCGAATGAATGGATGTGACAATACTGGTTAACAGGCTCGGGAAAGTAACAGTGCTCCCTACAGGCCCCCCAAAGTGCCTCTCTCTCTCCCTCCACTTCCCTGCCGAGTCGGCTCTGGCCACAGTGCCCACCAGCTGCCCACCTTGTAGTCGTAGCCAGCACTGAACAGGATGTTGTTGGTGGTAGGGTGCCACTCGACCAGCCCCACGCGCCGGCTGTGCCCATGCAGCTCCAGAAGAGCCTCCGTCATGTTCCGCTTTAGCCCGCCCTCGGGGATCTCCCAGATCCGCACCTGCAGAGGGGAAGGAGGGCCTGGGCTGGCTGGGCAGGGCCAGGAGAAGCCCCTGCTGCCCTCTTCCTCAGACACCAGGCTTTCGGAGATCTGCCTAGTAAGGTATCTCCTGGCCAGGGTGGTGGGCAGAGCCCGACAGGCCTGAGGGGGAGGTTGCAGGGTGTGGCTAGAGAGAAAAGAGACCATCTCCTCTGTGCCTTTGGGAGGGTTTCCTCCAAGAAGCCTCTGCAGACCTTGGCGACTGTTCTTACTGGATATCGTGATTCTTATTGTCTAGCCAGGCCCAGAGGATCACACAGGGAGCAGCTTTTAGCAAGTGCTGTATTCAAAGCCTATCTCTGCTTCCCTTCCACACCCTTGTAATAGTGCCTTCAGCCCCAGCGCCTCTGTTTGTACCACATGGCCTGTCCCTCACTCTGTTCCCCACCCGGGATGGACACCTGAGCAGAGGGAAACCCATCTGGGAGACTGGGAGGCCCGGAGTCTCTCCTGAAAGATGATGAACCGAGGGGCAGAGACCGATGAGATGCTGGAGCCTGAGCCGAAAGGATGCAGAGCCTGGATGCAGCTATCATCAGGCTTATGGATGCTGATAAAGAAGCAAAGAAGAGAGAGGAGGGTGCAGCTCATGGAGAGAAGCAATCACGCAGCCCTGGAGAGAGAGAAACTGAGCAATTTCTCTGCGATCTTTGAATAACCCCCTGATTATTTACATCAATGCTGGTAGGCTTCTGTTTCTCAAGCCAAGCATACCCTGCAAGTTTCAACTGTTTCATCTATAAATGGAGCGGGGTGGGGGGAGTCTTTGCCTTGCCTGGCCTACTGGCAGAATAAAATAAGATAGTGGTTGTAAGAGTTTGTAAACTATAAAGTGCTCTAAAGACCTATGGAATTATAGTTCTTGTTATAATTGTTATCATCATCATTAATGCTGTTTATTACGATCTAACTGGGTGGAGAAGAGAAAGCACATGTGACTATAGCTTAGGACACCTTTAACACAAACATTTAGAAAATCTGAACTCCACCCTTGCCAGTAAGGAGAAAAACAGGGAAGACAGCTCTGAGATACCATTTATAATCTTCTAAAATAGCCAACTGAAAGAAAAAACAAAACAAAACAGTATGGACAAGATTATACGGGAACTTATAGATTCAGTTGGTGTTGGTGGTATTACAAATCAGAGTAACTCTGTTTTGGAAGCAATTCGGCAATCTTTAGTAGGAACCATAGAGACATTTGTATTATATTCCTTGATCTAGTAATTTCACGCTTAACATTCAAAATAAGCCCAAATCTCCACGCACGAAGATGTTCATTGCAATACAGAAAATTCAGAAATACTCCAAGTGACCAACATTAGGGCAACAATTTACTATGTTACAGCAATATGGACTATTAGCCATTTGATAATTCTGAAGGCTATGAATAAAGAGGAAAAACATGTTAAAGAAAGCCAAAGGCAGTCCCGAAGACAGGGCAGCAAGGCTGGGAACCAGGGGTACCTCTAAGGGAATTCCCTTGTGGGTTTCCCTTCTTGGTGCTTTACCCTGAGACTGTAGAAATGAGTATTTCCCACATGTTGTGTTCCCCCGAAGACCCAGCTTGGCACATGTAGACCATGGGAGCCTCCAGGTCCAGTCAGGGATTAGGGGTCACCCTTAGGAGTACCATTCTCAGTTTCAAAAACATACTTGAGAAGAAGTTTATAATTAGGGGACAGTTTGAGGTTTTCCTGTCGTCATTGAATGATCTCCTGTGGTTGCTCCAGCTCTCCGGGAAAGCCCAACACTCACATAAGCCTGCATGGTGGCAGGAGCCTGGGGGAGGGAGGTGATGGAAAGGGGGCCCAGCATGCCCTACGGTCTTTCCCCGACAGCCCTGTGCAAGCGCCTTCTGAGATGAGGTCTCGTCTGGAAATGGCAGGGAGGGTGGAGTGGGGACCAAGGTAGATGACTCAGTAGTCACCAATAAGACACTCATTCTTCTTGTCCCCAAATGTTCCAGAGGAAGGTGACCCTTGAAGAGCGGAGACTAATGCTTGTGTTACACACACACACACACACACACACACACTTCATACATACAATACCTCCCCCATCCTCCGCATTTCTTTCTTTTTTACCCAAAGGTATGCTATGACACATGTACTTCTGCAACTTGCTTTTCTCATGTAACAAGTGCTAGTGGGCATTTTTCCACACCACTACACATGGCTCTACCTTATCTTTTTAAGTGGCCAGAGGGACAGCTGTTATGTGGCCATGCCGTGATGGATTTAATCAACTTCTGTTAATGGACACCTGGGCTCTGCCCATTTTTTTCATTGTTACAATTCATTCTATGATGATCAGGCCTGTCATACAGGTTTGTGCATGGCTGTGAGTACTCCTGTAGGACACATGCCCAGAAGTGTTTCACTTTTTTAGTTACTGTAAAATTGTCCTCAAAAGCTGTCCCAGGGACTTCTCTGGTGGTGCAGTGGTTAAGAATCCCCTTGCCAATGCAGGGGACACGGGTTCGAGCCCTGGTCCGGGAAGATCCCACATGCCACGGAGCAACTAAGCCCATGCACACAACTACTGAGCCCATGCAGCTAGAGCGCCTAGAGCCTGTGCTCTGCAACAAGAGAAGCCACCGTGCAATGAGAAGCCTGCTCACTGCAACTAGAGAAAGCCTGCACGCAGCAACGAAGACCCAACGCAGCCAAAAATAAAAAAAATAATTTAATTAAAAAAAAAAGCTGTCCCAGTTTTTACCAGCAGAGTCTGAGAGTGTTTCTTTACCCATGTCTCTAAAACTATACCTTCGAAAACAGGTTTCTGCCCATCAGATCAAAAATGCCATCTCCCTGTTGTTTGGATTTGCATGTCTTTGATTCTTAGAAATACCAGGCATCTTTTTCCGTGTTGATAGGCTACCCTTGTTTACACTTGAGCAGGAAGCTTGAGATGCTTTCAGGGTCAAGGGGACGAAACTTGAAGGAGCAGAAAGGCAGGCCAGCGTGGAGGCATTTGGGGGCAAAGGATCTTGTCTATGGCCAGACAAGTACATACACACGCGAACCCATGTCATTCAGTGTATAAGTGTTGATTAGGAAGGGGAGAAAATCTGGCCTTTGAGAAAATCTTTGAAACTGAAAGTTGAGTCTCATTCATTCCACTCACACCTCTTATGAGCCAGGCCGTGGGATAATGAGGCAATGGGAGGGGCGCTGAGCTTGCCCCATAGCCTGCTCCTGAGCGCACATGGCAGAGAACCTACAGGAGCACAGAGCTGGGGGCCCTGAATCCAGTCTTGGGGGTGACGGGGTGGGAGGGTCAGGAGGCACAGTGTTATTAGAAGAGGGGATGTGACCCACGTTTGAAAAGACAGGCTGGGAATGTGGGGAAGGATGAGACAGAAAAATGACCCCGTGACTGGGTTCAGGCACAGTGGGCAGAGAAGCCGCAGGAGGGTCAGCCCGGCTGGTGTGGGGCAGGCTGGTGGGTGGCAGAGGAGGCCAGAGGCCATGTGTGTCATCCCTGGTTATTGACGTCCCAAGGAATCCTGCTCGGGCTGGGGCTCAGAAGGAAGCCTTTTTCCAGAACAGCCTAATTCCCGAGGAGCCAGCTAACGGAGGCATCCCTGGATGGCATCACGTGCAGGGTAAGGTAGAGAGACACGGGGGAAGCTGTGAAGGGCGGGTCCACTCAGGCTCTAAGCCCACTGACCAGCTGGATGACCTTGGACAAGCCAGTTAAGCTCTCTGAGGTTCAGGATCCTCATCCGGATGATGAATTGAGAGGTACGTACCTTCTAGAGGTGTGTGGGTTGAGCTAAGCTGAGCTTCAGGGTCCTTGTGAGTCTGAGGCTTTCTAGCCATAGGAGCTGATTTGTTGGTGTGACAGCTCTGCCTAGGAACCAAGGGGTAAGCCAAGCGGATGGAGAGGGCAGGCACTGTCTGTGACCAGGCTCAGCCCCCGGACTGGCGCCAAGTCCAGAGGAATGAAGGGCTGCAGCGGGGGAAGCCAAGAGCTGTTTTCACCAATAACTGCTAGAGTTGGGTCTCAAATGGAAAATGTCCCACAGAGAAGGAGAGAGGCGTCTTGCCTCATAACTCCATTTGATTCCAGCCACTTCTCTCCCTGGGCCCCAGTTTTCTCTTCTGCACACTGAGACGGTATTAATCTTCCAAACTTCTCTGCTTTTGACATCATTGAATGTTATCACCGTGGGGGGAAGAGACTAGCTCCGTTTGATCCACCACTACAGCTAACGGTCGGCAGCACGCACGACAGGAGCTCAGAGGAGGAGCTGCAGTTCACAGTGGGCCTAAGTAGCTGGAAAAGGAATTCCAGTCCCTAAATATTCAAGGGATTTGCCGGGAACAAAGAGTGGATGGGTGTGGGAGGAGTGCTATAGATCTGTTCAGAGGTTGCTCTCAGAGAGGTTACTTCAATTCAACAGGAAACCAAACAGAGTCTGCCAAACGGGATTTCTGGAAGGAAGGGGAGGGGAGAAGTGGCAAAAGCGCTTTCTCCAGCAAGCCAGCTGTGCCTGGGACTGTCCCTTTCATAGGTCCTTGGGTCAGAGCCCTGTTTAGTTACATTCAGTTCCAATCAATCCAACGAAATATGCCTACCCCCCTCCCCCGCCCCGGTCACAGTGTTGGCCGCCGGGGGCCAGTCCTTGGTCTCAAGTAGCTCACAGTCTTGTGGGGTTGACAGCAGGCACGTGCAGACAAGGCTAAGCCAGGGCGGCTGAAAGGGACAGTTTATAAAGCTGCAAAACCAAGTGTCCCTGTGCACGGGTGAGGGAGCAGCTGGGCCAAGAGAGTGAGAGCTTTGTGGCCTTACAAGCTCCATTCGCATCCAGGCTCTGACCTTATCGGCTGTGAGACTTCAGCCAACTTATTAGCCTCCCTGAACGTCAGTCTTCCCAACTGTAAGAATAATTACACCTACGTTATAGCTGTTATGAAGACTAAATATATACCCTACGAAGCAGATTACTAAGCACTCTTAGTAATACTTAACAATGCTTGCTTAATATGACATTAAGGATTCTATACGAGTCTTAGATAGGTCAGATTCTAGATGTGATTTCTATTTTTCATCTGTGCTTTGTGGCCCCCTGTGTAGTCAATGAATGTGGTATGAAGTCTGTCTCCATTTTATGGAATGCAAATACATTTCCTCTTTAAAATTATGATGTGATTAGGAAGGTGTCTGGCTGGGTCTCTCTGCTTTCTGATACATTGACGATTGTGGCTGCTAGTGACTTAGGGTCAGGGCCTAGTGAGGGCCTACTCAGCCCCTCTGACAACACTGTTCTAAGGGAAAGAATGCTATGGTTCGGGGAATTGCTTGTTACACAGCTACAGCAAACGAACTACTTATTGTCTGTATCTGATGTACAGGAGCTAAGAGAAGGAGTTCACAGTGGTCCTAAGTAGCTGGGTGAAGCTATGGATTCCAACTCCTTAGTATTTATTTCAAAAACAACCCCGTTTGGAGTAGTGCGGGGAGGAACAGGCAAGTATAAGATATGGTTACTGCCCTCTGATGGCATCCAATTTAGCTGTACTACATTACACAGCCATTGGTCCTAGGATTTCCATCCAACAAATCCACAGAAACACCGCCTGGGGCTGAGATCAGAGCAACTCTCATGTCTCTTCTGTAGTGAGAAGAAAGAAACCGTGAGAGTCTCGCCCAGAGGGTCTTGGAACTCCCACCTCCTCATTTCTTGCCAACTATTCTGTTTACTACTAGAAACTGAGTTTACTGTCACTTACCTAAACAAGAGGTAGAACCTCAAAGTCTACCTTAATGTTATCTTCTGACCACTTAACTGTTTCCCAACATGGGCAACAAATCACTCCTAAGAGAGGGAGGTGAGAGAGGCCACCTGACGGCCCGGAAGGAAGCACGGCTGAGCATCTACTGCTGAGAGTCTTGTGAGGTAGCTGCCAGCAGATTAAATGAAATGGTAAATGTGAGGCTGGACACATGAAAGGATATGTGCTACCTATGATTATTACTATTATCATTAATGACTATTCTTACACAGGTAAGGAAATGAGGCACAGAGAGGTTAGGAAACTTGCCCAGCCAGGAAGTGGGGAGCTGGGATTCAAACTCAGGATTTGAATCAGGCAAACTGCCCTGTTTCTCTCTTCTGAACCCCTGCCCCTGCCCAATCCCTTCCTTCTTCCCTGGATGGACTCTGACAACCTGGAGAGGGCATGGTCTGTCTTTCTGCTCATCTGTTCCAAAAGGGAGGTGCCACTCCCTGGCCTCAAGAATCTAAAACTTACCCCATTTGGGTCACAGACAACCTTCAAGGCTTCCCACTGATGGTCAACTCCTCCATACACGGGTGGGGTCTTTAAATTCACTGCCCTATCTCTAGGGTGAGGAACAGTGCCTGGAATATCATAGGCACCTAAGACATATTTGTTCAATGAACAAACCAACGGAAGAAGCTGAGAAGCCCAGAAACTTTCCGACCATTAGCAGATTCAGCAGTGAGTCACGTGTAAGGAAGCAGGCTAGCCCTTGCTCTGGCTGGTGGCGAGCTAGATAGACGTCAAATCACCCCTTTAGTTCTGAATGGGAAGGCAGACCTGGTGGGGATTTCTTTTCTACATTTTGAGGCTTAGCATTCAGCTTAGTCTTTTTTGGAAACCAGTGATGGAAGGCCTATTTGGGGCCTCAAGAAGCAAAGAGTGAGATACAGTGGAAAGAGCACTGTGTCTCTCTCTTCCAACCCTCTGGCCAGCCCTCACCGGGGCAGGTTATCTAAACTCTTTGGTCCCCACATTAATGGTTATGGAGTTCTTAGTAGCCAAGAAACACTATATTCATTTTGTTCTCATGATAAGCCCAATATGGTCCCCATTTTATAGCAGGACTGTTTCAAGATCACAGACACGGGAGTGGCAGGGCCAGGATTTGAACCTAGGCCTATGGCCTCCTGAGCCTGGCTGCCTAACGACTGAGCCACACCTGCGCACTGGTAGTGTCTCTGCAGCTGCCAAGTGCATTGGTAAGGCCTCTCGGGGCTGCTGTCCTTCCATCTCTAAAAGGAGTGTGTTGCTCCCTTTCACCTCAGAGAGGTATTGGTTCTCAAACTCGTGTTGCTCCCTTTCACCTCAGAGAGGTATTGGTTCTCAAACTCGTGTGTGCGTGTGTGCATGTATGCATGTATGCGTGTGTAGGAGCAGGGTGGTGGGTGGCTTCCGGCTGCTTCCAGCAGGGTTCTCATCCTGCCCCAGCCCACCCCCAGGTTCTTCGGGGAGGAGCATCACCTGGGGGGTGAGGGCAGCTGCTGGATGGAGAAGCAGAGGAATAGAAGGGAAAGGAAAGATGCTGAGCCTGGGAGAGGGGCCTGCCTCCCTCCTCCTCCTCCCTCTGGGATCACTCTCTCCTCTCCTTGAGATGTCAGAAACCTCTCTCTGTGGCTGCTGGAAAAGGGCTGGGAGCACGAGGCTTGGAAACCCATAGCGCCCTTCCCTACCGCCTGCCAGCCGCCCTCCCTAGCTGCGGCAGAAGCTATAAAAAGCACAGCCCTTCAACAATAGGTGACATCACCCAGCAGCGGAAAGAACTGGATTCTGCCAGATGCCAGGGAGAGTTACAGCCCCCATCTCTCCCTCAGGATGGAAGCCCCTTGGGAAAGGGCCTGGGTATGTGCCGTTGGCTCCCTGGAAGGATGGGCTTAGACTCCTGAGGACCTCCTCACGCTGTCGGGGAGGGGAGGCTGGGGGAAGGGGAGGGTGATCCTGAGGGACATGGGGGATGGACATCACTGGACATTTTTCAAGGGATGGGGATATGGAAAAGGAGCTGGGAGGGGGTGGGGGCTGGCTAGATCCCTTCAGTATCCTCTGCATGTTGTGAGACAAGTAGAGGGCAGGGGAAGGGTGGCAGTGGGTGTGCAGGGCCTGCCGGGATACGTGGGCCTGGCGTGCTGCGAACGGCATCTCTCTGGGCCCCTTCAGTCTGACTCCCTCCCTAGCCCTGGTGTGTATCACAGTGCCTGGCGCATAGTAGGTGTGCTGACTGACCTCTTAACCTTGGCTCTGGGTGTCATGTCTGATGCGCAGTAAGTTGGCCGTGTGGTCTGCAGAGGCTCGAGGGAGGCCTGCCCGTGGAGGGGGCTTTGGCAGAGGCGGGAAGGTCAGTCAGAGTGGTCCTGGCAGCGCTGACTGGCCTCCTCCCCCCACCTTGGGGGCCGCTGGTCCTCTGCCTTTACAGCCCCCCTCCCAGGACCTGGGTGAGGAGACCCGGCTCCATGTGCTCTCGGTGCTCCACAAGGGCTTTGCACAGAGAGCACGCTGAGATCGAAACACTGAGTGTTGGATGGATCTGAACTGTCAGCCCTTCCAGACTCTGAGCCTCAGTTTCCTCACTTAAAACTAGGGCTGTGAGTAGGTGCTCAGGGTGCTGGCTGGGAGTCAGGAGACCTGGGTTCCAGCCCTGTCTGGGATGTGACTCCCTGTGTGACCTTGGGCGGGGGCTTCCCCTAGGCCCTCAGTGCGCCCTTCTCCAGGAGGGGCATGGTTCCAGCCTCGGGGTGTCAGGGGGTGCTGACTCCAATGCCAAGATCCTTGGCCCTGAGGCTGGCGAGGGCTGGAGACCTGAGGGGCAAAGCGAGGGTTTGTGAGCAGCTGCTTCTGGGCAGCTGGACTGGCACCCAGAGCAAGAGCTTAGATCCTCGCTGATCTGTGACGTCATCCCCTTCTCTCTGGACCAGTGGCTCCGGGCCATCCTCTCTCTCCCTGTGCCCCTAAGCCCGGTGTCCTTTCTCTTTACACTCTGACATGTACCCAAGCCATACCCTTCTCTTGGGTGCTCCCCTTCTCTCTGCTGAGCCATATTCCAGCATTTGCCCAGCGTGCCTGGGCTCCACTTCCTCCACAAAGCCCCTGTGACCAACCCCCAGCCCCTTCCCTGACCCCCAGAGCGTACAGTGTCTCCACACTGCATACGTGGTGTCCTGGCTCATGTTCAGATGGCTTGAGAAGCACAAGTCTCACTTCGAAGTTCAGCTGCTCACCCTGGTGTCCCAAGCCTTCTCTCTCTGCTCCCAACCTCCCTTTGCAGCCGCCCCTCCTGCCCACTCCCCTCCCTGGTCACCACCCCAGGACCCCAGCCACACCAGATGACCCCGTCTCCCAAGCACACCATACGAACTCTGCTATGGTCAGAATGTTTGTCTTGCCCCCAAATTCATATGTTGAAATCCTAACCCCCAAAGCTGATGGTATTAGGAGGTGGGGCCTTTGGGGGTGGGCAATAGGTCATGAGGGTGGGGCCCTCATGAATGGGATTAGTGACCTTATAAAAGACACCCCCACAGAGCTCCACCCCTTCCACTATATGAGGACACAATGAGAAGAGAGCCCTTACCTGACCATGGTGTACACTGATCTCAGACTTCCAGCCTCCAGAACCACGAGCAATACACTTCTGTTGTTTAAAAGCCACTCAGTCTGTGGTACTTTGTTATAGCAGCCCAAGTGGACTAAGACATACTCTCTCCAGGCCTTTGCCTATGTTCTTTTCCTGGGCCTCCTAGAACATTTTCTCTGCTGTCAAAGTCCTGCTTCTCCAGGGTCTATTCAGCCCTCTAACCCCCTCTACCCTGCCTGTACCTCGGCCAAAAGTAATTCCTCTCTCCTCCCTGCGCACATAGTGCTGTTTGACCTGTGGATGCAACGACTTCACTCTGCATCCTGAGACCAGCAGGCATAGTGCTAGGCACAGACCTCGCATCCTCATAGCAACTGCCTCAGGGACGTACCAGTATTATTGCTATAAAAAGAGGAGCAACACTGAGGCTCAGAGAGGGTACATAACATGCCCTTGGTCACCCAGCTAGTAAATGGTGAAGCTGAGATTCAATTCCAGGTCCAGCAGAGTCCACAGTCAAGCTGTCACTGAAGCCAGCATCCTAGGCAGGCACACTGTGGTCCAATGTGTGTGAAGCTGAAGAGAGCCGCTTGGCTCGTGCGGTCAGGGCCGGGCCCTATGCTTTTCTTGAGCACACAGCATGGGCGTCTGGTTTATTAGCTTGGGTCCTGGAGGACGTGGCGCCTGACTCAGGTGAAATAAGGTGCTGAGCTAGAACCCGGCAGGGCCATCAGGGCGAGTGACCCCTCTCACCCTCGCCCTGATTCAGGAAGTTCAGACCTGAGGTGGAGCCAGGACAGCCAGCAACTCTGAGAGCCCAGCCTAACCTGTCCCCCGACACCCAGATGGACACTGCCCTTCTCCTTCCCAGCTGGCTCCCCGGTGAAATACGAGGGGCCTCAGACACCGGGAGGGGCCTGAGGCTTCCAACATGGACTCTGTGTATTCGTGTCATCACAAGACTTCATAGATCAGGAAGAGCGTGGGCTCTGGGGCCAGCAGTCCTCCTCTCCTCTCTAGTTCTGTGACCTGACCCCAGCCCTCAGCTTGGGGTGGCAATGCCTGTCGCACAGGGTGGCAATGAGGGCTAATGGCGTATAGAGTGTCCAGCCCAGAGTGGCTGGAAAAGTCAGTGTAAGGCAGCCCTGAGTTTCAGGGGTGTTTGCTCTTCAGTGACTAGTGACAGTGGCTCAACACTTCAGCACAGGCAGGGACGGAGCGGGCTGTGGTCGCTGACACTCCTTGGACTCCCTGCACCCAGGAGAGAACAATGGACAGCACCTCCAAGTGCCCTCTCTCCCACTGAGCCCAGTCCTAACCTATACTGACCACTGAGCTCTCCAGCCCCCACCAACTCCAGCTGCCTCCTTCTCAGCCCAGGAAGCGACCAGTGTCCTCGTTGCCCTCTGGGTTTCCTCACTTGTCCTGGGCTCCATCACCTGTGCTCATCCTCTGGCCTGTCGGTTCTCTGACCCCTGGTCACTGTCTCTGTCTTGTTGAAGAAAGCAGCCAAACCTGATCGGGCGTGCCCATCACAAGTTATTGCCCTCCCTGCTCACGTGGGCCCTGCCCTTGATGCTGCTGCTCTCAGGAATCCTCTTGGGTTGACTCAGGGCTTTGACCTTCAGGAGTGGGTTAAGCCCATTCCCTTAGCCCCTCCCCACCACTCTCTTTTATTAGGTACTGTGCCAGCTGACCTCCTCCACACCCCCTAATTTATTAACCAATGGAGACTATTTACTGTGAATCTCATGCATTAGTTGGGCTATATTCATTCTCTCATGCATTCATTTATCTTTCCATTCTACCCATCTACCCATTCACCTTCATCCAGTCATCTATTCATCCAATCATCCTTCCTCCTTCCATTCAACTATCTATCCATTAACCATCCATTCAGTCTTCTATCCATCAATGTAGTCATCCATCCAAAAATCCATTCATCTAGTCACTCATCTAGCCATCTCTCCATCCGTCCATCCGTCCATCCATCCATCCATCCATCCAGCCATCCATCCAGGTATCCATTCCATTGAATACCTACTATGTATTTACCATGTACTAGGCTCTGTGCTGGATGCCTGGGATTCAGAACCAAAAAGGCCATGGCCTCTACTCTCAGGAGCTCTCAGGCTGGTCTGGAAAGACAGGAGACATGAGCTCCAAAGTTCCTTCTAGTTCCAATATCCTGGGAGTCTACGACCTGCACCTGGGCTATGCCAGTGGGCACTAGAGAGATGCTTGTGGCCTGATCTTCCTTCACCCGGGAACACCAGGGGCTGGAGCAGCACCCCCTCACCAGCTCAGCTGAGGCTCTGAAACCCCCTCTTGCTTCCATGCTGGGGTGTTGACATTGCTTAAGGGCAATTGAGGAAAGGCATGGGGCCCCTCTCCAGAAACACGGAGCCTGCTGCCAACACCTGACTCTACCTCCACGTATAAAAGTCAGCAGAGCCTGGGGAAAGGGTGGCCAGACAGCGGCTTCACGTTTTACTCTCCCTGGATTCTTCAACTCCCCTCTCCAAACTCTCTGCCGCCTTTCTTCCCTGTATCTCATCCTTCTCACCTGTTCCCTCTTCCCTTTCCCTCCATCTCCTCTCTGTTCCCTCCTCTTCATTTCCCTTCTCCTATTTCTTCTCTCTCCCCACTAAGTGGTGGAACACATGGTGTTCAAATCCTGGGCTGCCCTTTTGGGTCCTTGGATAAGTCATGACAATTCTCAGCCCAGTGTCCTCCCCTAAAACCGTGGCTCACAGAGGACAAAACTAGATGGTACACTTGTCCAGCCTGCAAGAACAGGGCCTCTTTTCCTCATGGCTCATCCACTTCTTCCCTCTTCCCCCTTCCTCCTTGTCCATATTCTTCTTCCTATCCTTCTCCTTTTGAGACTACAGATGAGTGCCAAATTACTTAATCTTTTTTTTCTGATTCTCACCTACAAAGTCAACACCTCCAAATGAAAACATGCTAAAGGTACAAATAGTCCATGGATTCACTCCCTCTGTCCCCTTCCTAACTCCCCATCCTGGGGCTAGCTGGGGGGATGACCAAGAGAACAGAGGAAGGGCAAAGAAGGGAGAAGGAGGGCATTTAGGGAGGAAGACCTCCAAGAAGAAGCAGGGAGGTGCTCCCATGCACCCACCCTCCCCAGGGAGCACCCCTCCTGCTCACCGACGTGTCCTCCGAGCACGAGGCAATGATGTTGTCGATGAAGGGGTTCCACTTGATGTCCAGCACGTTGCCCTGGTGACCACAGACCTTGGGGTAGTTGGGTTCAATCCTGCCCGTCTGCAGAGGAGAGAGAGAGAGAGAGAGAGAGAGAAGGGAATTAGTTTGATGACCCTGGGGTGACTTGAAAGAAGAGCCTTTATCCTGGGCTTCTATACTGGACCAGAAGGTCCTTGAGGGCCCACTAATGTCTTTGGGTCCCTGCATCCGGCTGAGCCATATTGCTCTGTGGCTGCAATCTCCCAACACCGAATGGTCGTGGGGAGGGTCCCACAGCAGGGTGGTGGGTGGGGCCGTGCATGTCCACACGACACCTGTGTGCAACTTAGAGAAAGGTGCCCCTTCCTCAAGTAAAAATGTTTCAAGTTAAGGTGTAACTATCCACCTGAACGACCAAAGCCTGGTGGGCAGCAGCCCTGGCAGTTGCTGGGCCATGCACCTGTACTCCCCGCTGCCTCTCAGGGCGGGGGACACAGCCAGGTTTGGATCAAGAGGAGGCTCTTTCCTGCTGCTCCGGCAATGAGTGGAGAGGCCTGAATCTCGGGGTCCACCCATACACTCTCATATGTTATCCTGCCTGGGATGTGAGCAGTGTCACTCCCGGACGCGGCATGCTTGTTCCGTGTGCATCTTAAAACACCTGTACCCAGTGCCCTGTGGCTGAAAGCACAGTCTTTGGAGCCACACAGGCCTGTGTTTGAATCACAGCTCTGCCACTTTTTAGCCCGGTGGCCTTTGGAAAGTCAATGAGCCTCAGTTTCCTCATTTCTTTTTCTTTTTTTTTTTTTTTAAGGCTTCAGCAACTTTATTTTCAGACACATGGATACAAAATCAGCTGGAAAGCTTGAGAGCGCAGCTGTCATGAGAGAGGCTCCTCATTAGTATTGTGAAGATTAAATGAGCTAATGTGCTTAGCAAAGTACTTAGTGTGGAGGTTGTCATCATAGTGAATGCTCAATATACGATACTAGTTATTATCATACAGGTTAGACGACACTTCCTCCAGGAAGTCTCCCCTGATCCCTCAATGGATTAAGAACTCCTCTGTGAGCTCAGGGTATTCTGTGCTTCCCTCTGTTATAGGCACCATCACGCAAAATTGCAGTCTGTTTCTATCTGTCTATGAGCAACTGAGGATAGGCTTCCTTGGCTCTGAATTTCCAGCTCCTTACAAGCCTGGCACACAGTAGGTGCTCAGTACATGACTTGAAAGACATCCTGCAGGGGGGCTGAAGTCCACAAAAGATGGAACAAAGGGTGTGGGGGTGAGGGGTAGTTCCATGCTTAGTTGTCTATAAAGGCGGCAGGGAAGGGAGGGGAAATCGCAGGCAGAGGCTGTGTCTCCATTCCCAGGTCTTTTTAATATTAGCTTTTTGGGGTGTGGAGGAAATAGAGAGGGTTTTTCCAGTCACTGCTCATCTGCTAACAGTGGTTAGGTGGTCAGAGGCACCTGAGGCAGGTCAAACCTCACCGTCCTTTAGGTTCCTCAACTGAATAAGGAGGAAGACAACCAGCTTTTGCCAAGCCCCTGCTACACGTGCCTTATATCACTACTTCACCAGTGTGATGGGCAAGAGTTCTTTCAGAGTGTGCAATCTGCCATAAGCTCTTCCCCAGCCACTTCTTGCCTGTATATCCATCAGCTCATCTCCGTATCATTTGATTTTTTGTGATACCGCAGTGGCAAGGTGCATAGAGGAAAAAAAAAAAAAAACCTAGAGAAAATGGCAGTGGTATGGAGGGGGAGGAATGAGGTAGAGAGAGAGAGAGGCCAAAGGCCTTGGAGGTTGTACTTAGAAGAACTTCACTGACACTGTACACTGGGGGAAATCAGAGAATGGAGGAAAAGGATTGGGGGTGTGTTGCTCTCAGTTAAGAATGGGATCCCCTTTGACATTCCATGAGGGATGCAATTCGAATCGGAATATCTTTTCCAATGCCTCTTAGGCCGTTGGACTATGCTTCTTTAGTTGAGACTCTGAGCAGAGACCGAGCCACATGTGGCCCTGGGATTTATTAGGGTTAACGTAGCTTCTTTAACTCTCACAAAACCCTGGGAATTAGGCACGAGGAAATTAAGGCCCAGAAAGGTTAAGCCACTTGCCCAAGGTTACCCAGCTGAAAGCAAAGCTAGGATTCCCACACAGGTATAACCCTCAAAGCTGAGCTGAATCCTACTGGTTATTGCTAGCCAGCTCCCCTCTCTCCAGCTCTGACGTCCACAGGCAGACAGGCCCTGCATTGTCTGCTTCCACAGCTCACTTGCTCTCTGACAGAGCCTCCTCTCCTTATATCTGGTCCCAAAGGCTGCCCTGAGTAAAGCTGTCTGCATTAAGCTTTCGGCAACCAGGCAGATCTGCATCCGTCAATAGGTGGCCATCAGCTAGCAGCAGCTTCTGGCCAGCAGCCTGCAGGTGATGTCCTAGAGGGACAGGTGAAGCCACATCACTGGAATGTATTCAGAATGGCGAGAGGTCAGGGCCCTGCATCAGGAAGGGAATTAGTAGCGGATGATCCCGACGTAATGTATCCTTCCAGGTGGACCTCTGTGAATGCCTTCCTCAAAGGGGTGTGTAATGATGATTTTCATGACTGAATCATACTGTTTGCAGCCATGGGAAATGGCTCAAGGGGAGGGACCTCCTTTCAACCTGGCAGCTTTGATTTTCCCATCTTATAGAGCAGAGTTCATATAAAAAAATTTTTTTCTTTGCAGCTTTGTGGGATCTTAGTTTCCTGACCAGGGATTGAACCTGGGCCCATGGCAGTGAAAGTGCTGAGTCCTAACAACTAGACTGCCAAGCAATTCCCAAAATTTTGTTTGAAAGACAAGTTTCATTGCTAAGAAGAAAAGTATGAAAGCCACAGTTTTATAGAGAAATCATGCAACTTTTAAAATGCAATTATTAACTCCAGGAAAAGAGCTGTATAAGAAAGCTAATACAATCATAGTGATAATGACTTGTGTACAATGTTTACATCATGGTAATAACGTAAATCCTGAATATTTATTTAAACACGAGGTGTGCTATAATATACTGGGAAGGCAGAGGTAGGAAAATTGTGTGTGTGTACAGTTAAGAGGGGAGACAGAGCTGGTAGAGAGCCAGATCCCCATCTTCCATAACAGGAAGTCAACAGACAATGTCTAAGATTTAAAAAACCAGACATAGCCGTGAAAGTATGTAACGAAGAAATACGAGGAGAAGTACAAAAAGACACAGCTCAAAACATTGGAAGCAGCTACCTTTAGGGAGTGGGAAACGAGGGGTATAGCAAAGTAGGATAGGGATCGAGGGTACAGGCCCTGGTGTGCTGGTAAATGTTTAACAACTGGTTTTCCAGGAAAAAAAAGGCCATGGTTTGGAACATATGCCAATTTCAGTGGCAAACGCCCACTACGCCTAACTTCAAGCTACCAAGGTGATATCACCAAAAGTAGAGTTAAAAGAGACTCACAGTAGCACACCAGATAGTAGTAAAATAGTAAGGAATAAGTTTTTAACATTAGTACCTCTGTTTTTAACATCATTCATTTAATTGAAAGTTGCATAATTTAATTTTTAATAATGGTCGTGTTTAAAAACGGGCTTGCAAAACTCCTAAAAATTTAACAGTAAGCTCTCATGAGCTGGTATAAGCCAAAGCCAGCACCTCCCTTGTAGTGCTATAGGCCTTGCAGTACTATCAGACTTCATGACCTCTGCACAATTATTACTCTGATAGACATAAAAATTAAAGAACAAACCAATAAAGTGCATGTATAGGTGTTCTAAAGGAAGCTTGTTCTGAAATTTTTTTTCCTGAATTTAAATAAATGTGAACAATCCTCTCCCCAGACCCTCCAAATGCCTCTGTTTTCTGTTCTACTTTCTGGATAGGGGTGTGACTACAGACCAAATCCGAATCTGGTTCTTAACTGCTACCCAATACTGCCTTCTCATACTTGGGCTCAAGCCAACACTAATAGCTATTATTAATATAATATATTAATACAATCAAATTTATATTGATTTACAGATATCATCAAATTTAATCCTCATAACAACCCCACCTTACATCTGAGAAAACAGATATGTCAAGAGCTTCTCAGGAGTGGAGTCAAGGTTTGGCACTGTTTTATAACTCTAGAATCACTGTTGAGATGGTCAGCTCACAGAATTGTCCCAGTGGGAGGCTTCTCAGGGGTCCTGGGGTCTAACCTGCCATCTGGTGTTTGAACCTCAAAGAGAGCTTGAGTCTCAACAGAGCTGGGGCAGAGACCTTGCTGCATGGGGTGGGGTCGGGATGCCTGGTACACAGCATCTATAATCATTAGGGAGACCTTCATGCTGTTAGGATGGGCCTTATCCTGGAGGCTTCACAGGACAAATTCAATCCCCCTTCGCTGGGACAGACTTTCAATGTCAAATGTTGGGTGGCAGCTGTTATGTACCCCAAGTCTTCTCAAGGAGGAGCCCAGTGCTGGGGATCAGGCTGCATGTCAAACACAGCTGAGCTGCCAAAGACAGAGTTGGGGGGTGCTGGGACATGGCCTCTCAACAGGGTGCAGGGGAGTGAGAAGCATGGCAACTTTCCCACAGATCCATTTGACAGGGTCTCAAAGACTTTTAAAAGGTTCATAGCCTTTGACCAATAACCCCACTTTGGGAATTTATCCCAGTTAACAGGAAAGCATACTAAGACACTCAGTGCCATGTTATTTATAATAGGGAACAATAATAGATGCTCAACAATGGGGCATTGCCAAAACGAATTTTAGGACACCAATATAATGGAATATTATGAGGTAATTTAAATCATATTTTCAAAAAATATTTAATGGCATGGGAATTACTCAAGCTCTAATGGTAAGTGAAATAGTCAGACTCAAGTTATATATGCAAAATGATCCTTAGCTATTAAAAGAAAAATACATCAAAAGTTAATAGTGGCAGGACTTCCCTGGTGGCGCAGTGGTTGAGACTCCGTGCTCCCAATGGAGGGGGCCCAGATTTGATTCCTGGTGGGGGAACTGTGTCCCGCATGCATGCTGCAACTGGGAGTTCACATGCCACAACTGGGGAGCCTGCCTGCCACAACTAAGACCCGGTGCAACCAAATAAAAAAATAATAATAATTAAAAAAAAATTAAGAGTGGCAATCTCTGGCTAGTTGGATATAAGTGGTTTCTAATTCTTCCCCAATGAACATTTACAATTTCTATTAAAGATATAGATGTTATTTAAAACACACACATACACACTCACCATAGTTTTTTATTTAGTTTTTGGTACCCCAGGTGGGAGGTGATCACCACAGTTTTGATTGAAAACTATTCCTCTCCGGTTTTGGTCAAACAGGTCTTAAATGAGATGCAGACTGGGGTCGACCAGATTTATGTTCCAGAAGCTTCTGTGGAACACAGATGTATCTGCTTATATAGGCTTCTTTACTCCCTTATTACGATGCAGATACTTTAGGGGAAAATAAGATCCTTGAAACTGAATAAAATTATATAACTAATTGAAAATAGGTTTTAGAGTGCGTGTGTGTGGCATGCGTGTGGGCAGGGCAGGCCAGGCCCTGCCTTGGCGGGTTGGTAGGTGTGGCTCACCCAGCAGGCTGCCAGGGGAACAGGCGTGTGCCCTGGGCCTCAGTCCAGGCTTTATCTGAACCCATTGAACTGACTGAGGACGAGATATTTTCAAAAAAACCTGCATGACAGCTTCAGCTTCCTAGAATTTCCCATGGCTGCAAAGCTGAATTCTGTGCACAGAAGCAAAATGTTTTCTTACCTGGGGTATCAGTGTAGTGAGGCAGAAAGAACAGACTTAGCAAGAGGTAGGGTTTCTAGGCCCAGTCCCCATTCACCTCACCAGCTGAATTACCTTGAACGTGGCCCTTAGCCTCTCTGGGCTTCCCAGATTCCTAGACCCTGGGCTAATGCCCTCTCTGCTTCTTCGTGGCTGCCCTTTTTACTGTATGAAGCCAGGCACACCTGCAACTGGAGGGCCTTGCTTCTGGCATACCAGGACAGAAGTTAGGGATGCACACCAGGTCACGGGATAGAAATACTAATGATAACAAAAAAGACGAGGGTGATAAAGGACCATTTGACAAGTGCTTCAAAAGTGCCCTGTGGGGCTTCCCTGGTGGCACAGTGGTTGAGAGTCCGGCTGCTGATGCAGGGGACACGGATTCGTGCCCCAGTCCGGGAAGATCCCACATGCCGCGGAGCGGCTGGGCCCGTGAACCATGGCCGCTGAGCCTGCGTGTCCGGAGCCTGTGCTCCACAACGGAAGAGGCCACAACAGTGAGAGGCCTGCATACTGCAAAAAAAAAAAAAAAAAGTGCCTTGTGCTCAGCAATTTGTATACATCATTGTATTTAAGTCTGAAACAAAGTTTTATTAAATCCAGCAAGGACCTACTGGACAGCACAGGGAACTCTGCCCAATATTCTGTAATAACCTAAATGGGAAAAGAATTTGAAAAAGAATAGATACGTGTATATGTATAACTGAATCACTTTGCTGTCACCTGAAACTAACACAACGGTGTTAATCAACTATGCTCCAATATAAAATAAAAATTTTTAAAAAGTTTTAGTAAATCCTTACAACCCTCCTGTAACAATCCATTTTCTGGATGAGAAAACCAAGCTCTGGGCCATGATTTGCCAAAGGTGATGCAGCTGGGCCAGGAGGAGTTGCAGTTTGCACTGGCTGTTGTTTGGCTATGCTGCCCTCCTATTTCAGAATGATAAATGATAAATGATAATTGATAAATTAGGGGGAAAAGTCATACATCAGACGTAGGGCCTCAGAATTTCTCATAAGGTTCTCAGAAGGGGCTGGCAGGCAACTCAGTTGTGAAGACCCTTATACTTGCTCCTGAAGACCTGCACTTCCCCCACTCTGTCTCTCCCGTCCCCCTAGTGATTCTCAAATTTTGCTTTTTTTTTTTTTTTTGCAGTACGCGGGCCTCTCACTGTTGTGGCCTCTCCCGTTGCGGAGCACAGGCTCCGGACGCGCAGGCTCAACGGCCATGGCTCACGGGCCCAGCCGCTCCGCGGCACGTGGGATCTTCCCGGACCGGGGCACGAACCGGTGTCCCCTGCATCGGCAGGTGGACTCTCAACCAGTGTGCCACCAGGGAAGCCCTCAAACTTTGCTTTTGTTTTAGAATCACCTGGGAAGTTTTAAAAACCCCAGGGGCCCGATGGGTACCCCATATCAATTTAATCACAGTGTCTGGGAGTGGGCAGCCACGCTTCAGTATTTTTTTTTGAAAGATTTCCAAGTGATTCCATTGGGCAGTGAAGTTTGGAAACCACTACCCTAGAGGCTCCATATTCTGCTGGGGCCTCAGGGAAGCACCTGCGCTCATTCATTCTAGGACAGGGGCGGAGACCGTCAGTGTTACTCGATGTAGGTGCAGGGGGTGGGGTGAGAAATCAAAAAACAGTATTGCGTGTTTCATGCACGCCCAGATAAAGCGAGTAGCAAGATAAACGGTCACGTCAGGTGCTGTACAATTTAAAGGAAGCCCCAGGGCAATGGATAACCCTGACACAGGAGATGGGTGAGCTAATGGTGGCACCCCAAGCTTCCGCGTGACAGATGTTTGGGGATCCCCACCCCTCCGCCTCCGTCATCACACTCCCTCTTCCACGTGCTGCCCCACGCATCCCAGACCATCCAGGTAGGCTGCCTGCCGTCTTCTCTCCTCTGGATGGAAGGTGACATTAAATGAGAGAGTTATTATACAATGGGCACTGGAGTCCTTCTCTCCAAAACTCTGGGCAAAGTCAGGCCCCCTGTGTCCAAGCCTCTGGGGTGTCAAGGAGGCCTCACCCTCCAGCTCACAGCCCTTGACACTTCACAAAGCGCTTACACATGCATTATCTAATTAGTACTGCCCAGGGAAGGGGTGACTCGAGGAAACTTGAGTTTCCGGTCACCCCACGTCGCAGTGACACTAGAACGAGTTTGTGCAGCTTCAGAACTCTGAGTACCACTGTGGCCTTCTCAGCAGGGGTGAGAGGGGTGTTTCATGTTCCTAAACACTGGGTGCCCTTCGTCCAAGGTGTGGGTTGCTGTCGCCCCGGGGTGTGCCCAATCTGCCAGCGACGGTCCCCCACACAGCTGCACACACAGTCACGCACGCTCACACATTTATACACCGCCCCCCTCCATACAAGCTTCTCTCCACGCCACTTCTGCTCAGGCCTCTGCACTCCTTCCCTCCCTCCATCCCAATCAGAACTTACTGGGCTCATGTCCCACACTTTAGCGGCCTGCTGTCTTCAGCCCGTTAATCTGAAATAATGTATCTAATAAACGGGAGCCTCCTAAGGAGGACACTGGGGGTGTAATGGGTCAGTCCATTTCTCCTTGTGGGTCATCTGTGTGCATGTTCACAGGAGCCTTTAGAGAAAGCCATCTGGCCCAGAAGTGGACTCTCCTGGGTTTTCAGACTCCTGGGCAGTCCTCTAGGAGATCTATTTTGGGTAGAGGGCTTTATTCATGCTTGAGCTCCCAGGACTGTCTTGCAGGATTTCTGAAGTGGGTCCACTGATTTGTCCCCTTGCCTCTAGCGTCTGCCCTCTGCAATTCTCTCCAATCCATCTTACGTAATGTTGCCTAATTCTTCTAGAGTACAGCTCTGCTGCAATAACTATTCCACTCTGAACTATCTTGACTTTAAAAGCCAAACTCCTTATGGGACATCAGAGCTACTGTGGTCCCAGCCTGACCCCGCTTTGACATAACAGCCCACCCCACTGCACGACACACACATGACTATACACACACCCCTAGCCTCCAGTGCTCCCGCCGCCTAGATGACCTTTGGTTCCTGGTTCATCCCTGCCACCAGGCTGTGAGCACCTCGAAGACAGTGACCTTGGCCCAGGCATCTTCAGAGCATCCTTCAATGCCAGCTCATAGCAAGAACTCAAGCTGGGTGAATGACTGTCACCCTGTTTCCTGTCTCTGGGTCTCTACTCATGCTGTTCCCTGAGACCAGACTCCCTTCCCTTCTTGTGCATGTCAATTTTCGTCACCCAGAAAATATCACCCAGGGAACAGACACATCCCTGTACCTTCCTCATGCCGGGCGATAATTCTGGATCCTGCTCTTCTGACCTTGAGAAATTCTAGATCTGGGACTGAGCTTCGGGGTAGGTTCACAGTCAAATGGCAGCATGTGCAGCAAAGGCTGTGATGCTCTAAAGTCAGTCACCCAGTCAGACAGAAGTTCACGGCGAGACCTCAGGAAGCCTCCCAACTTCATGACTTCCTGCTTTGATTCTCCCCTCCAGTCTTTTTATCTTTGTGTTTTTCAAGCTGGAAAGGGTTTGCTGGTTTTTCCAGTCGAAATCCCTACTGTGTATGTGCGTGTGTGCGTGCGTATGTACTGGGGGAGAGTGTGGGAGTAGGTCCCCAGGGGCGGGGGAGTTTGTTTGCGGAAGAGATGTAGGGAATTCTGTTTCTCCTGGTATCTGAGCACTTGGAGATGAACTCGGTTTTCCCAGGCTCCAGGAAGAAGAGTGATGGGGCCACCTTTGTC